>NC_141767.1:24496414-24808613 GCF_051362555.1 Lingula anatina
AAAAACAAAATTAGATTTTTTCAATATACCCATCCCACCAACGCCAAAAAATAAAATTTACTAACCTTAGCTTGGATCCAAGAGCGAAGTCCATGTCCGGGTGGGGTCGCTCATCATCTTCTTTGTCCTGTAAAAAGAAATGAAAAACGAGATTAAATTTTTTCAATATACCCATCCCACCACCTCCAAAAAATAAAATTTACTCACCTTAGCCTGGAGCCAAGAGTGAAGTCCCAGTCCGGTTGGGGTCGCTCATCATCTTCTTTGTCCTGTAAAAAAAAATGAAAAACAAGTTTAGATTTTATTTTCCCGTTCAACCACCCCCAAAAAATAAAATTTACTCACCTTAGCTTGGTTCCAAATGTGAAGTCCATGTCCAGGTGGTGTCGCTCATCATCTTCCTGTAAAAAGAAATAAAAAACAAGATTAGATTTCTTTAATTTACCCATATCACCATTCCATAAAAATAAAATTTACTAACCTTAGCTTGGTTCGAAGAGTGAAGTCCATGTCTGGGAGGGGTCC
Organism: Lingula anatina; assembly: GCF_051362555.1. Classification (NCBI taxonomy): domain Eukaryota; kingdom Metazoa; phylum Brachiopoda; class Lingulata; order Lingulida; family Lingulidae; genus Lingula; species Lingula anatina. The sequence continues at coordinate 24,496,940 of NC_141767.1, forward strand.
CTAATCATCTTTTTTGTCCTGTAAAAAGAAAAAAAAATATTAGATTTTTTTGCAATTTACCCATCTTAACCCCCCCCCCCCCCCCCCCCAAAAAAAAAAAAAAAAAAAAAATTACTGACCTTAGCTTGGATTCAAGAGTGACTTCGATGTCTGGGTGGGGTCGCTCATCATCTCCTTTGTCCTGTAAAAAGAAATAAAAAACAACATTAGTTTTTTTCAATTTACCCATGTCCCATCCCAAAAAAATAAAATTTACTAACCTTAGCTTGGATCCAAGAGTGAAGTCCATGTCCGGGTGGGGTCACTCATCATCTTCTTTGTCCTGTAAAAAGAAATGAAAAACAAGATTAGTTTTTTCAATTTACCCATTCCACCACCCCAAAAAAATAAAATTTACTAACCTTAGCTTGGATCCAAGAGTGACATCCATGTCCGGGTGGGGTCGCTCATCATCTTCTTTGTCCTGTAAAAAAAATGAAAAACAAGATTTGTTTTTTCAATTTTCCCATCCCACCACCTCAAAAAAATAAAATTTACCCACCTTAGCTTGGATCCAAGAGTGAAGTCCATGTCCGGTTAGGGTCGCTCATCATCTTCTTTGTACTGTAAAAAGAAATGCAAAACAAGATTAGATTTTTTCAATATACCCATCCCACCACCGCCAAAAAATAAAATTTACTCACATTAACTTGGATCCAAGAGTGAAGTCCATGTGCGGTTGGGGTCGCTCATCATATTCTTTGTCCTGAAAAAAGAAATGAAAAACAAGATTAGATTTTTTCATTTTACCCATGTCACCATCCCAAAAAAATAAAATTTACTAACCTTAGCTTGGATCCAAGAGTGAGGTCCATGTCTGGGTGGGATCGCTCATCATCTTCTTTGTCCTGTAAAAAGAAATGAAAGATGATTAGTTTTTTTTTCAATTTACCCATCCCACCACCTCCAAAAAATAAAATTTACTCACCTTAGCTTGGATCCAAGAGTGACATCCATGTTCAGGTGGGGTTGCTCAGCATCTTCTTTGTACTGTAAAAAGAAATAAAAAACAAGATTAGATTTTTTCATTTTACCCATGTCACCATCCCAAAAAAATAAAATTTACTAACCTTAGCTTGGATCCAAGAGTGAGGTCCATGTCCGGGTGGGGTCGCTCATCATCTTCTTTGTCCTGTAAAAAGAAATGAAAAACAAGATTAGATTTTTTCAATTTACCCATCCCATCACCTCCAAAAAATAAAATTAACTCACCTCAGCTTGGATCCAAGAGTGACATCCATGTCCAGGTGAGGTCGCTCATCATCTTCTTTGTCCTGTAAAAAGAAATGAAAAACAAGATTAGATTTTTTCAATTTACCCATCCCACCACCCAAAAGAAATAAAATTTACTAACCTTAGCTTGGATCCAAGATTGAAGTCCATGTCCCTTTGGGGTCGCTCATCATCTTCTTTGTCCTGTAAAAAGAAATGAAAAACAAGATTAGTTTTTTCAATTTTCCCATCCCACCACCTCCAAAAAATAAAATTTACTCACCTTAGCCTGGAGCCAAGAGTGAAGTCCAAGTCCGGTTGGGGTCGCTCATCATCTTCTTTGTCCTGTAAAAAGAAATGAAAAACAAGATTAGATTTTTTTAAATTTACCCATGTCACCATCCCAATAAAATAAAATTCACTCACCTTAGCTTTGATCCAAGAGTGACATCCACGTCCGGGTGGGGTCGCTCATCATCTTTGTACTGTAAAAAGAAATGAAAAACAAGATTAGATTTTTTCAATATACCCATCCCACCACCGCCAAAAAATAAAATTTACTCACATTAACTTGGATCCAAGAGTGACATCCATGTCCGGGTGGGGTCGCTCATCATCTTCTTTGTCCTGTAAAAAGAAATGAAAAACAAGATTAGATTTTTTCAATATACCCATCCCACCACCTCCAAAAAATAAAATTTACTAACCTTAGCTTGGATCCAAGAGTGAGGTCCATGTCTGGGTGGGATCGCTCATCATCTTCTTTGTCCTGTAAAAAGAAATGAAAATCATGATTAGTTTTTTTTTCAATTTACCCATCCCATACAACCAAAAAATAAAATTTACTAACCTCAGCTTGGATCCAAGAGTGACATCCATGTCCGGGTGGGGTCGCTCATCATCTTCTTTGTCCTGTAAAAAGAAATGAAAAACAAGATTACATTTTTTCAATTTACCCATGTCACCATCCCAATAAAATAAAATTCACTCACCTTAGCTTTGATCCAAGAGTGACATCCATGTCCGGGTGGGGTCGCTCATCATCTTCTTTGTCCTGTAAAAAGAAATGAAAAACAAGATTAGATTTTTTCAATTTACCCATCCCATACAACCAAAAAATAAAATTTACTAACCTCAGCTTGGATCCAAGAGTGACATCCATGTCCGGGTGGGGTCGCTCATCATCTTCTTTGTCCTGTAAAAAGAAATGAAAAACAAGATTAGATTTTTTCAATTTACCCATCCCACCACCCAAAAGGAATAAAATTTACTAACCTTAGCTTGGATCCAAGATTGAAGTCCATGTCCCTTTGGGGTCGCTCATCATCTTCTTTGTCCTGTAAAAAGAAATGAAAAACAAGATTAGTTTTTTCAATTTTCCCATCCCACCTCCTCCAAAAAATAAAATTTACTCACCTTAGCCTGGAGCCAAGAGTGACATCCATGTCCGGGTGGGGTCGCTCATCATCTTCTTTGTCCTGTAAAAAGAAATGAAAAACAAGATTACATTTTTTCAATTTACCCATGTCACCATCCCAATAAAATAAAATTCACTCACCTTAGCTTTGATCCAAGAGTGACATCCATGTCCGGGTGGGGTCGCTCATCATCTTCTTTGTACTGTAAAAAGAAATGAAAAACAAGATTAGATTTTTTCAATATTCCCATCCCACCACCGCCAAAAAATAAAATTTACTCACATTAACTTGGATCCAAGAGTGACATCCATGTCCGGGTGGGGTCGCTCATCATCTTCTTTGTCCTGTAAAAAGAAATGAAAAACAAGATTAGATTTTTTCAATATACCCATCCCACCACCTCCAAAAAATAAAATTTACTAACCTTAGCTTGGATCCAAGAGTGAGGTCCATGTCTGGGTGGGATCGCTCATCATCTTCTTTGTCCTGTAAAAAGAAATGAAAATCATGATTAGTTTTTTTTTCAATTTACCCATCCCATACAACCAAAAAATAAAATTTACTAACCTTATCTTGGATCCAAGAGTGAAGTCTATGTCTGGGTGGGGTCGCTCATCATCTTCTTTGTCCTGTAAAGAGAAATGAAAAACAATATTAGATTTTTTCAATATACCCATCCCACCACCGCCAAAAAAATAAAATTTACTCACATTAACTTGGATCCAAGAGTGACATCCATGTCCGGGTGGGGTCGCTCATCATCTTCTTTGTCCTGTAAAAAGAAATGAAAAACAAGATTAGATTTTTTCAATATACCCATCCCACCACCTCCAAAAAATAAAATTTACTAACCTTAGCTTGGATCAAAGAGTGAGGTCCATGTCTGGGTGGGATCGCTCATCATCTTCTTTGTCCTGTAAAAAGAAATGAAAATCATGATTAGTTTTTTTTTCAATTTACCCATCCCATACAACCAAAAAATAAAATTTACTAACCTTATCTTGGATCCAAGAGTGAAATCAATGTCTGGGTGGGGTCGCTCATCATCTTCTTTGTCCTGTAAAGTGAAATGAAAAACAATATTAGATTTTTTCAATTTACCCATCCCACCACCCAAAAGGAATAAAATTTACTAACCTTAGCTTGGATCCAAGATTGAAGTCCATGTCCGGGTGGGGTCGCTCATCATCTTCTTTGTCCTGTAAAAAGAAATGAAAAACAAGATTAGTTTTTTCAATTTTCCCATCCCACCACCTCCAAAAAATAAAATTTACTCACCTTAGCCTGGAGCCAAGAGTGAAGTCCATGTCCGGTTGGGGTCGCTCATCATCTTCTTTGTCCTGTAAAAAGAAATGAAAAACAAGATTAGATTTTTTTCAATTTACCCATGTCACCATCCCAAAAAAAATAAAATTCACTCACCTTAGCTTTGATCCAAGAGTGACATCCATGTCCGGGTGGGGTCGCTCATCATCTTCTTTGTACTGTAAAAAGAAATGAAAAACAAGATTAGATTTTTTCAATTTACCCATCCCACCACCGCCAAAAAATAAAATTTACTCACATTAACTTGGATCCAAGAGTGAAGTCCGTGTGCGGGTGGGGTCGCTCATCATCTTCTTTGTCCTGTAAAAAGAAATGAAAAACAAGATTAGATTTTTTCAATATACCCATCCCACCACCTCCAAAAAATAAAATTTACTAACCTTAGCTTGGATCCAAGAGTGAGGTCCATGTCTGGGTGGGATCGCTCATCATCTTCTTTGTCCTGTTAAAAGAAATGAAAATCATGATTAGTTTTTTTTTCAATTTACCCATCCCATACAACCAAAAAATAAAATTTACTAACTTTATCTTGGATCCAAGAGTGAAGTCCATGTCTGGGTGGGGTCGCTCATCATCTTCTTTGTCCTGTTAAGAGAAATGAAAAACAATATTAGATTTTTTCAATATACCCATCCCACCACCTCCAAAAAATAAAATTTACTAACCTTAGCTTAGATCCAAGAGTGAGGTCTATGTCTGGGTGGGATCGCTCATCATCTTCTTTGTCCTGTAAAAAGAAATGAAAATCATGATTAGTTTTTTTTTTCAATTTACCCATCCCATACCACCAAAAAATAAAATTTACTAACCTTATCTTGGATCCAAGAGTGAAGTCCATGTCTGGGTGGGGTCGCTCATCATCTTCTTTGTCCTGTAAAGTGAAATGAAAAACAATATTAGATTTTTTCAATTTACCCATCCCACCACCTCCAAAAAATAAAATTTACTCACCTTAGCTTGGATCCAAGAGTGACATCCATGTCCGGGTGGGGTCGCTCATCATCTTCTTTGTACTGTAAAAAGAAATAAAAAACAAGATTAGATTTTTTCAATTTACCCATGTCACCATCCCAAAAAAATAAATTTACTAACCTTAGCTTGGATCCAAGAGTGAAGTCCATGTCCGGGTGGGGTCGCTCATCATCTTCTTTGTCCTGTAAAAAGAAATGAAGAACAAGATTAGATTTTTTCAATTTACCCATGTCACCATCCCAAAAAAATAAATTTACTAACCTTAGCTTGGATCCAAGAGTGAAGTCTATGTCCGGGTGGGGTCACTCATCATCTTCTTTGTCCTGTAAAAAGAAATGAAAAACAAGATTAGATTTTTTCAATTTACCTATCCCATCACCTCCAAAAAATAAAATTTACTCACCTTAGCTTGGATCCAAGAGTGACTTTATTGTCCAGGTGGGGTCGCTCATCATCTTCCTTGCCCTTTAAAAAGAAATGAAAAACAAGATTAGATTTTTTCAATATACCCATCCCACCACCCAAAAAGAATAAAATTTACTAACCTCAGCTTGGATCCAAGAGTGAAGTCCATGTCTGGGTGGGGTCGCTCATCATCTTCTTTGTCCTGTAAAAAGAAATGAAAAACAAGATTAGATTTTTTCAATTTATCCATAACATTAACCCCCAAAAATAAAATTTACTAACCTTAGCCTGGATCCAAGACTGACTTCGATGTTTGGGTGGGGTCACTCATCATCTTCTTTGTCCTGTAAAAAGAAATGAAAAACAAGATTAGATTTTTTCAATATACCCATCCCACCACCGCCAAAAAATAAAATTTACTAACCTTAGCTTGGATCCAAGAGCGAAGTCCATGTCCGGGTGGGGTCGCTCATCATCTTCTTTGTCCTGTAAAAAGAAATGAAAAACAAGATAAGATTTTTTTTATTTTCCCATTCCACCACCCCCAAAAAATAAAATTTACTCACCTTAGCTTGGATCCAAGTGTGCAGTTCATGTCCAGGTGGGGTTGCTCATCATCTTCTTTGTCCTGTAAAAAGAAATGAAAAACGAGATTAGATTTTTTCAATTTACCCATCCCACCACCTCCAAAAAATAAAATTTACTCACCTTAGCTTGGATCCAAGAGTGACATCCATGTCCGGGTGGGGTTGCTCATCATCTTCTTTTTACTGTAAAAAGAAATAAAAAACAAGATTAGATTTTTTCAATTTACCCATGTCACCATCCCAAAAAAATAAAATTTACTAACCTTAGCTTGGATCCAAGTGTGCGGTCTATGTCCAGGTGGGGTTGCTTATCACCTTCTTTGTCCTGTAAAAAGAAATGAAAAACAAGATTAGATTTTTTCAATTTACCCATCCCACCACCCCAAAAAAATATACTTACTAACCTTTAATTCTTGATCCAATAACTAGTCCATGTCTGTATAGAGTTGATCAGGAGATTTTTTTTCAATTTACAACCCACCCACCCCCCCTTCCAAAAAAACTATAAAATTTCCAGAATGATTAACCAATAAGACAGGTTTTTCAACTGAGTTGAGTTCTTAAAGTTGGAGAAGTGAAAGTGACATGGTTTTCCTTTAATGGTCACTGTGATGGCATTGCCCAAAATAGGGATGTGTTCAGTTTTGATGCAATATTACATAATGCTTAGCAGCATAATGACCATTAAGTTTTAATAATAAAATAAAAGTATAATGGATATTCAACAAATGTGACATGGAAAGGTCTTCAAGGTCATGGAGGTTCAGAGTCACACCTTCAAAATACCAAAATGTAAACAAGAAATAACTGTACTGAAATGATTTTCTTTCCATTTTCAACACCTTTTTTGCATAAAACAAAATGAGCAATTTAATGTCATTTTTAAATGATCAACTAAGAAAATTGTTGACATAGGTAAAATATCAATAGAACAATTTCAAATGTCCTATTTGCTCCATTCTGAGATTCTGAACATAGTGAATGATTGAATCTGACAAACTGTAAAGATATGAGTTTTTTCCATTTTTGAAACTTTATTACGCAATACACAATAACAGGTTTACCATCATTTTTATAGAATCGACTAACAATATTGTTAAAATGCAGAAAATGTCAAAAGAACACCTTTACATATCTAATTAGTTTTAAAATGAGGCTGTAAACATGCCTAAGAATTAAATCTGAGAAAAAAACACTTATTTACAAAAACAAGGCATAACTTCATCAAAACTCGCGTAATATTCATCAGTTCTGTAAGTTTCAAGCCAAAAGGTAAAAAAGGTTTTCCACTTATCGTGTTATCAGTGAAAGTGCACGGCAACGACGGAGACGACAGACGCAGGTGAAGGCTATATGTACAAACACATGTGTCTGTACATAAAATCAATACACAAAAGGGAAACACACTCAATCACACTTGAGAGAAAATGCACATCAGCTTTAGAAGAGAAACACGACAACCAAACAAGCGTGACCTAAATAGGGCATATGAAGGTTTTGGTTCTAGCCTCAACTTTCAAGAACCACCTAGAAACATGGACGTAGGAAGAATATGACAGAATAGAAATGAAAAGAGAGTAAGACACGGTGGCACTAACCCATCTCCAGTAGCTTGGATTTCAGTCCATTTACGATTACTTTTTCTGCGGCGATTATTCGAGGTCCGGGCTAAGAGCTGAGTGCTGTTTGTACATGTACATTTCCCAGAGCGAAGAGTTCACATGGATTGAAGGGTCGAATTCACAGAAGCACACCATGGGGAAAAGACGAAACATTCGATGTTTTGTGCTAGTAAATAAACTATCCTCAGGTGCGATGCATTGGCATAGGATCACATGTGAATTTAAGGCGGTTGCCTTCGTGTCCTTTGTACTCCTCTGGAGTGAAACGCAACATGTCCATCCCGCTTCACAATTGCCGCCATTAGACTTCCAAACTTAGATTGTCGGCTGGGGGCGTTACTGTCGTCAGCATCCTGTCAGTTTGAACGCGGGGGTGTCGTATGAGAATGAGACCCAAATTTCATTATTGCATTGTATATACACCTACGTTTGAAATGCATTCAGCGTTTTCCTACCTAAACTTTTTTTGTTTAAACAGAAAACAACGCGCATTTACCTCGGAGGGAAGAATCAATGTACGGCTATAAAAGTTTTTGGAGGGAAACCACGCATGCTATTTTTACACCGGCAGAGAGTACTTAGGCATGTTAACAGTCTCATTATGGAACTAATTAGATATGTAAAAGTGTTGTTTTGAAATTTGGTGCTTCTTAACAATATTGTTAGTTGATTATGTAAAAATGACAGTAAACCTGTTATCGTGCATTGTGTAATATTATTATATATTATTAAATAAAGTATCAAAAATGGAAATGAACTCATCATTGCAATTCGTCAGATTCATTCATTCACTAAGTTAAGAATCTCAAAATGGAGCAAGTTGGACATTTAAAATTGTTCCATTGATATTTTTCTATTGACAGCATTTTTTGAATTGATCATATAAAAATGACAGAAAATTGATTTTGTTTTATGTAAAAAAGGTGTTGAAAATGGAAATAAACTCTTCAATACAGTTATCTCTTGTTTACACTTGGGGATTTTCAAAGTGTGACTCAGAACTCTATGGGATAGTCACATTTTTTTAATATCCATGATACTTTTATTCTATTATTAAAAAAATTATGGTTATTATGCTGTTAAGCACTGTGTAATATTGCATCAAAATTGAACAAAACCTTATTTTGGGCACTGCCTCCATAGTGACTGTGAAAGGAAAACCATGTCACTTACATTGTACTCTTCTCACACTTACAGGAAAGAAACAAAGGACTGAAATACAGCTTCAGTTGAAAAATCTGTCTCATTAGTCAATTTTCTGGAAGTTATTTATTTATTTTTTTTTATTATTTTTTTTGTGTGAAAATTTTTATCTTTCACATATTGGAATTTTCCATGTAGGACTTAGAGCTCCCTTGGGCATGAAGCCCAGTGGTAATCAAATTTTCTTAATGTCCATGTTTTTAAAAGTAGGTATTTAAAAATTGGTGGTATTTATATTATGTAATGTTGCATCAAAATTGACAAAAAAAATACTTTGTGCTCTGTCACCATTAACGTTATGGAAATAAAACTGTGTTATTTAACTAGTCTTACAAAAATGATCCTTAGGATTTACATACAGCACATATTAGATAACCAGCTCTATTGGATTATCATTGTTATTAAATTTATGCATTTTTTGTGACATTTTCATTTTTCTCTTTCTGGCACTTTCTAAGTGTAAACTTGAACTCTGATGGGCCTGAAGCCTTATGCTTTTACTTTCATCGGTGTTACCTGTTGTGCATAATTAAAATTTGATGTTGACTATGCAGTTAAACATAATGTATTATTGCATCAGAATTGGCAGTCTCTTATTTTGTGCATTATTATTTTCTGCTTTTCTTAAGGTGTGACTTATGGGCCTGAAGATCTTTGATAGACAAATTTATATATCAAACTCAAAGATTAAAAGTTTGAATAGCAACTTCATTGGAATTATATTTCTGATATGTTTTCTTTGTAATTTTTTCTCAAACACTGGCATTTTTAAGATGTGACTTTTAACTCCCATCCACCTGAGGCTCTGTATTTCCACATAAGCAGTTGTATTGGTATTTATGTTTTTAAACATTATGTAATATTATTTTATGCACTGTCATCATTTTTTATATATTGGGACTTTCATCATGTGAATTTGAACTCTCATGGTCCTGAAACTGTAATCTTATTGAAGGGGTGGATTGGGACCATCTTTTGGGTCTCCTGGAAGATGGTCAGATTTGAAAGTTTACATTGATGGGTATCTATTTTTTTCTTTCTGTTGGAAGACCATCAAAATGAAGGATGGATCAACATAGATACTTTGGAATTCTGTCAGAAAATATCTCTGGATCCGCCCCTGTTATTGACCATGTTACCTGTTGTGCATGATTAAAATTCAGTGTTGACTGACTGTGCTATTATAAGCATTATTTATTATTGCATCAAAATTGACAAAATTACCTATTTTGCATCTTTATTTTCAGTTTTTTGTCTGTACATTTGACAGCTTTGCTGCCTTGTTTATCTAATAGCACTCAGATTTATCTATTCCATTGAGTCACTTAGGACAATAAGATTATCAATACATCGATTTGTGGGTAAAAACAATAATCAACATTCACCTTTTCCTTAGTGTTGAGTTTTGCAGAAATGGCACACGCAGGTAGGAAGACGCAGTTTTTCTGAAATAAACCAGGTCTCTAGTGCATTTCAACAACAAGTGCTCTTCAGTGACATCTATTGTAATTTGCATAATATTAAGTTGCTCACTGCACAGTGAGCTGTCTCCCAGCATGCTCACTTGGCAGTTGGACCCAGAGGGGTGAAGACGTGCAAAAAAGGTGCAGTGCAGTCACAAAGTGGACCTTGTACAAGGCGGAGGAAAACGCATGTTTTGTAAGCATCACTATTTTTTTCCATAACCTTGTCAATAAATTCTAAAGGGGCAGTCAAATGAGAGATTTGTAGGACTCTTTATTGATATATACCTTCATAAAGAAGGTACAACCATAGACAAAAACATCTTACTACAACATTACACAAATAAAAAAGCAACAAAGTTACATAAATAAATACACATCATCATTACATATATAGATCAAGTATTTCAAAACCATAAGTTAGGTTTGATCTTAATCCCGAGTCATTGCTCACAGCATGGGATCGCTCTTTTTTTGCATGGTAGACATTGTATACTATAAGCACTCTAAACAAAACTAATGTATAAAAATACATCATGCAAAAGCCTGTTCCCTTTGTTGAAAACGTCTATTAACATAAGGCATGACTATCAAAGTCCTATGCACCTAATATGTAACACGATTCTCTAACATTATTACCATCGTTATTTTTATGTCACGCAAAATATTAGAATATATTGGTTCACTGTTTCAAATCAGGTGAGCCGTTACAATGCTTTGGGAATGCCAATGTTCAGGAGGAAGAGTGCTCTCTGCTGGCCTTTGATGAAAACCTTAGGTTGCTTACAATATTTCAACTTTACATTGCCACAAAAAACTCCGACTGATTACACTAAGGGCACAATCCCATAGATTTTAGAACGATCTATCCCCGTGGGGAGTCTCACTAGATTACTGTCAGATAATCCGGCTTAAATGTCGTTCTGCCTACTACAAGGTGTAAAGGGGTAATTAACTTCCATGCATTTGACTGTAATTTAGTGTGAACCCCCAAGGAGTTAGGTTGATCTAGTAAGAACGATCTAAATCTCTGGGAATGCCCTCTTAGTGCATGTACTGATTCTCAATATAAAGATCCGTTTAACTTTTTTTTTATTTTATTAAAAGTAAGCTAGCAGAAGAATTGCAGAATGATGGCATGCATAAAGAATTTTTGTCACATTTGATGCAATAAATTACATAATTCTGAAAAGCTTAATCACAACCAATTTTTAATCATATGCTATCATTTAAATGTGGACATTCAGAAAACGTAACTAGCATAGGGAACAGTCTGCATACATAATAAAGAGGCTGATCTGTATCATCTCTGAAATGTGATCCATTTTAAGTACTAGTACTGGTAAAACGGTGTGAAAGTATTAAAATTTCCAGAAAGTATATAAGAATGACATAATCTGTGCATCTTCAAACATTATTTGTTAAGTTGGGTTGATCTTCCATTTTTCTATAAACTGTAACAATTTTAAATGATTTTTGAGGCCCTACAACTTTCCATGTCGTTGTAAAATTTTTTTGTGATTGCAATTCGTAAAATCCATCATAGATATCATCACCACATGGGTGTTGGCACATAGCTTCCACAGGTTTAAAGCCACTTTGCTCATCTTTGTTGGTTTCTTTGAAGTTTAAATCATGAAAATACCCTGCCTCATAGAATAAATTTGTACTAAAACCTGTATTAAAGGGCTTCAGGTCATTTTCTACAGCCTGTGCATGTTTTGAGCAGTGATATGCATTGACTTTACCATCTTGCATATCAAAACAGTACAAATATTGTCTTGTAAATGGCCCAGAGGCAGAGACATATTCTAGGTTATTAAAATGTCCTCTTTCTCTATACAACAGCCATTTCTCTTTGGTGTCTGTGTCACTCTCCAACTTGCACCAGGGTAAGTATGAAGCTTCCCCATCACGGACAGAGCCAAGTAGAGCACCATTTGTTAGAGATCTCACTTCACGATTAAATTTCCAGCAGCCTTTGAAAAACTTCAGCATGGTCTCAGGATCAGTTTCCGTCATGACAACGTGATGAGTATCACCAACTCCAACTGGAAGTGGAACCCCTTACACCTGAAAAATATTTTCCCTCGTATCAACTAGGTTTCACTTCCAATGTGGTTTACACAGTCGCTGCTCATTTCTTCAACCACAGAGACATGTAGACATTACCAAATGTAATGCCTTTTTGTATAGTTGACAAACAATACTGTATTACATTTTACTTCCACACTTTTCTGGCATGCCTTACACTGGGGGCATGATAAGTCCCCGTTTTGTACAAAGTGATGTTTATCTCTACAGACTTCTTAAAATCTTCATTCTTGGAGGGGTTACAATGTACCTCACATTTCAGCCTAACATGCTAGGCATTTACTCTGCTATAGAAGTGTACTTGAATAAAGAGTTTGATATTTTCACCTAAACTTAACGAGAAAGAGTCCATTTCTCCAGTTAATTTTACAAATTACATGGATGATACAACAAAATGAGCATGTAGTCCGTGTAGTATCTGATATAGTGATAGCGATATATTGTAGCACTGTTAATTGGCTTGGAAATGAGTAAATGCTGAAAATAAGAGTCCTGCAAGTAACGCTAACACAGTTTTGTGTAACCTACTAAGTTCATCCCAAAGATCGAACCTGAGAGCAAGTTTTTTCATGATAAATCCAAGCAACACCTGCGGCCAGTGACCGAGCAGTTAGGCCGGCCATGTGATGTCAGAAATTAGGTCATTGTGGTCTCGCAGTTTTATCGAGTAAATGGATAAACAATTAAAAAATAAAGAATTCCAAAACTATTGTCACTCTAACCAACGTTAACCTCTATATTAGGAGCCATTCGTTTTATTTTTGCACATTCAACAATCAAGAAACATTCAGAAAGTAATAAAAAAAGACCCGCAGTAAATGAACTTTAATCCCGGAAGAAGTTTCGATTTCGTTTGGGACAGTGTCTTGTCCAGTACCTTGTGGAGTAAAGTAGTTAGAATAATCGTGCCCTAACTGCCAGGAGTATGTTTTAACATACCAACTGTAGCGCAACAGGTGCAAATAGGATTGCTAGAGTACGATATTACATATTCTTTTGAAGTATTGCTTAACTTTATTCGTCGATCTTGATTACCCTGAGAACACCATGAAGCTTGGCCGAGTGGTTGTCGTGGGCGCTGGTCCCAGTGGATGTTATGCTGCCACCAGACTTGCACAGAGTCAACTGTTTGAGGCAGTACACGTGTACGAGAAACAGGAGACTGTTAACCCAACTACAGCTATTGGGAGAAACATCAATATTACTCTGTGTAAAAGAGGTGCTAAAAAGTTTTTTTATTCTCCTGTAATATATTACTACACTGCTACTATTAGATGGTGTGTCATGTGTCACTTTAGTTCAGATTGCACTCCCATTCCAATTGCATATGACCAGATATACAATTTATTCACAGTAACCGTGTATGTCCATACTACTGTACATGTGTACCACATGTTAGTGTATACGCATGTACCACAAGTACTTCAGGTGCCAGGGAAATGCATGCATTTTTGAAATTTTTTGAAAGATTCGTTTTTAAGATCTTAAATTTTTTCAATGACAAAACTTTGGAGTTTTTCTCTTTATACCAGTTGTATATAAAATTGTCTTCTGATTAATATTTCCTGAGGGATGCCAAGTGCATCTCCTTCTTCTGCCAGTGCTGGACTCTTTTTTCTGGCTCGCAGAGTCAAGCTACTATACATGGTGTTACATGCAAACCACCTATATTGGGTTATTTTGCTCTAGTACATGTGCTCCTGTGCTTATAGATGTATTCTTGTGCATGTACAGTGTATGTACTGTACCTGATGGTCAGTTGTACACTGTAGATCACATAAGTGTAACAGTAACCCAACGGTACAAAAGGTTAAATGATCCAAAGCAATGTGTAATTAATTAGTTTTTTTTAATTGAATTAATTGTGAATCTGATCATGACTTTATTTTACAATAAGATGTAAATGAAATACTATTTAGAATTTGTGATCTCTTTGCTATGTGCACTCCTGAGTCAATTGTGATGTTGGATGAATACCAGTTTATCAGTACAAGTTTTTTTTTTTCTTTACAGGAATTGATGCTTTGAAAATACTAGGTAACATGCCTTCTGCAGAACTCCCAGCAGCTAGTTTGAAACACTTCTCCATTCACACCAATCAAGGCACATTTCAACATGCATATGGAGGTGAAGGCCTTTTGTCAGTGAAAAGAAATGATTTGTACCAGTACCTAAAAATGAAAGCTGAAACAGCAGGTGCAATTTTTCATTTTGGCCATACTTTGGAGTTGGTATCCCCAGCAAAGGAAAATGGCAGCAGTCTCACTATTTTTTATGATAAAAATGGTCACACCATTTCAGAGCCTGCAGCATTGGTGATAGGGGCAGATGGTGTTCATTCATCAACAAGAAAATTTTTGTTTGAGAAAATTGTGTCAACAAAATATAGATCTTGTGATTCACTGCAAGTTGACAGCCAACAGCACCCAGGATCCTGCATTATCCAAGAACACCCTCTTGGATACAGAGAAATCACCATACCTGCTGATGTCCTGTCACGCTATAGTCATAGTCTGCCACAAGATACCTTTCACATATGGGGAAGCCAAGAGTTTGTTGTATTGGGTCTGCCATCACCTGATGGGACTATGACATTAGGAATATATATGAAGAAGGAACAGCTGCTTGTAAAATCCATGAAGGATATTGTAAAGGCCATGCAGTCCAACTTTTCAGATTTGAAGGACTTGCTGTCAGAAATCCCAGACTTACATGTATGTATGCTAGTGATTGTGTGGGGTTTACCCATTCAAATTACTTGACTGAATATAATATTTAAGTTAGTTAAAACTTGTTTTGATATTTATTCTGCACAGATTTTACATTTATTTTCAATATTTTATCGTAATGAGATGCATTTTTCTCTGAATGTTGTTTATTGACTCATTTTTTGTCAAATAAAACCACAAGATTTTTTAAAAGTTATGAGTATCTTTATATTTATTTGACAGAGTTCAGGGCGGGTTGGAAGTTTGACTACAGTGTCATCAGCATTCTATAGTTTAGGAAACATTGCTCTTATTGGAGATGCTGCTCATGCCATGCTGCCATTCCTGGGTCAGGGACTGAACTCTGGTTTGGAAGATGTCTGCATTCTCCTGGATGCTCTGAAGAGTAGTCAAACACCACTTGGTATACATGTTGGTGGCTCTGTACATACTGCACCTGTACTTTCATTCTCTAGATTTATGTATCTTTTTCTTCTGTGGATTTTAAAGCTGGGGTAGCGCTAGCAATTTTTTTCACTTAGCCAAATCACCACTTTTTTGTCAATTTGTTATCCAAATGGTTATAATTTGACTAAAACAAGTCAAATCAAGCCTTTTTTGTTTAGCCAATTTATGTCAGTTTTAGCATTTGACTAAATTGGCGAGTGTTAGTGCTACCCCAGTAAAGATTACCAGGTTAACACATGTATGTAATACTGGTGGTATTATATTGTATTTGGCAAGTTGTTTTATTCTGCTGTATTTGCATTTCTATTTTTATTTGCGATCAATTTTATTTTTGGTCTAGGTCTTTCTAGTGATACCTTGTTAAGAATACTTGAAGACTTCTCAACAAAGCGCAAGAAAGATGTGGATATCATATTAGCAGAGAGTCTGGCAGAATATGAAAAATGGCGTACTCTTAGTTCGGTTGACTTGAGCCATGGATTTCAATATCAAATCCAAATGAGTAGTTTCTTTGAAAAAATTAGCTCCAGCACAGTGAGTTATTCGGAGGCATGGAGAATGACAAAAGAAGAATCTCCTCCTGTTAAAGGTAGGTAAAACGGTAATGTGTAATCCCACAGAAGTCGTGATTGGTATTCTATTACACTGTTTGTTTGCCTGTGTGTGTTAGTTCTTTGTTTACTGTTGTTTTTCATCCATTCAATTATATTTATATTATTTATATACTAAGACTTAAAGTATATGCATGAATATATCCATTCACTTATGTATATGTTTGCTATTATTTTCTAATATTCATTGATGTGAATATTTAAAGGAAAATTAGAAACTATTTTGGATCCTGGCCTGTTTTCAATTAATAAAATGATCATTGGTTGTTATAGTCAATTATGTTCGATTTAAACTTTGTGTGGGTGCCCTTAATGATTTTTTACATCTTTCCCTGTTGAGATTTTAAAGAACAAATTCATTGTTTTAGGGATTGGTGAATATGTTCACAAAGGAGAGACATTAGCAGTGTATGAGGCTGTGAAAACTGTGATTGCCATACGCTCCCCATGTGATGGTATGATCAGTGACATAAGTTTTGGACCTGCTGGTGAGCCCGTATACAAAGTCAAGACTATAGATTCTGAAAAAGATCCAGGTGTGTCACCGCCAGTCATCCAGTCATCTGTAAGGGTAGAACAAGATTTGTCCCCCAATTCTACAAGCGATAGGTAAAAGTATTGTTGCACCCTTTACATTATATAGTACATCGTGTGTTTACATTGATGAATTAACAATTGCAATATAGTTACCGGTATATGAACGTTATTATAGTATAGTTTATGTACTACTAACAAGTATTTCATTTCTCTAAAAACAAGCAGTTTAAATTAAGGTCAATCCTTATATATATATATATATATATATATATATATATATATATATATATATATATATATATATATATATATATATATATAAACTTTCTGCCATCATGGTCAGTGAACATGTCCTGATTGATATTGGGATGACTGACTGCTAGTATATTATATCACCTAGTATTTTCTCATTATGTTCTGAAAGTGTAGATAGAATTCAGAGGAATGGCTGTCTGACTATGGTTTTTCTAGTTCATTTTGCCTTATTGTTATTCTTCTTTATTATCAGTCATTTGGTGGTGAGCAGCCAGGAAGACAAAGAGGTTTTATTTGATGAGAAATTATACTTTGAACACTTAAAGACCAGTTACATTGGGAAAAAATTAACATACATGAAAACTACTGGCTCTACAATGGATGATGCCAAATCTGGGGCACATAATGGTGAGAAGAATTAAGTTCTTTGTTTATGTATATGATCTTGTCTTAAAATTACCATTATTAGAAAAGCACCCAGACCTCCCCCAAGGCAATTCGTTTCTCATTATTATTATTTGTTTGTTTGTTTATTTATTTATTGATCACCAAAGTCAAATTGATATTAAGTTGTCCCATTTCTGAACTATCCTGAATTTTTTATCAAAATCTGGGTATTACATTTTGATTAAGACAAAATCAAAAACTTTTTAAAGTACAGGTTATACCAGTTTGTAACTTTTGAATCAAATGGTCTTTAAAAAAATTAAATGTACTTCTGTAGTAAATATACCCACATTTTTATTCAGCTCTCAGAAGCATCTACATGCATCTGTTTTTTGGATTTTAGGCTGTGCATCAGGCACTGCATATATGTCAGAAGCTATGACAGCTGGCAGAGGACGCCGAGGGCGAACCTGGAAATCACCACCTGTGGGGAATATTTATGTTACAGTTGTGCTGCGTGTTCCCATTGCTGTGAGTGAGCTAAGTAGTTGCCTTAATGATTCCATTCAATTTTGCAATAGTTTATAAACAGTTGCTACCTGCACTAGTGCACGGAAAAGTACATTTAACCCTGTATTTCCTTTGAAAGTTAGATCATCCAAATCCAGAGAAGAAATAAGTACTTGATTTTTTTTACTTCCTTTCAGCTCAAAAATGTATATGGATTAAGTCTTTGGGAGCATTCCCATAAACCCATCGAACTAGCTGGATAGATCCAACTCTGCAGGGATTCTCACTAATTTGCATTCATTGTAAGCACCTTAAATGTCTACTCAAGCAACAATAGGCAGTTACCCCCTAATTAATCAAGGGGGTGTGCCAGACAATTAAGCTGATTACACTGAAAGCACTTAAGAGAGAAGCCATGCAGAGTTAAATCAATCCAGCTACCGGTAGTATCATGGATTTATGGGAACACAATGTACATATTTAATAGAGGATTGTTGTTAAATTATATTGGTAAATTAAAAACTTGGTGCTTTCAGGAAGGCTTGACTAAAATTCAGTTTGCTGCTGCAGTTGCTGTCCTGAGAGCTGCCCATTTAGAAGGAATACTGGACGCCAAAGTGAAATGGCCAAATGACGTCTGGGTGAAGGGCCATAAAATGGCTGGTATTCTGGTGGAGGCTGAAGGTGAAGCTTCCAGTGAAGAGAAACAAACACCTGGAGAAAAAAACCTTTCCACATTTTATTTAGGAATGGGAGTAAATGTGAATGCCGACATTCGCCGTGATGCTGACATGAGAACCCAAGCTACTAGTATGGCCAATGAAGTTGGAGATATTGTTTCCAGGGAAAAGGTTCTTGCCAATATTTTGGAAAATTTAGAGTCTTTGTTGTCAATGGAATTTCCTGACATTTTGAAGGAGTTTAAGGAGTTTCATGTTGTAAAGAAATCAGCAGAAATGGTAATCTACCCAAAAGATGGCAAAGAGTATCCAGCAATTTATGATGACATTACAATGGATGGCAAGTTGCATGTACAAAGTAAGTTTTTTAAACAGAATTTCAGAAAATGCAGGTTCAAAGGAAATATGAAACCATACTGGTAGGCACATGTACTTCAGAAAATGTTAGTATCTGTATGTTAAAGGGATAACAACTCTTCATACAATGTATGAGATTCAAAATTCCACAATTAAAAGTTTTAAAAGTTTGCCAATTGAAAAATCATTTCATACCTAGAATCCCTTGAATCTTCTTTCTTTTACTTTTCTGTTCAATGCCTGTGCATGTGCCCCGGATTGCTGTCTTAATTTGTCAAAAGTAATGCCTCAGTCATATTTCAGTGTGATAATTACTTTCAGGATTGGATTCCAAAGAACCTGTCATAGTTAGTGACACAGCTACATCTGTGCGCCCAGAACCAAAGTCTGTCATTTATGTCTATGATGGAGAAGGTTGTGCTAACCAAAGTGTCCAAATGCTTACCATCTGGTTGGAGACTATGGTAGACACAACAAAGTACAAAATTAAAAGGATTTCTTCAGAGGAAACAAAAACAGGCAAGAGATATATATATATATATATATATATATATATATATATATATATATATATATATATATATATATATACCTGTACTGTTGGGACATTGCATATACTCATCTGCTGTTACATTTTGTGGACAGCAAAGAAGACTGTGGTTCTGAATGGCCAGAATGATCAGAATGATTATTTTGTTTAAGACATTATTTTCTCCAGCAATCATAGAGCCCTTTTGAAAAAAAAAAACAATCTGCAGCATTGTTATTCCGTGATTGTTAAAGCCCAGAGACGATGGAGACATGCATGTGAGAACAAAATATTTAATATGATTTTGAAAAACATATATTGATTAGATTTTCCTCTAGTCAACTTTTATTTTTTAGGCAAATGGAGAGAATCCTGTGCTCTGTTTGCTGTTGGAGGAGGCTACGATATGGGCTACATAAATGCCTTGCAGGAGGATGGCCTGCTGATGATAAAGGAGTATGTACACAGTGGTGGAGCATACCTAGGCATATGTGCCGGTGCCTACCTGGGCTGCTCAGATATTGAGTTTGACAAAGGCGGACCACTGGAAGTATGTGGCAGAAGGCAGTTAGAGTTCTTTCAAGGTATGATACATGTATATTGAGCTCATTATGCTCTGTGTAATCTTTGTTTTTAGCAATCCCTATTCTGACCTTCAGAGGCCAGAATGGTCCACCTTCTTAAACCATTTCACCCACTTTAACACACACTGACCTTTTCTGGTCCTAATACCATAGGTGTCTTTATATCAGAAATGTGCCATCCATTGCATCCCATCTTCATAATAATCCCTTTGATATCAGTTGAAAGCCCAAGAAGTCTAAAAAACGGGTATAACAGGCCCCCTTTGATAATGCTACAGTGTAATTCAAAATAACATACTGTAATCCCCTCCCCCCATCCCCTCATGTATAAATATGTGTTTATATAATGTAGATTTTTCACAAAAATGACACAAATTACTAAGAGTAAAGTCAACTGTATATTTTCAAAACACCAATTAAATTTTTTGTTAAAAATTGACTTGCTTGCGTGGACTTTCTCTCTTTGTGAAAAAGTATTTTGTTTTAATTGTCTCTTTTTGCTTTACTTTACTCATTCATCAAAAAACTCCTTTTTACCTGAATTTTAGGGAAGTGTATTGGTCCAGTGTATCAAGGCTTCCAGTACAACAGTGAGGCAGGGGCACGTGCAGCTTGCATTAAACTGCAGGACGATGCCTCTTTTGGCATTCCTTTACGTGAAAAAATGTCAAAAACTTTGACAGCACAGGTCTACTTTAACGGAGGAGGAACATTTATCCCAGACAAGAAAAACCAAGAAAGTTGTGTTGTAGCCAGGTATGAAGATACCCAAAATGCTGAAGAATCTGCGGCCATTATTAGCTGCAGGGCTGGTGCAGGAGTGGCTGTTTTGAGTAGCGTCCATTTTGAGTATTTAGTGGAAGATTTGGATTCATCTGATGAGTACCTGAAGACAGTTGTTCCAAAGTTAAGAGAAACATTGCACAGAAGAGATTTTATTTGTAGTAGGATCCTCCAGATTTTGAGGTTGTAATATATATATACACATACCTGCCATTCAAATGGATTTTTGATATTCGTTTGCACAACTTTTAATTTTGGCTAAACTTTCTGAATTTTTTTGTGTTATATTTTTAGGTCATATGTAGGTAAGTGGGTGAAACTTATATGATTTTTTAATCTTTTAGACTGCATTCCCACAGATTTAGATCGATCCATCTGGATCGACCTAACTCCTTGGGGGTTCATGCTAAATTGCTGTCAGCCGAGCGTGCATGGAAGTTAATTACCCCCTTACAGCTTTTAGTAGGCGGGACAGACATTTAAGCTGGCTAAGCTGACAGCAATCTAGTGAGACTCTCCACAGGGATAGATCAATCTAAAATCTGTGGGAATGCAGTCTTAGACAATTTATAACGCATTTACTCATTTTTTGTCACGGTGGTAGTATTCTGGTCAACTTGATGTGTTTGTACAAAGTTGCAATTTGTTGAGGGTGCATACAATGCTATTAGAAGGCTAAGATAATGTCCTTTGGTGAAGTTTGTCATAACAAATTTAGACAGTATAGTTTGCTTACACCGCACGTGCAGATTGAAGTTGTATTTGTTTTTAAGTCTTTTTATAGCTGGAGTGCCATTTAGAAACAAGTCATTATTAAACAAAATTCACTTTTTGTTTCAGAATGGTTAACAGGCTTTTATAGATCGATATACTGGGGGATATGGGCAGTTTACTGTATAGGAATTTGAAATTTTAAAAGCAGAATTTTTTTTTATAAATAAGGCTCTTTCTTTTAATTATATATATATAAAGTCATATAGACTGGTTCACACAATACATCTGTACTAGTATCTTTATCACTTCTTTTAAGAAGTTAAATGAAAATCTTTTGCTTTAGGTTATGGTATGGTACCTTTTCTTTACATGCAATCAAATATTTGAAAAATCCCTGAAATTATTATATGTTTACTTATATAATCTGCAAGCAATTATAGTGGTAAAATTTGCTCAGTATTAATCAGTGTCAGTGCAAACATTCTCCATAATACCATATGTTGCTATCTTGCTGCAGTATTTCAACAGTTTTATAGGCAACGTACATCATGTATGTGTCTAAGATAGTTGAAAGATATGCTATTTTTTTCTTCTTAATTATTGTCATAGAAGTAGAGATTGTATAACATAATACTGATTGTGATTGTCAAGTGCTGATTGAAACAGGAAAACAAATGGATAATGAATATTAAGTTATTCCAGATTAATAACAATCATTTTCAGCTTTAGGAGTTAAACACTGGTTTAGATGGAGTGTCTTACATTTTTTAATCGGATACTAACTTCCCAGTCAGTGGTAAAATACAACATTGTAATTGTATATATGACATCATAAAGGAAGTACATCACAAACTGTTCACTTTCATGTTAAAACAAATCTGCCAGGCACTAACGGCTGACTTCAGCTGAAAATGACCATCTATCTAGCTAGAGACATATCTGTGAATATCCGTAAAAATCTATCAGAGGGTACTAAAGGCTAAGGTTAATTTTTGTTAGTTGCCATTGTTTTCAAAGCATCATCACCACTGTAATGTTCTGGTTATCATAATGTAAATATATCATTATATACCAGGTACAGGGTAGCATACTGAAGGACAGAAGTGTTGGTATGTGTGAAAAAATACATTGTGAATAGCTTGTAACAAGGCAGAACCCTCTTTTGTCTCAGAACAAAACAGTGGTATAAGCGAGATTAAGAGAGATTAACACCTCCCATAATATTCTTTGCATTCATTAACATATACTATAACAAAAGTAAACTGAAGTAATTTTGGATAGATACCATTTTCAAGAGTCTGGGAAGGAATATGATGGTGAAATTAGAAAAGCACTTAAATCGTGCATACCTCTGCCAAGACGAATATTCAAGTAATAATTAACCATAATGAATTAATGGATCATTCAAATCTCAACACGTTTCCTCAAAAACCACCCATTACTTTCTGCATTAGGTTGCTTGCCAACAGACAACAAATAAAATTGCTCACCGAGGGAGGAATTGCAAATCATAACAGTATCACATCTGTGGATGCCAGTAAGGTGTAAAATGGATATGGTGCACGCGTTTTTTATGTTTGTGGAATACTGAATTACGCACTCCACAAAGGCTCCTACGGCCTACTCTATCTACAGAATTTTAAAATAATGTCAATGGGATTTTCCCGTGTAAGTTTAAAAACTTAAAATTTGATACATAGATAGAAGATAAAAACATCCTATTAAAATCAATAGGTTTCACCCTAGACCAGTTACCAACCTGCTTAGTATCACTTCACATAATTTGATGCAAGAAATTGCACCATAAATAAAAAAATCTAAAAGTTATTATTTGGGATTTTCCATTTAAAATTCGGAACTTTGGAATTGTTTTTTATGAACAAAAGTCATGATCGTTGGGATGAAACTTGGCAAATTAGAATTAAGATGCCATGCCGTAGTATCGGTATCCGTTCCAACAAGTTGTCGACTTTACACTATAAGGCACATTTAATAAGATGACCCCAATACTAAAAGAACACTAACATTACCACTGACACAAAAATAAGAACACTGAAGTAATACAAATAATAAGTGGTCAGTACTCTACTTTTATGTGCGTGTGGATGCTGGAATGTCTCCAACAACACTAAGAAGAAACTGGAAGCTACGGAAATGTGGTACTTAAGAAGATAATTCAGAATATCCTGGGTAGAAAGAAAGAACAATGATTGAAGAAGTGTTACAGTTTGCAGGAGTACAACGCTCATTGATGAAAACAATCAGAAAAAGACGAATGAAATCTCTGGAACATACCATAGGAAAGGACGGAACAGAAAACTTGTACTCTGTGTGAAAATTGAAGGAAGGAGTAGAGGAATACAACAAACATCATACTATTACATTGATAGCCTTAATGCCTTTGCAACAAATCAACGACTGTAAGTGTCTGTATATATTCTGATTGGTCTGTCTATCCGTGTCGTCGCTGTCGCCGTCACGGTCCGGCACATGACGTCTGCCCTATAACTTCCAAACTGTATTTTTGTTTTACGTTAAGCTTACCGAGTTTCTTCCTTTGGTAAAGAGGCAGGGTGCTTCCGAAAATTGGCATGATTGGTTTACATTTACGATAATTATTGTTTGTTTTTTTTAAATTGGAGGCTAGGACACGATATATCGGTTGAGGGTACATGTAGTGATTACAGTATAAAATGAGGAGGAAATGCCAAAGACGAAACCAAGTCGGGTCTTTGTGTGAGTACTTCGCATAATATATGTTACTGTTGTCATGAGATGAAACTTGTTCAAAAAGAAACCGAGGTACCGATCATTTAAACCGCAACAAGTGTTTGTAATATTTGCTTTTATTATGAGACCTCTTTAGCACCACATGACCCGAACCCCCTAGCTACATGTACGTGTCTGCTTATCCATAATTCTTTCTATATTTTTTGTCTTCTTTCAAGTTTTGGTACACGTAGCTGCGTGAACATCAAAACAATAGATTCGCGTAGCATTTTGGGTTTTTAACTCTAAATGACTTTGCTAAGCGGGAAGCACGTGGCCGGTAAAAGTTGTGAAAGAGGCTCTAAAATGTCGAAAGGGAAAATATAGTGTATTTGCAAGTTTAAGAAGAGCCTGAAGTGTGGCTTGAGCACTATAGGCCATAGCTGTCTTTGAAAAATTTGGGAACTTTGTTAGATGTAGGATGTACCGGTATCATCGCTCGTAGAGATAAAGGCGACATTAAGAAAAATGCAGCCTTGGAAAATCAACAGGAAAAGCGTCAACGATACTAAAGGAGCTCAAGGAAAAATGTGTGTGTGTGTGTGTGTGTGTGTGTGTGTGGAGGACGTAGGGCGTGCGAGGGAATCTCCTTTTCTGACAGTTGTTAATATTGACAGGTATGCCACTGAACATAACTGTATCACTCCCCCCCCCCCTCCCCCAGGTTTATCATTCAAACAATTACATTTATTTATTTATTTATTTATTTATTTATTTATATTTCCTTGCGCCATCATGTCCACTACAATTTTCTTTAGAATGGGTTCAAATTCAAGCTGTTACTGATCAGTATACCTACACCACTGGCATTGTATTTACAAGAAACTGGAAATTAACGATAGGCCTACGTACATTTTCTGTTTGGTTTTAGTTTTGTAACAAGCGCAAATAGTCAACAACACACGCTATTCTTACCTTCACGCATACATAACAGGAAGCCAGTTTTGAAACAAAAGCATCTAAATATAGCATGTGGACTTTTGCGTGTTATTTGTTACATCAGCAGAGCGATTCGTACAGCAAAAATATAAAGCAGACAAGTAAAGAATAAAAAACATAATGCTGTCTGATACTGACCTCCTCTAATTATTCGTAAAGTTACTTAAATTTTTAAATACCATTGCTTTTAACAAACACTTATTGCCAATGCAAATAACTTACCAACCACCTACCCTCTACCAGGGCGACAGATTGATTTTTCACAGATATTCACAGATATGTCTCTAGATAAATGGACAGTCATTTTGGTCTGATGTCGCCTCAGCAAAAAATGTCCACAATAATAACTGCGGCCCTGGTAGAGGGCACCAACCACCCTTGCTAAGATAAAATAAAAACTTGCCTTTATATGAAATAATAGATATACAGGGGGGTGACAAAAGTATTGCACCATTTTTCTTTAAGGGGAACATCAGCTGGATATGTTAGCTTTTTTTTTTTTTTTAATTGTTATTTTATTGAAAACTGATTGCGTCAAGTGAGTATCTTTATTTTAGGTTTACAGTGCATTGCCCTGTCCCCATAACACTATTTCTAGGTGAGGAGGAAGTTATATGGGAAATGATTGAAAATGATGGCTGGGAGAGCCAGTATCAGATGCCATAACAGTATATGTATCTATTAAAACAATAATGTATATGTATCTATTAAAACAATAATGTAGCTGGCACTGATCTGTGCGGTTTTTAATTTTATCATCAAATAGAAGAACGTTTTCTTTTCAGTTTATGCAAATAGCCAAACTCCATACCTTGTGAACGCATTAAAAGGTGAGATACATGTAGCTGTGAACTTGTTCAACTCAAGCTGCTGACAGCTTTTTGTCTCAGTTTTGGGCAATAAGTTACGTAATGTCGGAAATGTGAAATTTTAGGCTTGAAATTTGCCATAATGGTTGAAAGACTGTAACCAGAATGGATGAGGCTAAAATATCGACTAAAGACAAAAAAGTTACATCTGATCTTAGTCTTCATCATTTTATGTTTTTTTTAATTGGGAGAGGAATAATTGGCTATTTTGGCAGTGCCGCTAACCTTGTTAACACTGCCACCTATAGAAACCACGAAGGTCTGAACACTTATAACTTAGCATTGTATTCTCCATTATTGTATCCCCAAAACCAGATATATCGCAAAAGCCGTGACGAAAACATATCTGCACAATTTCTGCATATAGTGCACATTTAGCGCATGCTGACCGTCTTTTAAAGCTTATCTACCGGTACCTCCGATATGAGCCTTTGAAACGCCAATTCCCATCAGAAAATGGTTGGTACCAAATCCCTTGGTACGACAAAACAGTGCGTGTTTCATTAAAGAGCACCGACTTTGTTCGTTTCAAAGTGGCCAACCCACCAGGGTATTTTTTTAATCAGCTGTTAATAATTGATCGACCGGCTAGCATGAGCATCGTTGTTATTTGGGTCTCCCAAGAAAGTCTACTTCAAAACACTTCAAAAACGGGAAGATTTAAGTAATTTCTAGAATTGATTGCTATGCCTTTACATGGCGGCAGAGAGAGGATGATGTATATTTTTTTCAAAATTTGTTTTAAATTTGCACATACATGCATGTAACTGGTTTTTTTCCGCATACGTCTTATCAAGTTTTATAAATTATCATTTTACTCGGGGGTTTAAACTAGTTAAAATACAGTAGTCATCCGCACCCCATCCAAAAAGGCTTTGTTCGGAAAGATAGATAAATTGTATTCTATTCATTTTGTTATATTAACAGTTTCAAGCTGATTTCACATGTAATCTTGGCGGAGTAGTTGACTAACAAAATGATTTTGTGAGAAGTTTGCATTCAGAAAATCAAAGCGAAAAATTGATGAGTTTACCTTGAAGATGCCAGAGCAACCATGGATACAATTGGTTTTATCTTTAAACGTAGGCCTGGGTGGGGGTAGGTAGGGGCATGGTCTGCTACTGTCTTACATAACTTTTTACGGACCCAAATTAAAGATTTTAAAGGTAAAAGGTAGAAACAGCAGACAAGTAAAAATGTTTTTTAACCATCTCGCCACCTATAAAAACTATAAGTCGATAGTTGTTTGATTGGATTTCTGTTTTTCTCTTCTTTTAATACTTCAGTAGCGGATTGGTTGCTTTCATTCATTACATTGGCGTTTCTTTTCCCATTCTTTCAATATCTCTTGTCTCTCAAACAAGGAAGGCTTGCACAAATAACACGGCAAGCTGTTTCCGCTGTATGTCCAGTTTTTGCATGTCCTCTCGAAAGATGATGGTATTATATAGGATGTTGAATCACACAAGTCACTGCTCTGTAGAAAGTAATCAAGACCTCAAAGTCACGATAGTGCGTAAGAAAAGTATCTGACTGGACAATATTTGGAACATTCTGGTGTTCACCTGTTGGTCAATTTAGCATCATTTTTGTAAATTGACCAACAGATTATTTTGGTTCAGGAAACTCACTTTGTCTTATCATAATAAAATATCTCCAGTGTTCAATCAAAGATCCGCCTTACGAAACAAACGCATGACACACGATTGGTTCCATTTCCACCTGTCCATTATGTGCTTATCTCCCCTCGACACGCAAATGTTCTATGGTAGACGGGAAAGATATTGTATTCCTTTTGTTCATATATCTCAATATTGCTGAGGGTTGCTTCTAACCGTGCTTAATGCTCAATTTATTGGGAAACGCTTCTAATAATTACCCCACTTGCTCGCCAATGCGGTTCATCATGCTACATAACGTTGATAATATTCAGTATTGATCGCAGGAATATTCTCATCAAGCACGCCCATACTGCTTCTTCATATACCTGCTACGGTATAAGAGAGACTTCACACAGGGAATTGAAAGTGATAATGTAGGTTGTATTTACGATAAGAAGCCTATTAGAATGCTACATAATTAATTGACCTGGGAATGCTTATTTCTACTCGGCGTGAGTGTTGGAATACAGATATATCAGGGCCGATAATTATTTTAAATTATTTAATCTATTCTTATTAATATATTGATGGTAATCAACACCCCTACACAATTTATGATACATGTTGCCTTTTTTCAGCATACACCGGAATCACACACAAGCGCCCAAACACACACACACACACACACACACACACAGTGCCAGTGTCAGATACCAGTGGCCTACTTCCGTATACAATGTAACACACGAAAACACATTATGATTAGGGGCTACTCTACATCTTTTTCGTATATTGCTATATAAGCGTAATGACCAATACTGCTTTCGATGATGTCGTGGTAGGATAACGAAGTATTATGTCCAGAAAGCATTAGCAATTTAACGAGAAAACCTGCGGGAAAATCGTGCAAGTATAAAGTACATGTGGTGTTAACACCGCTCCTTCATCTCTATCTCTATCCCTACAAATAATCCCTGCAAGCGTCTTACTGCGAGGCTATGCGTGTACACAGCAGTAGGCAGGGATCTTCTTGCCATGTTTATCAAGACAATTGAGGGCCAAAATATATCTGCTCTGTTCTCAGTCTGCTCTCCGGATGATTAGCGATGTCAGTTGTCTTGCAGGTCTGCAGTTTCAGCAGAAGGCCCCGGCGTCAGTTAGAACAATTCAATCCAATCGCGCCCGTATTTTCCTGAACGAAACACTGGAGTGATTTTTGTCGAGCGAGTCTTACCCAGTGCGAATCTTCGTTGCATTGTAGGTCGACGATTGATTAATTATTCAGAGCCATGTTGGTGAATTCATATTGAATAGCCGGCTAGTCGCTTGTATACCGACAGCTTTATTCTCAATCGCAGTGAAAGGAGGAAGATAACGAAAATTGTGCACGATAAAAATATTCTCTGGTAATTGACTTCAGGAAATTCTGTTTGACTTGTGTTGTTCCGAGGATATATTTACATCACAGCGTTCGGGGGAATGATGACGTTTATTCACGAATAACAACGGAAGATTTCCCGTATTGGTAGATTTCAATTTCTCTGGACTGAACGGATCTACTGTTGATGTACCTTCATGCCCGGCCATAGGCTATCTCCCACGCCACAAGTGTCTACAACAGAGATAGATCAGATTTTAAAGGAATATTCACAAATTGTCGCCGAGGAGGTCCAGCCTTTCGTTGACAGAATCTGGCCGGTCTGGCCTTTCCGGGCCTCGCGTAGCAGACGAGTTTTGGGTTCGGCAAACGTGTTGAAAAAGGTGAGATCATTTCAACTATTTTTGAGCATTAACATAACATTAGGGAATCTCCTTTTTGAGCATATTGTTGAGCCTTTGCCTACCAAATTATAACATGACCTTCTTATGTTGATGATTTCTGCAGTTTTCATGTGTTTGCACATAATGAAAATATATGCATATTATTTTAGATTAGTCTGATGCCTCACACAAGACTTGCCTCACACAAGAATTCTTGTCTTTACTATGGCGTTTCAAACTGTCACTCCATTTTCATGATAATTTACTCTACACATTGTCTTTTTACTGTTAATACAAGCCTCAAGTCCATTTACCTATACCATAGATTTTATATACTGCTCTACACAAAAATCAAACCTGCTTCTACACATACTGAGTAAATACATATATGTCAGAGATACATTAGGTTTTACAGAGGATGGCCAATGGAGCCTATCACTCTTAACTAGCTTTATTTTAAAACCATTTATACGTAGTTCAGAAATAGCTCTCATTTTCACAGTAGTGACTCCCATGCATATTAGTTCTAACATGCATGGCTATGGATTTGTCCAAATATTATTTCTCGGCTTCTTTCTATTTATTTTGCTCGTCCACTTATTCACTAAATCATGAGATCTGTCTGCATCGGCTGAATATTAACTTGCATTTGGTTTGAATCAAATCGACCATGTCATGTCAGAGGTTCTTAGTTATTGGTAAGTTTCTTTGATGCAGCCAACCAGAGCGTCTGTTTCTGTGGGAGTAGATAAAAATAATTCGTGCGACACAGTGAGAGACCACGCGAATATATTTTTTTCAAAATAATCAATATCAGACTGTCAAATCCTGAGTTTATGAGTTTAAACCACTGATATCATGGGAATGTTCACTTCGTGTTAAACATTGGAGAAAAAGTCCAGGTTTTAGTTTTAGTTATGGTTCTTTAATTGATATTCATATTTTACTTATGATTGAAAGAGCCGTGATCTAAATGTCTATTAGATGCTTTAAGCAATGAAATTTGCAAAATCGTACATTTTGTTGAAAAACAGAGTTAGAACAGTGCGTAAATAAGAGTTTTCGTGAGTACTCCAGTCCAATTTACCGTTTTCTCACTCCTCACATTTTCTCTGTGACGTTTTTGTGACCTTGTTTTCTGAATACTCCGCCTGTTACGGTCAACATGAACTAGAAACAAATCAGCTAGTAGACCCCAAGTCCGACACAGAATGGCAAAAATCGCTGTCAAGACTTTCAAGCAAAAAAAAAATATATATATATCATGTACTAATTGGGATTTCACAGATAATTCTAATTTTGCACGGATTAAAATTGTCGAAGGGGTTCTTGATGAAGCACTTTACCCCCCCCCCCCCCCCCCGAAAGCATTGAAAGAATTATACAACTTATATCATTTCATACATTTCTCCAGCCCTTGACACTTCACAAGTCTAGATGATTTATCTGAAAATTTGACGTTGAAATGTTTATTTCAAAGCAGGTTTAGAATGGGCATCACATTTAGATGTCAGTTTTCTATTTAAATTACTTCGATAATTAATTGATAATTAAGGTTTGCGAGTCAATTAATTTTCACTTAAGCGTTTGCAACTTGACTGTCAATCAAATTACTCACTAGCGTGTATCTTTTGCTATGATCACCAAAAACCTCAGGGGAATTTCACCTATAAAAACGCTTTTCTATTTATTGTTGCCTCAATTTCTAGGGGTTGCAAGACAAAGCAATACATGCAGCAACTAGACATTCACATGATGCCATATAATAGCTAAACAGCTTTTTAAAACGTCTTGCAAGTTATGTTAATTTTATGTTGCAATTTTTTTCAAGTTGGCATTTTCTGCTAAAAACATGTAGCTCTCACGTATTAGACCCCATTGCTATAGAAACGATCGGTCTACGTAGACCGCTCCAACTTTGCAGAGGCTCTCGGTAAGTGCAAACAATTTTAATTTTTTAAAAACTGAATGACACGCCTCCGCTTGTTTCCAATGTACTCTTATAACCACCAGCTTTTCTGAATTCTATTTCGTAACGCCAGCAGAAGGCGTGGTCATTCAGTTAAGCTGATTGCACTCAGCTAGAGTCCCCGCATAATGGGGTCGATCCACGGAGACCGATGGTGTGTGTGGGAATGTGGCCTTAAACTACACCCAGACCCCATGGATAGTGATTAACCTGTTCATAAGCGTCTTAGCAGGGTAAGTAATATACATGTGGAATCTATACATGTACTTGATTAATCTTGGAACTATCGCAGGGGATGTATGACAATTTGGGGTAAAACTGGTATTCGTTTATGGTGCCTCCTTGGTCTTTTTTTCGTGTAAGTTAAATTTAGTCATTATCTTACAACACAGGTAGTGATAATTTAGAAAGTTAAAACTAGTTCTTTTTTGAAATATACTTCTGGCAATGCAAGATTTTTTTACATAATTTTAATCTTAAAAGATTGCTTCAAGGCTTAAATGAGTTTCTTTGCTGTGCAGGTATTGCTACATGTATATCGATACACTGTCCATATGGAATTGCCAGGAATAATGGATCTGTAATTAACCAGAGCTTCAGGTTTTATTCTCAAGTCACGATTATAACCTTTCAAGGGACCAGCCAACTCGTATAGCTGCATTCGCTTTAATTGTTCTCCACTAATCCCACGCTTTCCATGCACGCTAGAAGAGAGGTGTGGGCTAGCCAATGCAATAGCTAGTTTTCATTTGTACAGCAAAGAACACGAGTTTGAGGTTTTGTGTATAGGCAATGTACTTTTTTCGTAAACAGTGCACATGTACAAAAGAAAGCATGTAATCTTCTCTCCTTAGCTGTTTGAAATAAAGACCACGTTAGTTTCTGCAATTTCCAATGTATTTGACAATGAAAACATAACATTGCACCAGAACCGGGCCAATTTTCTTTAAGATACATTTCTTAGTGTACAACGGTTTTTGATGCAATGAATTGATGTATCCTAATATTAATACGAATATAGTTACATAAAAATAACTTTTCGAATTTTGGTCTTTATATTTGTGTTTAAGCCATATTTCAAAATGATATTATTTTTGAGAAACTACACGAATGTCTAGGAAATCAATATAAGCCGTCACTGCCTGTATCAATTGCAAGACATAAATGTGCAAGTTACGGAAAAAATGTTAGATGAACCAAATGGCGTAATATGAAAACTATACATAATGTCAAAGCTTTTAGAAAGGAAATACTCGTTCTAGTCTGTGAAAAATCCTTGGGTTTTCTGCACAGCCCCATGGTTTCTATTGAGTAGTTATGTTACTCTCAGAATACTTAATAAATCGCAGTATTTAAATGCAGTGTAAGGCGGTTTAAATACAGTGTTTAAGTACTGTATTGATATACACCCAAGACGGCACTGACGTGTGTTTTTAAATGCACTTGACGCTTAAAACCAAAACGTTGTAAAAAAAAAAAAGGTCGTGTCCTTTATTTTAGGTATGGAATGAGGTCCATTTCTCCTATCAGCCAAGGAAAGATTGATCCGTCAATTTAAAATTGTGATGCGCTTTGGTCATTCTACAGCTTGTAGGACACTTTTTCGCCATTCTTGATTTTTGCTCCATAAAATTTGATGCCCCTATTAAGTCAGAGTCAGAATCTACTTGCTATCTATCTTTGGAACCTTTTTATTATATTTCATTTCATATAGTTTACCTCTTCGTAACTGCTAGAGAGGTAAATTATTTTGACTGAAGCAATTTTCCATGTGCAACCCCGTGACAAACAACAGAACCTATATTTTCTTTATCCCTGATGTCTAATTTTTATACCAAGCTGTCCCTATAGAGTGAAAAGTGGCTAACGTGAGTTCATTTTAAAGTTATGTTACAACCTATGACTTAAATGAGCTCATTTTGAAAAATGGGACTGAGGGAAGGAAATCATTCATAGTATGGAATATAAATTGGACGTGAAAATGATTTGTATATTGTTGCCCAGCTGAAGGGTTGTTCTGAACGTATAAGTTATCAAAAGTTATAAGTTATTGGATCAGGTGGTTAGTAAAATGGTCAAATTTTAAATATAGTCAAATTTGAGGTATGTTCAGGAAAATAAACCAATTAAGTTTAATTATTAAAAGAACGTGAGTAAAGAATATGCCTTTTTTTGGTAAATTCCTTCCTCATTCTTTCACCATCCCATGTCATCCTCAAAGTAATTGAATATTTCAAATACGGCCTGGCCAGTCTTCTTGTAGCATGGCTTCACATGCCAAGTGTGTGGCAGCAGGCAGACTTTCAGCGATGGAGGTCTTTCAAGGTCTATAACCTTTCATTTGGTGTTCAGAGGGTGATAGCCAGTCATTTTTGCGGAGGCTGTGGTTCCAGAAATGCCAACCGATTTAAATATACATTACCCAGGTTGTAATTCATTCTGACCACTCTCTGAAGCCCATGATTCCCCAAGCTGTCTAAATGTCATTTGATATGTTTTAATTTTTCGTTACCTACATTGTAGGAATTCATGTATTTGTAAAACATCTTCCTAGAAATACCGATGGGACTGGATGGGTAGAACATTTAGGATATCCAGGAGGATTCAAAAGCTCACTGAGTCTAAATATCCCTAGATTTAACACAATAACATATGGCAAAATATCCTTGTCATATCCAAAAATATGAAATGCTCTTTCAGACGAATTAAAGCAAAGCATCAATTGAAATGAGTTTAAATCACTTTAAGGCTTTGGAAAGGACCCGATTGCAAATGTAGCCTATGTAACCTATATGCATATAGTGAAACTGTGTAATAATACAACATGTTTACATTATTTTATGCATCTATATTAGTGAGTGTTGTATGTAGAAATGTTTGTTTTTCACAATTTATTAGGTGTAGCTTTTCGTTTATTTTTCATAGAAAGATTTTTCTTTTGCTATCTTAGTAGATTTCGTGTGTATTTGTATATTTTTAGTAGAAAGATTTTCCATTTACTATCTTACTAGACTTCATGTGTAAATATTGCATTATTTGTAGAAATGTTTGTCCTTACCCAGTCACTGAATAGCTGCAAGGCTAATGTTTCCTTTCAATTTATACCCGAAATGAAATAAAATAAAATAAAATAAAATAAAATATATTGTATTGTATTGTATTGGATTGGATTGGATTGACGATCCTAGCTAACCTAAAACCTAAAACGTGCTAAAATGGTATAAAGTGTGTTACTGGTGTGTCATCAGAGAATCATTAATATGTTAGTTCGATTGTTAATTTGAATTATTAAGTCATTGGCAAACCCCCTGTTTATATTTTAAGGGTTACTTGAAGAGATCGGTATTCAATAAATTTATTAATTTAAATGTACGCTTGGAGAAAGATTTACTTAATGCTTCCAGAATTGTGTTAGAGGTGCCCTACAATGCAATTAAACTCGTTGACGCTACGAGCTCGAAGATGCCGGTGGCAGCAAATAACGCGTAAAGCTGATTGAGCACCATAAATTGTGCCACGCCGTTAAAAGAATCTTACATAATCTACATTGTTTTTGTCATCATATTTCTACTCACGTTGTCCTTGGCCTACATTTGTTTCATATATATATATATATATATATATATATATATATATATATATATATATAGACAACATTGCCAAGGTAACCAGCATCAGGTGTACATGTATTTCTTACTTCATGCATTAGTACATTAATTGGGGGGAGGGAGGACATTGGGCACGCAACCAATCCCTTGAGATGTACCCTTTCTAACACACCCCTATACTCACCACTTATCTTCCAGAGTTCAGGTATCACCAGTCTTGAGTTGCAGGGTCTTTTTTTTAGATTTTGACGTAAACTTCATGTGACTGCTCATTGTGTTATAAAAAAACTAGTATTCGGTTATCATTGCTTAGTTGCTTTTTAAAACGCAGCAATAAAATGAGACAGAATAAAAAAATCAAGACCAAAACAAACTCATCGATTGATATAAAATGGAAAGATAAAAACGCTATTTAACGATAAAAGTTCATGATTTGAAAACTAAGCTCACAGGGTGTCGTGTGGTAAGGACGCTATCTCATCATTAGAGATGTCAGTTCCTTTGGGATGGTTCGCATTTAGGAAAAATAAAGAAATACACGATTCTTATTAGTCAAAAAAACTAATTGGAGTTGCTCTATTAGGTGAGCAAGTCCACTACCGCGTCTTAGTTATGTGTAGGGTAAACATAATTCGCAATCGGGTTCAGCAGCATGCTTAACATACATTCAATGTCAACCATAATCTCTCTCTCTCTCTCTCTCTCTCTCTCTCACGGAATCATGAAGGTGGTGCTCATTGAGCTTCACCATTCTTTTCGGTTGTAACCGATGCCTTGGTCTGGAAAAAGCTCATGTCTGTCCACTCTTTGATGTTGTCTTCCCATACTTTCCTCTGCCTGCCTCTTCGCCTCTTTACAGACTAAGAATATTGATTTTCTTACAACATTATTAACGCATATAACAGGGATTCAGGATCGGAATTCCAGAAATGCATCAATCATATTGATAGACAGAAGCCGTCCCAAGGCACTTAACCAACGTGATACATTAAAAAATGACATTGGCAGAAAACTAGACATTTTCCTTCGAGATGTCTTTTTTGTCTTTGTGTCCTGCAAGGTCTTTTTAATGGTTTTATTTTGCCAATGCCGCGCGCATTGTATGGGGATGTAGAAGGGGGGAAAGTACGTTTTGTCTAGCTCTTCTTGAAAATAGTGTTTTATTATTATGCATTAAATGCATGGGGGTGTTGGCGTGAAATACACCATGGAATCTAAATCTTCTTTTTGACAATTGTTAAATTTACACATTCAAAACTCTGTACCTTAATTTGTTTTGATGAATATTTTCTTGACATTATTTTATTCCATTCTGTTATTTGTTTTGTTTGGCAAACGAATTTCATCACAGTCTCTCGCCTTTAAGAACCGCCCTTGGCGATCTTCAATCTCCATGTATTGTTTATAACAGTATGAAGTGAAAAAAAGTCTGTTAACATATTACAACTAAGTCATATTATACTGATTTAAAGCAAAACTAGATTAATATCGTATAAAAATTGATTAATAAAAGTAGTCCCTATGCCTCTAAAGCATTTCGAAATTGTTTGACAGTAGATGTTCAAAGGCAACGGCAATAGAAAAATAATCATATAGATTTCTTTCCAGATGAGCGTGCGAGTTCTCTCACCCGGACAGAGACCAGGGGAATGTGTAATGAACAGCACCTACAATAACCCAAGCACCATCTCTAACGACAGTAGTCCCCCGCCGTCTCCAGTCTCCACGGAGAGGGGTTCCAAGTCCTGCTGTTTTTGCTGGTGTTGCTGTTGCAGCTGTTCGTGGTGAGTACAACGGTGCTGAAGTTTTGTCAAATTGTATATGTGTTGTAAATACTAAATACTGCTCATTTATACGGCAAAACCCTGTCTGATTTCGAATCTTTTATTTGTTGAAAATTGGCCTTCGGTCTACCTTAAACACTGTTGTAGAGGAGATTCACAAGCAAATTTGGAAATCAAGCAGTAACCCTAGACCACTTATGATAGCAAACCCTGAAAGAGAACTAGAGATGAAAAAGGATGTACTATATGGCTTCTTCTCTGCAGCATTTAAAGAGGAAACCTCTCTAGAAACGGAAACTTCTCTTTTTACTCTCGTTCACGTGTATATTTTTGACCGAACAAAGGCCTGGTGTAACAAAATATATGCATCAGGTGTTTTGTCATTTGTTTGTCCAGGTAAAATTTCAAAGGTATTAAGACAACTAAAATAATTGAACACCTGATGCAGGGATCAAGGTTTATTTGAAGGGGGTCCGCGGATGCGAAGCCGACATTCCCCTCCCCCCTTATCTCCCAATTTTTCGGTATTTTAGAGGGCGTACGGTGCCATTTGTTACAGTTTAGAACTATGATTCAGCTAGTCAAAATTCTAAATTCAAGAGGGGAACATTGGGTTTTCAGAAATCGAAAGGGGGGGGGGGGGTAGGACCCCCCTGACAGCCCCCTAAATCCGCCCCTGTGGTAGTTTGTTGATGATTTTTTATATAAAAAGGAAATAGAGAACGCATTCACTCTGTCAGTATTTGGACAAACATACAGCGTGATATGAAAGATATTTAGAAACTTGGGGAAATGACGCTTTAGTTAATAAATTGACAAGACAGATAAAAAGCTGATTTATGAATTTGGAATAATTGTGAATAGTCTACGTTTTTGATCAAATTAAAATTGGGGACACTATGTTTTTTTTTTTTTTATTTTCAACAAAAATTCACATCAACATTGATAAACATGTAAAGGAATAACAATCAAACATTTAACACTGTATTAATGCAACAGAGAAGTAAATACACATCTCACCTAAAGCACGAAACATAATTGAATGAGTATACTGTTTTAAAGATATCCCGACTGACGTTCGATGATTGAGTACATATACCATCGTCGTGATTATTACGTTTAATGGATGTGTGCTGTCAATCGTTTTGTATTTAATGTGATGGAAAGCAAGAACCGTTGTAGGCAGATTCGTAACGACAGTTTCTTTGGATGTGACTATAAAATGGCAGCACTATTTTGGGTGTCCGTTCTGTTGGGAAGATGTGGCGAGAAGCAACCATTGTAGTCAAATGGCAACAATACAAAGATGTAATCTTGAATTAGACTGTTCTTCTTGTGGCCTATTTTGAGAGAAATGAAAATATATGGAAATTTAATTAAAACCTCAAAACTATGTAGTTAGGTGCTATTCATTTTGACAGGTATTCACTTTTGCGCACCCGTTTCTAGCGCAGTCATTAAGAGCACGCTTAGCCGTGATGGGTTTGTGTCATCTTATATTTTATAACTGTCGAAAAACATTCAACAGCCACGACGGTATTATTGTGGTCAAAATGTAGGCTATACACCACTATGTTAAGCCGCCTTTCACCAGTGTCGTACAATTTAAAAAGTAAAACGTCTTTTTCCCCAAATTCTATCATATCCCAGGTCACGCTGTATTGCTTAGTTGTCCTTGCTGAGCGGAAATACCAAATACCGGCCTATTAAGCGCGTCCGTAATCTTTTTTTAAGAAACGCCGATTTATGAGGATACCCACACATCACTTATTATTTGGTTATGGGGTGGTAGGATGGTCTTTATTGATTTCTTTTATTAAATAAAATAAAGAAGGTGTTTGTCGTGGTGATGAAAAATTGGAGTAAAAATTAAACAATGCACCAATTCAAAAAACAGTTTCCGAATTTAACGTGTGAGTTTGTGTGTCAGATTCCATATAGCCGGTTTATTATTTATTTTTCACCACAACACCTTTTCCAAATGTATTTGTATATATATTTTTATCATGTAAAGGGTTGAGGGGTATTTCTTCCGTAATTGGCGATATTTCCATTTATAAATATTTTGGTTTGCCATTTCGTGTGTTGGCCAAGTGCATGGCTGTGCAGATACTCTTTTGCTATATCCACACGCCGCAGCAAACATGAGAGAACTTATCTAGCCCCATGCCTGGGTTTGAACTGCAGCAGTTCGAATGTGCTTCCTCTGTTGCCTTTGTCATTGATAGGGTAGCGTCGGGAATGCTCTTTTACTTGATACCATGAATGATAAGTGAAACATCCGTTTCCCTAGTCTGGTTTGCACTTCTTGCAGCCTTCGTAAGAGTCGATGTGAATACCACAAGTAAAGCAAGCGGGCAACCTGGGTATACTTAAGCTTACAAATTTACCATCTTTCCACAGTAAAATACGTTACAACACACAATATAATGATATGAGCCCTCATCTAATGTATTACCCGCATGGACTGTTTGTGGGAGTGTATAATATACCGGCGCTTCCTCATACGATCACCTGAACTCTGTTGCTGCCCTCGATTTCTAACCGTCAGATAACAGCGTAGGCTTCGAAAGTACTTCCGATATTAAAATAGAACCTGTTTTGTGTTCTGCTTTACTGCTGTCTCAGCAGTACCGATCTAAGCTCCGGAAGGACTAAGTGCAAGACACTTGTTAGAAAAACGTAATGTAATTAATCGAAGGGATCCAAACGTCAGACAGGGTCTTTCACTTGCCAGTTTCAGAGAAGAGAGAAAAAGACGAATTTATCTTATTCATTTTCATGACTTCCTTGATCCAGAGTTTAAATTGAATCGACTTATATTGGAGATCCATATTCCTTGTATTCATTGCAAAGCTAATGTGAATATCGACCGACAACTCGCACAGTTAAGTCTGAATCGATTCAGTGCATAGCTTTTCTGAGAAATTTATCAGAGCAGTTTGGCGAAGCGCTGCCGCAGTACGCGGGCTTATGTAGAGGGAATAGCGTATCTAACCATTTGTTTCAAACCGAAGGTGTTGGGTGAATATTGGAAGAAATAACCTACCTAGCTTTGGAAGCGAAGGACAAGGGTTGATTATTTTACCTAGACTTATACGTCAATGCGTCATGGCGACCTGTCGCAGCAGCAAATCACTTGCAAATGTATGCTCCATCTAAAAAAAGAGCGACCTGGAACGTCACACGCCATCTTACGTTGGTGTTTCCGAGGATTGACTGGAATTCAATACTGAACTACCTGCGTGACAATAACTAAACTCCTTTATTCATCATGGTAAAGGATATAGTCGTCGGTTTTTCTAAAAGACGAATGTAGAACAACCTATGACAGTACATTTCCCATATAGATCGGATACATAAGCTTGTGTGTGTGTATATGTGTATATGTATATATAAACTACAGATAAAAACCAGTTTTTTCTGATTCTTCAAAGCCAAACAACGAGAGAAAAAACACAGGATATGTTGTCTTAATGAAGGCACTCTGCATCGTTCGAAAGAGATTTTCAATACGGCAGGACATGCTGAAACAAAAAGTTTTGTCCATCTTCAATAGGTAAGTGATATTTATTAAAACAAAATGGCGTTGGTCCATTTGCTTCGCAGATTCTCAGAATTGGCAGGTGATGCATATATACATGAAGATATAGATCTCGCATTATACGAACTGAATTGAATGGCTGGTTTAAGCAGGTTGTAATTTGGCCAGTTCCACGAATTTGTTCCCTTAGCAATTATATTGATTGGTATTGGTATCTGGCGATCTGTATTAATTATGTTGATAAAGCTCATTGTTCACATAACATGCAACGTGAGACGTCCTTGTGGCCGCCCAGATAGAACTTACTTGTCATTGTGATTTTGGCATACTTGAGTGTATAGGGTGTCTATTCTGACGAGATTATGTGATAATGATGGTATATATATATATATATATATATATATATATATATATATATATATATATATATATATATTCAGATACACACTCTTTAGTGCTTATTTTGAACATTTTAAGAGTTCAAGGCATTAATAAAGTCAATGGCACTTTTGATTGTGCATGTTCAACCTTGCCTAATATGCACAGAGAATAGATCCATATATGTTTGGTTAAAACGAACCCCAAATTTCAACATGAAAGCAAAAAAAAAAAAATCATGCGACCAAATGTGGCCATCATTTTATTGCACTATAGAGGTGTTTGGAAATAAAACGTACATATACGCCAAGTGGCTGCATCATTAATCTTCCTTAATTGCCATCCATAACACATTTTTCCATTACATACAAAAGACCTGTATCCTGTTACCTGTGGTAGAAAAACCTTTTTTGCTTCAAAACAGCGATTTTTTTTTCTTTTTTGCTGCTCGAATCAGGGACAGTACTTAACTGGAACCACATTTAGATTATCAAGGGAAAGGCAATGTCTAAAACGTATGAAAAAATACTTCAGGGCCCGGTGTTAGTTCCATTCACTCTACATTTCGTCAGTCATGTAGCTATATATTACACCTGCATCCATTTGATGAGGTCTAATTGGAAATACTATACAACGAAAGGGGGTTTTCATACGCAGCAGTAATATGTTATTAGTATAGTTATATCACGTCACATGCGGTATTTTGCCCTTTTACCCACTACATGAGAATATATTACTGTCAACATGAGTCGAGCACTCTCCATAAACCACATACAATGTGGCGAGGTACTTTGGTAAATGAAACGCATCAATTAATTCTATAATCTATATTCTGTACAAGTCAAAAGTTAAAGACGGAAAATTCCGAAATACCATTAGTCTTCTCTTCTAGTGAGATTTGATTTGTGATCAACAGATTTGAAATAATTGAATACTCTGTATCAAGAAGTCATCTGGTTATATAAAACCTTTTCAGAATAACATAAACACATGTGAGGACACAGTTGTATGAAAGCAGGATTCCAGTAGGGTTTAATATTGTCGAGTGGCGCGTAGGCTGTATAAGTGTGGAGCAAGTTTTATTAGGTATTGTTATATTTTTATATTAGTATGAACCCGTGGTGTTGCGTGATGTAGCTTATTACTTAGCGTGGGCCGGTAATCATTTCTCGTGACGTTGTTATGAAATTAAATTAGTACTGGGGTGGGCTGTATGATCTTCGTAATCACGGTTTGTGGTCAACATACCAATCCGTGGTCAATGCTAGCCAATAGAACCTTGGTGTATTCTAAGCCACGTATCATGGCAGTGCGCGTTGTATAAACTATACTTGTGTCTGACGCCATAAAGTCATAGTGATTTTGTGTATTGAAAACCCTCGGTGGTGTTTGGTTAGAAAGGATTATAACAATCTTGATGTTGCGTTTGGTGCAACTGTGGTTTTGTTTGGTGGAAAAAAAACATATCGATGGTGTGCTTTACAGCCCTTAGTGTTGTTGTTTCGTATGTTATAGTTCATAGTGGTGTTGCTTCGCATTGTGTCCTTCCCACACTGGTGTTGCTTCGCATTGTGCCCTTCCCACACTGGTGTTGCTTCGCATTGTGCCCTTCACAGCCCAAAGTAGGGTTTTGCCTTTTACAGCTCATAGGGGGGCTGTTTGCTACTGTGTT
The DNA here is from genome assembly GCF_051362555.1 of Lingula anatina. Taxonomy (NCBI): domain Eukaryota; kingdom Metazoa; phylum Brachiopoda; class Lingulata; order Lingulida; family Lingulidae; genus Lingula; species Lingula anatina. The sequence goes on from NC_141767.1 coordinate 24,539,298, forward strand.
TCACAATCCTTTATGGTGTCGTTTCAAATCCCGAAGTGGTTTTATTACACAGCACATTCTGACGCTTTGTCTCCCAATAGAGTTGTGTTTCACATTCCACAGTGGTGCTGCAGCTGTATTGAGTGTCAAAATCTTATAGTCGGTTTGGTGTGTCGCACGGCCTACGGTGATTTCTTGTTTTTTACGGCCTTAACAAGCCCCTGTGGGGTAGTAGTGTAGATGACAGTGCTTTTAAGTTCAGTCTATGTAACAGAATTGTGCTGTTTTAAGAACAGGTCGGCCTTTTGACGCCGATGGTATGGTGCTCTATTGTGTTCAAAGCAAAGATACAGTCTGTGGTCTATAGACCAATTTAATGATGTGAGGCGTCAAGACCGTAGTGATAACAAAAACACTGACACAAACTAGAAACTCGAATTGCTAAAAACAACTTTTATTGATCGAAGGCTGTCAATGAAAACAACAATCACGGATATGAATTGGTTATTTCAGTGCTGGTGTTGAATGAATCGCGATGAATTAACATCACCATGGAGAAATGTGTGGCTTTAAGTGTTACATTGGCAAGAGTTCCCCAGTTAGGATCAGACCTAGAGTTCAGTGCTGTAGGAGTCAAGAGATTTACAACAGGTGCGCATCGTTCACCATTAGGTTCATAATCAATCAGAAGAAACGATCAGCTATATATATTTTGTCCATTGAGGTAGCACACCACTTGCAATATATACAGCTTTGTAGTACAACAATGCTCTATCCTGCTCAAAGACAATAATTGCATAAACGTGTAATTTGGTTACAGCAAAATGAGAATCGCATCTTTGCCTGCCAAATGAACATCGCACCCAAGTCGTGTTGCAAGTTTGAACGTAGCCGTCTCTATCGAAAAAAAAAAGAAGAAATATCGAAAGGCAGTTTAATTTCATGTGCCGTAGGCATTCTTAATTGAATGACAACGTAATTAACCTCTCCAGAAGTTTGCTCGGTTTCAGTTTGCTGTATCTCAATGGATTATCAGCATTAACTTTCGCCATAAGTTTACCTTGGCCCAGCGTTGCTATACATCTTCACACAAATCAAACAGACAATCTAGACCACATCTTAACCAGTCGGAACCACCATGAGATAGATGAGGGGGAACATAGGTAATTCACACTAAAAACCAATGGTAATAGATACATTCATGCCCACATAAATGCTAGCGCCGAACGATGATTAGAAACACACATTTCTAGGTGCATCATATGCAGCGTGCGTGTACTCTTAATGCAACTGTGGTTCAAAGGGGAATACTTCGTTTGTTTTCTTTAGTCAGCAATGGGTAGGAGTTAATGAGTATGGGACAGCGCACCTCTTTTAACGCTCCTTTGAGATATACCGTTGTTTTGTCCTGGGAGCGTATGTTCAGCGCACTAACGAGTTGCCCCTATCCGATTATGTCTGCTGCATGGGCTCTACGCCCGGAGTTTCACTGACCTCTGAAAACTCACCTCCGTATTATCAACATGCCTCTGCCTTTTCCAGTATCATCTGAACCTGAGGGTGGATAACTGAAAACCCACAGGATAAACATCCAGGCGCCAACGATTTTAGTACCAAAAATAAACATGAATGATGAAGTTCAAATGTACCAGCATAAATAATGTATTCAAGGAGGAAATGTTATGAAACTGTAGACGGAGATAATATCCATTTCCAGGTAGTTTAAACACATAACGACAACAGCATCAAAAATGACTTTTATAACCTTTTCTCTTTACATCTGTACAAATTACACAGAGTAATATGAGCCGTCAGCCTAGATACCGTTATTCAGCGTTAATGATAATGTTTCACCAGGTGTTATGCAGTACGCATTTATTAAAAGATACGAAAGTCGGTAACCGCGTATCCGACGCCTTGGGAGCCACCATTGATTGGTGAATATAAGAACATAAGCACTTTTGGAAACATGTTACTCAGCCTGTGTAACGCATGTGGAAATTACTATTTGACTCTGATATGAAACGTGGGTGATGTTGCATGCCTACAATTATGAGGTCATGCAAGTATACATTGAAACAACACGAATGGATTTATTGAAACAGGAAATATAGCAATAGATTGAATATACAGTATATTGTATCTTGGGTATCATTGTATGGTTATAAACCAAACCAACGATTAAGAAGACATTGAGTATCAAATAATATTAGCGATACAAAACATAGCCTTGCCATTTGTACATGAAAAGGTGAAGCTTCAAAAGTTAACTTATAGAATAGAATTATAATGTATACATTTTCAAAGCTGCTTAAAAGAAAAACGCGTGTTTGTGTTTCTCAGATAGCGTATTTAGGTTCATAATACCATAAAGTCGCTTATAGAAAATGTTATAATTGTTTGTCAACTGAAGTTTCTTTGAGCGGTGCAAAGAAATCGATCTCTTTAAACCAATATCTTTGCACATGGCATTGCTTCAACATTATCTGTGGTAGCTTCGTTTTAAACACAGAGTTTGACGTATCTCATGTGTGTTTTCAAATACCACCATATTTCTACTGCTAGAACAATTCATGGCCACGTACACTAAGCCATCATTATATACCAATTCCCGTTAATGTATAGTATTCACACATCTATAGAGTCGTGACATTCAAACTAGTCCATATATATATAGTATATACTAAGTTTTTGCATGCAGGAAAGGACAAGCAGTGTCATTAACCGATTTACACGGAGGCAGAGATCGATACTTTTGTTTCTTATCGCTGTGACGACACACAGCTGGGCTGATGGCATTTTATATACCTTTCCTTTATCGATTTCACATGGCCGCATTGCCTTCAGCATGATATGTGGCTGCTCTGTTGATCATCAAATCAAGGACAAGCGTGTCTTGATACTATGTCCTTTCTTTTCAGTCTTACTGTGAGAAACAGTGAAGAGAGCAGGACCCAGGGAAGGGAGCACAGACTAGGCAGTATAAATGAATCAGACGAACCGTAAGTAGGCCTATACTTGGCTAACACCTACATTTTCTTCTTGTTCTTCTCATAATAATGAGAAGAAGAGTAAGAATAATCATGTCTGAAATAAGGAATTATTGTACAAAAACCATGACTAATATTCTCTTTCTTTGTTTAACTCTGTAGGTCCTACTAGTACTATTAAACAAAATGTTATATGGCGAGTAACGGAAGTAAATAGCCATGGTTTGCGTATCTAGGACTATTTGTGTATATTTCTTCTTAATGCAATGCGAGTATGCAACATTTAATATGATTGCTTTTGGATGAACATTTATGTGCCTGTTAACATTTTAAAAGATTTCATTAGTACGACATAGAGAGCGCTTGAAAATGATCTGTTTTACATGTTTGTCAGTATTTAATCCAAAGTTTGGAACAAATTATGCAGTATATGAAGACTTCACATCATAAGAAGGTTTGCCAGATGACCTCTTTTTATTTTTTTCCGAAAAAAGAGCATGAAAAATATAAATTTGTTACCCCGTGATATTTAAGACACACTTTTCTAATATCCCAAGAGAAGATATCGTATGTCAAGGAAATGAGGAGTAAACCCTCATAACCAGCTTCTGAAATTATCAGTGTTTATTAGTAATACACTGTAGCTAAATATATTGACAAAGATATGAGTTTACGAGACGTAAATTATCAAGTCCTATTTCTGAAGCTCACGAGGAGAAGAAACGTCTAAAGGTAGGATATGGACATTACTAGGCTCACCTGTCCTCTACTTGCATTCTAAATTGTGCAGTTTGTTAAATTCCAGAAAATGTTCGTCTGGACCTATTACTTTGTATTTTATATAAAGATTTCTTTTTCTCCATCCAAAACTATTGTAGGTAATTTTAACATCTTTGCCAATAATTGGATGGAGAAAATTAACCTTTCATATAGAGTCCAATTTCATATTAAGCCCCGTAACAAGTCCTAACAAGGCCATTTTAGGACTAATTCCAGGAAGTAGGCGGCTTGAATGCAATTAACGTTTTAGTTCTCTCTATCAAATTGTTCATTAATCTGTTCATTATGCTGACAGTTGAATGAAGGGCTAACGAATTTGGTGGGTTTAAATAAAAAGTCCACTCTTTAGAGTGCATTTTAAAACTGTTTTATTTAATCCAATTACTATCAGATTTCATTGCTGTTCTACATTCCTTTGCCCAATCAACAACAGATACACTGACAAATTGATTGCACAGATTTTTCCCTTTCATGAGATAAAATGTGAAATCATATCAGTATGACTGGATGGAATGTATAGGACAGTACGAAAATTGTTTCTGTCTCGCTTCTGCCCTTGTTTTAGTAGCCGGGTCTAGTAGTGTTACGTAAGCAAACCATGTTCTCGACAGCACGTACGGCAAATACAGTGGATTCCGTTGACAAGTTTATCCACTAAGCTTTGAGCTTATCAAATATAATGCGGCTAATGCCCTTTGGGAGTTAGAATATGCAATGCTTTCCGTATAAACTATGGCCTTTGTTCTGGATGTAGTCACTTGACATTTCTGACTTTTCCGTTGTCTTTATGAGAGCTTGTTGTTACAGCAAGTCTTGAAACCTTGATAAAAATGCAAATCACACACGTAATCATCCCTTCTGTGGAACATGTGATTAAGCATCTATACAGTCGCCTTTCGGCAAATAAACTACTCTACCCAAATGTTACGTCCCCTCAGCTACAACGTCAATGCGAATATTTAACCAAGAGCGTGTGGGCGGATGTACTATAGAAACGTCTCATCAGGCACCAGTCTGCAAGTCCAATCTTTCCCAAAGGGGCGTTGAATTCCATTTTTAAAGACAATCCATGTTAGTTTTGAATACCGTTGAATGTTCATTGGTATCAGATAATAATCCAGGTAAACCTCAATTGACCTACTATAGTTACGATTGACGCATATATTGCAGTTAATAGGCTCGTTTCAGCTGATCAATTTTACCACCTTAGTGTCATTTAAGTTGGAACCAGATACGGACAATCGGAACAGTTTCATACGTTATAATAGACATGTGTGATTGCCTGTTTAGTGTGCGGGAGTTTATTTTAACTGATTAAATATAAACCCATTCAATTCATATTCGATAATGTTGGCCTGTGTCTCAACTCTACTTGTACCTTTAACAACGGTGGCACCATTAGTTATTCCAGCGATATTCTATAGATACAGCGTACCATGAGGTACTATTATGCTACTGGCAATGTATTTCACCTAGGGCAATGTGATTAGAAAATTTAAATACTGTTTTTACAAAAACAAAAAAAGCTTAAATCATGAGGAAGTCCGAAGGTAACCATATTGTTGTACGAGACTCACAGGGCTGTGTCCTACATACGAGGTGGACAGGTACATTAGGTGGACAGTTACCAATATACCATGAAGCATACATCCTAGTTGTGAACCAGTAAACATAAAAATGTTATACATAGACTTTAAATCAATTGTAAACAACCTTTTAAAGATATTGGGACTTTGGTGCCTACTTAAAATTGCGTTGGGCACCAGATTGTGCTATAGTTTTAGTGTTGTTTTTATAATGAAAAAATAATTTGCCATTCCCCGCAAACAGATATTTATGTGAATTGTTATGGTTAACAATTGCATATTTAAGTAATGTTCTTCATCTGTTTGCCTTGGTAGCTTTTATCCATTCATCAACATTTGTTCCACGTCATTCCGTTCCGATGAGGGTTAAAAAAACATACATATAAACAAAAATTATATTGCTTATAAGGCCTGATGCATATATGTATATGTATGCATCCAATCCACTTATTGAATAACGTTTTTTTTTTCTGAAGTGAGCCATTCTGCATTGCTACTTTAAAAGTGTCAAGGATTTCAATATTGTGAGAACGCGAACAGGATTAGCTGTCGGAAAGGACAGGTTGGAATTACAACCAATACGTAACTCGGTTACAGACCATGTGCTTTTTGTATGTTACCATGTTGAAAGCTTATTATTTTTCCCCGGAAGACCTTGCGGCAGTGTCACTTAAGTTGGCAATGCATTTGATCTAATTTATAGCTGGCATCGCTTAGACGATTAGTAGACAACGCATCAGGGTACTTGTTCGTTAGCATTTGATTTCACATGGAATGCATTTTATTTCTCTTATATTATGATAAAATAAATTACCTACATTTCGTTCAGTTCATTTATTTCATGCATATGATTCTGTTAACAGTTCTATTGCAGATTCTTTTAATATATGCCCTCCACTTTCTATTTTCCAGCTATTTAAATGAATCATAATAATGATCAGTAAGATTTCAATATGTGTTCACTTTAAATTCCAGACCAACGTTAGAAGAAATTCGGTCCTGGAACGACTCATTCGACAAACTAATGAAAAGTCAAGGTAGGAGTATAGCAATCTGACCAGCATATAGCAATCTGACCACTCGAGGAAGTTGTCCGCTGAAACAATGTTTAATGCGCATCTGTTTGTACAGTTTTCCATGAAGCCACTATTTACACGTTTCGATGGTTAATAATACATGAAAATATGTTAGCCATAGATGTATTTCTTAATGTCCAGTTGCACGATTCTGGCAAATGATGTAATTATAGCATGTTTGGGGATGGAATTTGTTTGGAGGCTTTTCTAGTCGCCAGATCAACCATAGGCTCAATCCTTCAAGCAATACAGAAAGTAAAATAAAGCGTTATCTTAAATTGGTGTTAAAATATGTATCATTTGTTTGAGCCGAAAATATACATTGGTCTCCAAAGGTTACATGTCTATTTTGGGACAATATTTATGGAAAAAGTTCTGATGAAAATATCAAGACATGCTGTTGTTCTTGATTTTTAATAATCACTGAAGGTCTCATAATTTCACAAGTGGTTAAAAATTTAAGCTTGTTATTATTCCCTTCCCTATTTATAGAATGTTTTCAGGCGGAATCACACAAAACTGACAATTTAGCTTGTTAAAATATACAATTTGTCTACAGAGAGAATTAGCTGGTTTTGCTAATGATTTGCAGGGGCAATTACAAGCTTTTTCTACGTCATACGGAAAACATACAATCACATACCCGTGTATCCAATTGCAACGAACTATATGCACTACTCTCTAATTAACTTATTTATTTGATAGAAGCGCGTAATTTTCGAAAGGGCAGTCTAACCTTCTCTCTGGGATGAATTTTTGTGTAAGCTAAGAATGATATCTACCCCTGGTATCAAATAAACAATTGAGCATAAAAGACATGTTAAAAATTGGTATTTATAGAAAATGAGTTCCATTATCCACCTCAAATTGACCAATGCCGTGCCATTATATAAGTATACCAAATAAATGGCATTCTCTTGGTAGTGGGCACGCAACATTGATAGAGCCAAGGATGTAATGGTTACAAAAGAAACATCACTCGTAAAACTCAACGGACAAAATGCGTGTCACGGAATATAATATCAGCAAAGAAAATCTAAATCCGAGGAATGACGACAAAATGTTTGTCACGAAATAGAATAACCAAAGAAATTTTTAACCCGTCGAATGCCAGAAAATCATAACTAACATCTCTCCGTGATTACCATACGGTTTTGTTGAACACGTGATTGAATTTTTTTGTAAAAGTGATTTCACTGCTTGTTTAATTTTCTCACCGCTGCCATGCGTGAATAAAACCTTCAAAATAGCCATAATTTCCTAATTCTTTTTTTCGACTCAAGAGAATTATAATGGAACAGCAAATAAATCAAGATTAGCTTTAGCGGAGTTGGGTTATTCTCATTGTATGTGGCTTTAGTCTTTTAACGGAAGTAGAATGAGCATTGGAGCTAATATATTAACTAAAGGGATAAAATATTTATACGAGTTATGCCTTTGTCATTGATTCCACAATGCACTCTGTTTCCTTGGTAACAAGAGATGGTATGGAATTGCAAATCTATTGATTTTATGTCCGTCTGGAAACAATGCAGTACGAAACCCCTTTTTTCCATTTTATGAAGCAGTTGATAATTTTATATTCGTAATTGTTAAGGATGAATAAGATTCTGGATTTTATGGAGACATTTGAGTTTCAAAGAGGCACTTTTCATGATGATATTGTGACTATCTTATAATGGTTTAAAAGCATTTTGCTAAAGCTGAGCGAAGGTCAGAGAGTACACGCACCTCTCATGGCGGATAGCTGGCATATAATTTCAAACTGTTTTGCTGTTGTCGTTATTTCAAATCTTCAACATAAAAATTATTATATTTTCATAACATTTTGACGTGTGCCTAAGCTGATTATTTTGTACATGTAGACATTATATCAAGTGACCTGACGAAATGACATTTTACAAAATAGAATTGAACAAAACCCAGGTAGTTTTACAGATGACAGTAAGCCCAAAGCATTTTATTTCTCAAAACTAATTCTTTATCCAAAAGCAATTAAGCCTTTTCAATGAGCCTTTTCAACCAAAAATCTTCATTTACAAGGTAATAGCAAAACGTCTGAATTAGATTAATATTTTACACTGAACTATTATATGTCAAATATAATAAAAGTGGAAATGATGCGTGCGTATTTTTGATCTAGTTCTAAGCTAGGCAATACACCAAGCTTTCAGGCCTGATATGTGCCTGCTTTGTCATTCCCAAGACTTCGTGTGAGCAGACTCATTAAAGCGAGTTTTGATTCAAGCTAACCGCGCCAAACACAACTATGTCATCAGTCAGCCAAACGGTCTTTTAATTGCATCCGTTGCCCGTTTAAGGGGACACGAAAATTGGGTGGTTAAATGAGCATTTGTGATTGGTGCCGCTGGTCAGACCCCAAAAAAGGTGCCATAATGGATAAAGTTTTTGCAACTGTGTGATCGTTTGTATATCTATTTATTCATTCATTTATTAGTTCTGTGTCCAGGGAATATAAAATAGTACTTACTTAAATGTATGCATATCGTTTGCTTGCAAAAGGACTTTAAAGATGCATTTGAAGTCAATTTTCTTGTCACAAAAGCTAACCAGATGCCAACATATAGTTTCAAATAGTTTAATACCATTTGATATGGTTTTATATTAATTGACATTAGAACAGATATTTTGTGTTTACTTTCTGTGCTGTATATAGCCAGGGCAGATAAGTAGGTCAGATAAGTAGGTCACATGACGACCTAAATTTGAAGAAAGTCTAGTTTAAAGCTCTTTTATGGCTGATGGAGTGATTTATTCGGTTCATCCCTTGGTGTGTCGACTTTATTTGAGTCGTATAAGAAACAAGTAGAATTGGTTTATGCGTTAATCCACGCTTGTTTCAAATGTATCTTTAAGTAACTTTTATCGCGTTTCTTTTTCGTCTTTCCCTACTCTTCTCTTTCAAAACAATGATTCCAACATAGCCTGAATGTCTACAGGGTTGAATTCCGGAAAGGAATTGTTTTAATCATATACTAATTTACCTACCTGAGTCCCAAGTCGAACTGTGGGTGTTATTTGTAGTAGCCTTTAAGTTGCAGTGACACAATTTAATCTTTTGCAGCAGGAAGAAGAGTATTCAGGGAATTCCTTAGATCAGAATACAGTGAAGAAAACATGCTATTTTACTTGGCTTGTGAAGATTTAAAGAAGGAATCTAATCCTGAACTTATAGAAGAAAAAGCAAGATTAATATATGAAGATTATATTTCCATATTATCGCCCAAAGAGGTAAGTATTTCACGTAGTTTTTACTGATATCAGTGTAGATCGAGTTCAAGAATAATATCACAAAAACAAAACTGCGTCTAACAGACCGACCAGGGTTCCGTAACTCGAAAGCATCGTGAATTGCGACCGAGCGCAAGCGTCTCTATTCCATAACTCGGGATTTACGCACCCCATATAATAGCCTCGAAATAAAAGGTGATATCGCTATTCGCAGTTCGCGATGCTTTCGAGTTACGGAGCCCAGACCTTGTAACCCACACGTAGACTGGGACCTCGAGTATATAAAAAGTCAACTCTTCATAGTAATCGGGTGTAATCAACTTCGGGATTTCATGTTATCTGCACAGGTTCAAGTAAACTATGGCGAGTGGGGGATTTTTTAGTATCTAAAAATTGGAAGACACGCAGGCCAGGTTATATGTTTGTTAATCGGTGCAAAGAAGACCAACAATTCAGTCGCCTTCGGCGGGCAATGCCCCCGTATCTAGAGCACTCCAAATATTGAAAACTATAACAACCTGTTTTTTTTTTCGCTTGCGCTCGATGAAGTGGTATCCTATCATCATTACGGCTGTACGCATTTTCTAGACTTTGGTAATCATCCAAGCACTCGCCACTCAATCACTCTCACATGACTTATAAGGTTTCAGGAAGTTCCATTTTTCTGATGCTGCCAACCAAAGTGTTCTATCAGTTTCACTCAAAATAATAGACAAGCACGACAAAGAATTTACAATATGTATTTTTTAGGTAAAAACGATTCCCGTGCATTTTAAGTATAAAAGTTTAATTTCCACATGTCGCATGAATTGAACATAGTGAACTTAATAACGGACTTCCCTTTGAACGTGTTAATTTGTATCTCAATGCCTTCATATTGGCAGTATGCTGCGTGGGTTTTAATAAATAGAAAACAATAACACATGCCAGATATCGTTATATTACGCGTCATCTATACATGTAGATGTGATGCCATTTCATTCTCTGACTTTTTTTACCATTTTCTGTGACACTTTCATATAAACATTTCAGGTCAGCTTGGATGCAAGGGTTCGAGAAATAGTCAATAGAAACATGGTGGACCCTACTCCTAACACATTTGACGAAGCACAGCTTCAGATATACACACTGATGCACCGGGACTCTTATCCTCGATTTCTAAGTTCACAAATATACAAGCGGCTCTTACAACAGACACAGTCGTAGTGCAATTATATCGTAAGGTATATTTTCTAGTGTGTTTGGGTTGTTTGCGCCCAAATGCAGGTCTTTTTCTCTGGTCATTGCCACCACCCTGTGCGCTTCGTCTATGACGGGTCTACAAGTATTCAAGGCGGTGGACATTGTGACCTCAAAGCCCAAGGAACCACTTGTCTGAATGACGCCTGTTCCATGAACAAAAGAGGATTCATAAAGCACGACCTAGGGCTGGAAACGCAGACAAACGAAATTAGGATGTCCAATATATGGAAGAAAACTCAATTTTTCTTGTTTCTTTTTTTCTGGACACAGACTTACGTTTCTACTTGAAGTTGTGAACGTGATTCTCGCATCAATACTCAACATTCTGCTAGGCATGAAGGAAAGCGGAACTCTGTTTAGTAGTTTATATGTATAATGATACTATATGCATTCCTTTTCTCAAGCCCCACTTCTCCTGTCTGGTTGAAAGTTCGCCAAGGGGGGTGGGTGGTTCTCATCCAAGAATACACGGAAGTCGGAACAAAGCCCCTATATATTATTGTTTAGTAGGCCTATCTAGCATCTCGCATACCATACAGTATATACCACCAAACGTTTAAAACTTCGACAAAAGCGCACACATTGCTGTTGAGATGTAGCGTTAATATGTTAATATTTTTTGTAGTGAACAATAGCACTCTGTAATTAACAAGTTTCAAGGGAAAAAATCACAAGAGAAAGTATTCTGGTATTTTGTATTATCGTGGAAAAAACTGGTTCGATGGCGCCGCTGCTGATTAGCACAAAAGCCACCTGTCCTTTCTTATGCCACTCAGTTTTCGATAACTTTCGTCATCACATCGTACAAAAATGGAGCACATAATCACCACGTTGTTGTTCAGACAGAATATTTACCTCATTAGCATTTTCTATTTCATAAACTTTTAAATGTTATACAGTTTACTTCATGCGAAACTCCGCCATTTTCTTTCTTCTTTGTTGAGTCCGCACTTCACCGCAGGAACTTGCAATATACTGTTACCAAAAACAATACGTGTGCAATTTTATTCCGTTAGGGTTATGAAAGTACAGTTTGGTTACACGCAAGGTTAATCCCATCAATACCATAAGGAAATATAGAGCAAGTGGTATATTCTGAACAAAACCTTTACTCGATTCATAAACGAGTGGGATGGATATCGACCGGCGTGCGTGCAAGAGGGAGACATTAAACGACAACAGTACAATTGAACATTGGAGGTTTGCTTAACCGAACAGCCGTAGGGAATGGCTTTACCTGTAGTTAAAGGATAAAATCTTTGTTGTCTTACTTAGTCGATATCGCAGATTAATTTGAGCATGGTACCTAAGTAAGACAAAAAACGAGAGAAAAGGCCATTGTGTATTCTTCACCGCTATTTGCCAAAGGATTTGATAGTCATTGAAGAATCTCTTCATAGTTTATTTTGATACAAGATCAAACAACCCACTAAAACCTAGTATTACGTCTATAATTTAGATGTTCTGTTTCTGTTTTTATTTAAAGATTTTAAGAATGGTTTTATTTTTATTCATATGAGGTTTAAATATTATCCATTGCACTAAATAAGGAGAAACGACGCGAGTATCAAAACAGAATTTATTTCATTTTGAGATTATTAAAAAAACTACTATCAAATCACTTTAGATACTAGCATGCCAATTATAAACCCTCCTCTTATTGCAACGCATACCGTTAGGTCATCCCAGTCGCATGGCAGGTTGAATAGTTCAACTTCTACAGACTGCATTTGCAGGGCCGTGTTAGCATATACAGAGCAATATATCTCTCAGCGGGCGTCGATTCCTCCATATTTTTCCACACACAGCGAGATTTAACATGATATAAGTAGCGCTTTCAGTTCTGATATCCAACCAGTATCGAAGGGAATATATGGAGGAATGGTGTCATTTCCTTAAACATGTTGGTTTGAGGTGTGTGATTAGCCAAGTATAGACGTCACTTTTACATTTCTTTACATGTTTCAGTGTTGATTATTTTAGAATATTTATTTCTTATTTAACATTATTCACATCAGATGTAAAAGAACAACGTATTCGCATCTGATGGTGATGTTTTAATTTATTACTGCGACGATGTTATTCATTATGTGAAATAAAAAAAAATCTAGTGTATAACTTTCCATTGGGGTTACGTTGTTTGTTTGTTTGTTTGTTTGTATGTATATATGTTTTTACATACATATTGTGTTTGTTAGAGTCACACTTTACCAGCAGTTGCGCTCGAACAGTTACATAATACCGGGAGGAGTTGATAATATGATATAGTATTGGTTTTTACACCGATAACCCTCGATGAAAGACGTTCGTTCGTTTCGTCAATAAACTTACTTGATAATGAATGGATAGAAGTAGTAGTGGTATAGACATGAAAGAAGCGTATGAGGAGAATGGTGGGACGATATACCCTGGCTTAATTTGACAGTCTTAACTAGTATTGACATAAGTATTTCTATCTCTATCACCAAAACATAAAATGGCGACTCGTTTTGAGTAGAAGTTTGTAAAATAAATACTTTTTTACTCTTTTAATTTCTAAATTGCTTCTGTATTCTGTTCTTCATATAAAGTCTTGTTTTTAAAGTGTTGAGAAATATAAATATCAATTCTGGTTAGAATGAAATTCTGAATTAACGAAATAATTACATTTCTCAAAATTCTCTTATTGGAACGGTTATTCTTCATGCAAAATTCAAAGTTTCCCCTTTAACATGGTCTGCTTTATGGTGGGGAAGCCTGGAGACTTTTAACAAGCACTGGGCGAGGCGGCGAAGACCTTGGAGTCAGTGTCGTAGATCGTAGCGTCACTGGTACAGAAGTACGAGCTGAAAAGAAAAAGGATAAAAGACTCCGATTAAGATCACGTGCTCATCATTAACTCTTCCATTCTATGCCACGTTCAATAGGTGCAGACCTTACAGCGAAGAGCCATTAGATGATGATAAAATGTGGGGAAAAGAAATTGCGAGTTCACTTCCATATAAACGTCAGTATGTATAACTTGTTCCACTGACAACACGATCGAATTCCAAGATTAATATCAATGCAGTAAGTGTTTAAATCTACAGAGTCTCAACCCAAAGTGTATTAAAAAGTGCTGGTCGATCCTGGTGGATATCAATCGATTCCTAGAGTATCAATCTATCCAGAAACTGTATTTAAATAATTAAAATGTCACGGAGAAATTAGGCAGCACATATTGACAAGGCGTAGCAATCAGTTACGGTTTTGCCCAGTACATAATATTTGCAGTGATCTATAGCCAATTTAAACCTGATATAATCGAATTTCGGCTTATAAATGACATTTTCCCTTTTCTAAGTTCCCTAAAATCTATAATTCCTGCATCCCTGGGAAGCTATTTTGTGACGTTTTGATTAAAAGTAGTCCAAGGGTACAAGACGGGATCTCTGATTAATAGAAAGTGTTTTGGATTAAGGTAAATGTAGCATATTTAATTTCTTTCATCGATTCGTCATTAAATGACATCGCATGGTTTCAAACAAGGAATTTTAGTTATGTATTTCTTTCATGAAATTTTATCCGATATCACCCCCAAACCAATATCGCCAGTGCACCGGAAGCGCAAGCAGATTAATAAAATACTTAACATTTGGTTGACAGCCTTCAAGATTCTTTACCGGGGCTACGTACTTCCTTCGTAGCACGCAGCTGTGAATGGCCTTATGAAACCAAGTTAAATGGGTAATAAATTCATAGCAAACAATTTGAAAAGAGAGATGAGCATAACGGACAGCCTTGTATGTCGAAGACTCAATTGTTTCCATGGTTTTTAGATGGAATATAAACTTACGTGTAGTTTCCCTCCCCACTGGTGACGATGGCCCTTCCCACTTTCCAATTGTCTGTATAGACCCAGGCAAAGAGACTCTGGTATTTCTCAAATTCAACAGTAAGCGACTTGACAGTGCCAAGTGGACTAGTAGTGCGAATCAGTTTGGTCAGATGATCGCCAGGCGCAATAGATGTAGACTCCTCCCTGAAACAACAGTCTTAAAGGTTGCGAAAATATTTCCGTTGACATGACATGAGCTCTTTTTGACAGAACGCTGTATAACATAATAAAAATAATCGATACAAGCCTAGGGATAGGGCAGTTGTCCTGAATCACCCACATTCATCTTTATTACGATATCTAGAAAGTGCAACTGCCTACTACAGTTTGATATAAGGAATGAAGGAATAAATAAATAAATAAGATATGATTTCATTTATTTATCTTTAAATAAGATTATTTTTTCAGGGGCAAAGACATTTAACTCGTCTTATTTCAGTAAAAATCTTCTTTAAACAAAATAAAGAAATTAAAAATTCCGAAGAGAACAAATCAAGAACTTACGGTGTGAGTTGGAACGTGTCGACCTGGCCCCTGTCACCAGTGAAGCTAACGCTGACTTTGCCCCTAGCGGTCTTCTGGAGGTTCGAGCTGGTGATATTCAGAAGGTAGTGATAATCTGGAAGAAGACATCTCCGCGTTAATGAAGACTACAGTATGAAAATGATAAATCATTAAGTAAAACTAAAAATAGTGCATATCATAAAATCAGATATGGTTCTCTGTTCATGGAACAACTGATGTTTTCTTAACTAGTCGCCAAGGAATTAAACATGATGATGATGATGATGGGACTACATTTTACTTTCAGTAACAAGATATTTTTGAATATTCTTGGATATTCCCAATCAAACAAGATGTTTTGTGAGACTAAGCGAAATATTAAGCGCAACTATTACACTACATGTACGAAATGTTGTTTTTAGGAATATCAAAACATAATATCTCCAACGTACGTATGACTATTTAAACTCCTTAACTTTTTTTAACTTAGAAGACTCCAGACTACTTTTTACTAAAAGACAAAATATTGATAAATATTCTTAGTAGTTTCCAACATTTTCTAGTAGCAATCTGTCAGGTTACTTAGTCTGAAATATCTTAGTTCAAAGTAATCAATTTGTCAACTTTAAACCTCATGACAAAGGAATCGAAATTATCAACTCTCGGTGTTTCATTGCCGTTGCTTTAAGGACTCCCTTGGATATTAAACCCACTGACGTCATCATGTCACCCTGTCACCTCGAGTTGAAATACACCAGAAATAGGCACGAGGTACCCTAACAGTATGAGACAATATTGGCAGCGTTTAGTGTGGGCAACTAACGGCGTCTTTATCAAAGTCACGACTAATCAATACTTATGACACTCACTGCAAAAAGGAGCGGCGTCTTGTGTCATAAGATACATAGACCCGCGACCAGTCCCCTTATCGGCGTGATATCCCATTCTCACGCAGTCGCCATCTTGGCATGACTTCAGGCATGAGCCAGTCTGGAATGTCTCGTAATCTTTGCATGGGTAAGCAGTAAATGGACACCTTGAATTGATGGATTCCGTGAAAAACTCGATGGCACGAGTATGGCTACAGCCTATGGCGGCCTCAACACCTGGAATCACACAAAAATGTCTTTTGCAATATGATAGTTTAGTTTCATCTGTTTTCAGGTATACTTATGACAGAACCAAATGTAGGCCTACTTCAGATGCAATATTTCACCTAAATGCGCCCGTTTCAATTGCCTGGGAAAGAACGATATTATTTCTGTAAGGACTATCTAACTCTGCTTGCAATATCACACAGATTCAGTATATAAAAATATGCTGCAATATATCAAGCTGCGCTTTGTGGTAATAGTATTACCTTTAATTAACACACACGTGCACACGCACGCGCACGCACGCACACACACACCTCAAATAACTTTAATTATGTGTCCATGCATACAGAAAACTTTAACCTTAAATTCTTCTTAGGATAAATTTTGATTAAACACTGTAAACAGGCCATTACCATACTTATCCAAAAGGGCAGCGTTCCAAATTGTTCCACCTAGTTTGCTCCAAAAGCTATTGTCACACCCGGGTTGATCTGCTCCACTGTTTGGGTAAAAATCCACGTGGCCAACCGCTTGGTCTAACCCAAGACCCAGGGAGAGGATGCTGGAGCCGTCGGAATGAATGACATCAACGAAATCAGCATCGGTTGGATCCAGTCTCACCACGATGTCAGTGTTCTCGAAGTAAGGTTCCGCCGGATCCAGTGCTTGAGGAATATGTTGAAATTATTAAATGAAGTTAAGCTTATTTCTCTACCTTTCCCTATGTTTAGTCTTATAAAATATCAATTTTAAACACAACATAAGTTCAAATTGGTGAACAACTTTGGCGGTGATGGCTAAGAAAAAAAAAAAAGAGATCCAAACGTTAAAATGCCCATGTCTCTTCGCAATCCCGTCTTTATCGAAAGGAGTTGAAGAGCTTATATCCTTAACTCTCATGTTGTCCCTAAAGAGATCACAATAAAAAACAATCAAACGTTCACAAGAGATGATAAATAAGATACAACTGCATTACCACTGACCCGTTATGCGTCCCATGTTGGAGATCCTTTCCCCAGCGTAGCCGCCAATGTGAGCTCCCAAGCTGTGGCCAATGATGTGCATGTCTGTGCTAGCTGCTCCAGTCTCAGTCATTAGGTATTTTATCATCTGTGCGATTTGGGCACCAACAACTCTCGTGTTAGCTGTAGCTTGGGTGT
Source organism: Lingula anatina (assembly GCF_051362555.1). Taxonomy (NCBI): domain Eukaryota; kingdom Metazoa; phylum Brachiopoda; class Lingulata; order Lingulida; family Lingulidae; genus Lingula; species Lingula anatina. The sequence goes on from NC_141767.1 coordinate 24,556,820, forward strand.
AGGGCAATTTTGCTCCACCGCTCCAATCTACGGCAATTACGTTGAAATCGCCCTAAAGTTGAAAAGATAAAAGTTGTTTGAAAAAAAAAATGAATAAATGAGACGCCTATTGTTCCTCTGGTTATCATTGCCTTTTGTCAAAAACGAAATAAGACAAATTGATGTAGGACATATAAGTATATGCCATGAGGGTACATATAGCACCGTGACGCCAGATGCTGATAGAAGTTACAAAAATCAGACCAAGACCACTGTGAGACGACCAAATATCCGGAATATATGGCACCAATTTGTCAGTTAAGGGTAAACGAAACAAGTACATGATGTGTTTACGCAAAGTTGATTCTGACATACTCACAGCTTTCAGCAATTCCGTGATCATGTTCTGAACCCATTGTTCGCGGATGTTATGTGTGAAACCGTGGACGATAAATTTCGTTGGTCTCGACCCCACATAGTGAGAGCTGTTGAGCCTCTTGGCGTCGCCGGCGATCAAACGTTCCTCTAGGTCAGGAGTTTGGTTGTCCCTAGCAAAATCATGCTTGGATTTTTAAACAATCTAACGAACTGAGGACATATCAGTACATCTTTCTGATTGCTGAAAAATGTATTGTGTTTAACACATATAACTAACTGAAATGGGTCTACCAATTGCATCATGGTCTTTTAAAGAAATTGACAACAATCCAACTGAATTATCAGCATATCTCTCTGACGAAAAATGTAGTGTTTTAAAATTTATTAAGTAACCTAAATAGGTCACGCAAGTACATTATGTTCTCTTTAACAAATTGAAATCCTGGTGTATTAAACCTAAAATACTACTTTGTGACGCTTGCTGATGCAATCATTTATATGATTGAAAAGCAAGAAAAGGAGCGTCACCAATGGACATAGTCTTGTTGAAGAGCACAGCCTTTCGAAGTGTTCTTGTTATTAATATGTTGAAATATTTAGGCAATACTTTCTTCTTTTCGCCATATTAACTTCAGAGTACACGCATATTCTTGCATACCTCCTGGGTACAATCTACTTGCCTGGTATACAGGAGGAACTCCGTTCCAATAGCTTCTGGGGTTTCTGGGAGGAGAGTGAGCGGTCTCTGAAGGCTTCTAAACGGCGAATCGGTACTGAAACACCCAAGTTCCCCATAGCACACTTGGCGGCTGAGCAACCAGCCTGAAAGGTGGTATACATAAGCCGCTAGGGTAGGCATTGCTCTTTAGTTAAGTTTGGACTTAAATACGGACTTTTAAATGCATTGCGGGTATAAGAAAGTCGTTCCATATGTCCATTTACGTTGTACGTCAAACAGGCTTTTGTTAAGATTCTTAGCACGTGGGTAAATTCCTGCGCCTGGGGTACCTTGTGGTAAGGTACAACATTGACCAGTTTTTAAATATTTATCAACACTTGACAAATATTTCTCGCACATAATTGATGTGCTGTAAATTTTGTTCTTCTCTGTATAGTGTTCTGGTTACTGTCGGATGATGGTTCATATTTTTCTTAAACATTAAGGATCTCTATAGCTTTTCAAATGAACATTTTTTTTTTTTTTGCATCAACAGGCCCGTAGGTTCGGAAGACCGCCCTTTTGCCGGGAAAAGGTACGCTCTCAGTAAAAATTGACCAAGGCAAAAGGCATGCTCTCAGTAAAAATTGATCAAGGTAACACGAATGTTTCACGGTAAAAGGTCCACTTTTTTCAGAAAAATAACCTCCCCCCCCTCTTTGAAATGGCTGGCTACGGACTTGATCAATCTTAGTCAAATCAAAGGTATCATTCAATTCCCATTTTTGTATCGATTTGCATTGAAAACTTCTTTCCAATTTCACGTTGGAGCAAATATACCCGGTACCGAAAAATGGGGCAATCGACTTTATTCCTTCTCCTTACCGTTAAGCTGATCCACAGATATCACCACCAGGATTAAATACAGCAACATTACCGCAGGGCTCTTTATAATACACTGGGAATGAACAAGATAGGATATATGTATATACCATATCAGCTACATGGTGCATCTTAATACTCCCTTTAAAAGATGACCCCGTGAGAGTGGAAGCAAATGTTCGTTTAAGGTGACCAGGTGGTGGGAATTCTTGTAACGCGCTGCATAAGTGCAGCATCTGAAAAAACGGTCCCGATGGCAATGTGGGTTGGTTAGAAGCGAAATCTAGAAAATAGGTTAAAATGAACTAACAATTTTCTTATCAGATACAAGATATAAAAGTGTTCTATACGTGCCATACGTTCTACGTGCGCTCATCTTGGAAAGCTTCTTATCCCCCCCCCCCCCCCCCCCACATTCAGACATTTAAAAAAAATCCTCAAAAGTACTTGACGTCAATATTCCTTGTGAAGTGTACAGGAAGCTATGGGGTCTAAATGTTTTGGTCGTCATTTAGAACAGAACTATTTAATTAGAAATGGTAGTAACATCCTTTTCCTTGAGGAAGATTTGCTTTGGCGCGAAATTCCCCTTTAAGTAATGTTTCAGCCGATTATGAGGTGAAAGTTGCCCTTTTTTCTTCAATTTGGCACAAAAATCACTTTTAAAGAACGTTTCAGCTGATTTAGGGGACAGAGAGCACGCCAGCGAGGAAGTACCCGTGGGGAGAAAGAAATGAACAAAATGAGAAATGAACAAAAAGAAAGACAAAATTCTTTATCATACTTCATCCATAACCTATTATGCCAACATTTTACATAAAATATCTTATTTCTCATTTTCTTTAATAAATATAATTGGGTAACATTCGTAAAAAAAAAAAAATAATAATAATAAATAAATAAATAATTAAATAAATAAATAAAAAAGAGACTAGTATCTGAGACTTCATGCTTCTTACACTACTTTACAAGGCTCCATGAAAAGAGATAATCACTAATAAATTATGTCACAGAAGAATTCTCGTCTGATTAAATGTATTTTACATTTTTCTAAATAAGTTATATTGTATGAAAAATAGGATCTCATGATGTGGAAGCTACTCAGCACATTTTATGATTAAATACTCATTTTGAACATCATGTAATTTTCTTCATAATTCCAAGCGTTCTATAACATTCCCAAAAAGAAGAAAAACCTGATGTTCTTTTTTTGAAACTCCTGTCTCATAAAGTTATCATTTTTGTAAAAAAATCCAATAAATTAATAACCTTGAGTCAAGAAAAAAGAGTTTGAAAGTGAATTCATACTTATTCTACAGTCACGAGGTAATGAACTGTCGATGTTTTTTTCTTTTGTAAAATAAGCAGTGAGAATGTGTAATTTCCTTAATTTGAATTCTCCAATAAATATGTTCATCGATTCAAATTTCATATTGTAACCATTCCATATGTCAGTTCTCCTCTCCTCTAAGCGGTCCCGATGGAAAATACAACTTCGTCAGTTGTCTTCGTCTCACCTCTTGACCACAGACAGGACATTGCTTGGCTGACTGAAAGATACAATGTGGCATTCTGAATTCAATGATTATTCCACAAGGTATTTTTGACAAACCTCATTTCATTACCAAACAGTATTCAAACATCCTTTTTACTAAAAAAATTCATTTGGGTAGATAGAACCCAGTAAATGCAAGTGGACGACTTGGAAAAAAGCTCAAACTCATATCAAAAACAGCAATATCAGATACTTGAATTACACACACACACACACAGAGAACATTACCTGTAATGTCATTTTCCAACATTTGAAGCAAGCATAGTGATCACATGGGGACTTTAGTGGGATCTTGCTCTCCTTTTTGCACACTGCACATAAGTACCCTGATTAAAAATATAAAAGGGTTTTATTAAATGAAATGAAAAAAAAAAAAAAACACTGCTTTTATAACATCTGAACTGGTATTCTTAATTTGGTCAATAGTATCAAATAATTATTTATTCAAACACTATTCGAGTAAGCATTTAGCTTAACAGTTTACAAAGAGCATACCATCTGTATTTTAACTTTTTTCCTGCATGAGTATGAGTAACCTTTTATAACCTTATAGAAAAAGTTATCTTCACACCTGAATTAGGAGGAGGATCATAGGACGTTAGGCTTTTCACTCGATCCAACTCTTCCTGAGAAATCTTTGGACAAAGCTCTTTTTGTTCATTTTTATCTTGTTCTTCATTTTCATAGTGTTTACTTCTTTCATCTTGGTTGCTTGCTAAAACATTCACATTTTCCTCTGATTTAGGATCTGCCAGGTTAGTTTTTACACAGCCATTCAATAAATCTGTTTCTTTATCGACTGAAGCCTTTACTGTTGTTAATTTTAAGGAGTTTATGTCCTTTACAGCTGTCAAGGCTTTCACACTTAAATTTGATGTAGAGTTCAGGTGATGTAGATTCCCTTCAGATGCAGTCCCAGTTTTACTTGTGGACTTCTAAAAAAAAGCATAATCAATATAATTTACAATTATAGCCACCAACAATGACCACAATCTAACTGAAAGTTGGAAAAATAAATTCTAAAAATAAGTTGTTTTTTATTATTCTAAATATTTCATCATAAAAATACCCCATAAACAAAACTTACAGTGTCCAGAACAGGACCCTTTGAAGAACCATCCTCTAATTTTCTACGTTTATCAGCATTGATTTCTAAAATTAGAAAAAAAGGAAATAACATTATTAAAACATCTTAAATGGTCTTTATTCAAAACCTTATTTCAGGGACACTCAAATATCATTTTACTCAAATATTTTACTCAAATAGACCCTGCTGTTTACTGTGAGAGTGTGCATCAATAAATCAGTACAAATGCACTGTGGAAATATCCATTGTCATTACCAAATTCCTCCTGCACTCTTTTTCTTGGACCAGTCTCAGGGTGGCTGAGGCACCCCTGTCCAGTCAGGTCCCGACACACCTGGTCAAACTGGTATTTGTCATCACTTCGGACAAAGCGATATAACCCTACAACAATGACTGAATATTGAATGACAATCTAGGCTAACAAATCAAACATACCTAACAAAGTAAACAAAATTGCAACTGTCTGCTTTATAATCCATGCAAAAGGTAAATTTACAATCTGAAATATTGAGCAGCAGTTGCGCTATAGCTGAGAACTTCTGCAGCAGATTCAATCTGAGGATATCAATATTACTGTCCTGATTTCAAAGACACCAGGACTTATGCAACGTTCAGTAATCCTCTGCTGAGAAGAGGTTTATCTGGCATTAGAGCTACAGAAAAAGACAAAATCCACCACCATTTGGTGTATATTATATATAATGTATTTCAGACCACTATCCTTAACTGAATACAGCGTTTTGATTGATGTACTCCAGCTGTCCAACAACAAAAACATAACATCAGTAGAAAATTGCTGAGTGCTGACTTACTCCGCAACAGCTCATGATTTTTGGGTTCATCGGTGAATATTTCTGCCATGTTTGCAATCATGGAGGTAAAATTCCCATCTTTCTGATACTTGAACAGGGTTGAAGAAAACAACTTGTATGAAGCTTGGCTAAGTGCTTGTTTTACCTGCAACATCAACAGAATTCATTCAGCCACCATGAGCATATGCATATTTGATTATTGTACAATGAGCAAACAAACAGTCATTATCACTTCAATGAAAAAGCCACAAAACCCTGTTTTTGAAATAAATTTTATATTTCAATTAGTCTCTGGGAAAATTGTCAATAATAAAAATAATAACAATCATCATAATAACATTTCTTCTGACATACAATTGTTGCCAAAAATGAGTACATATCTTTATAATTCTTATATTAAATTTAATTTTTAATTGAATGATCAATTCTACCTTAAATTACATTCCAACATAGAAACAGCAGGTAGTCTTAAAGATATCTGTGGCACTATGAAAATATAAGCCCTTCTTTTAATTTGATCCATACCTTCCCACAACTTACTTGCATTAAATAAACCTTAGCAGCTGGCAGATTTTTCTTTTCATCTTTAGTTAATTCACATTCTGAGGACATACCACCATCAAATTTTGGTCGGTCCTGAAAAATGTAAGATGCATTACAATACATGCCACAGGTGCGTGTGCGTGCGTGTGTAGTGCATTGTCAAAACATAACAGGTTGAAATGTAGCAAGTGCTTGTGTAAAGTAGTACAATATAAAGCTAATCTACGTGAAAATATAGCACAGTTTCCTGTAATATACCTTCAAAATTATTTTCTTTCTTTGTACTTTTGAGCTGGTGACTTTATCCTGCATCTTATCCACGGAGATACTGTTTTGTGACAAATCAAAACCTTCATCTTCAACTTTTCTCTGAAAGTAACAAAAGCAATGAGTTATGCTTGCCACATAATGCATGATAAATTATACAGGCAGCCAATAACAAAATATATGTGAATTAAAGTAAATATCAAATATAAACAATATTAGTTGCTTAAGAAAAACGTACCTCTTCCATGCTAAGAGCCCCCAACAAACCCCCACCTGCTGAAGGTCGTCTGGAGGAAGTGCTGGACTCACTGCATTCATATTGGATTTTCAATTTAGCAAGAGAAGATTCATCTTCTGAAAACAAAAAAACAGAGAAGCACATAATAAGTATATACCAATAGTTTATCTGAAGTATTAATAACAAATTTTATCTGCTTATTCCATTTTTCAAACAAAAAACAACTCAATCATTAACTTTTTAGGACATGTGACGGAGCATATTATTTTGGTGTCAAGCAAGTCTTTCTACATTTGGGCAGAAGGTTTGAACATGCATGAAGCACCAAAACTGATTCCTCTTCACCCTCACCTTTCTCCTTTAATCCAGGCACATGTGCTACCACACTGCTGGCCTGGGACACTTGCTGCTTGGAACCAATACTTCTGTTGCTAGGCATGAAGGAGGCTCCTTGGCAACCCAGTTGGCTGGATTCTGCTTTCCTTGTCTTTAATCTAGGCGCTGGCATCTAAAATAGCAATAAAATAGAATTTAAAATTAAGAGACTGACTCTCACCAGGAAAATGTTGTGGAAAATAGAACTGACTAATTTTTACCAGGACTGACAGAATATCAAACCTACCAGATACAGATGTCTAAAATTATAAGCTAATCTTTTTAAATATTCACAGACATTGAGGGCAATGTGCTCTCCATTTTATGTGGAGTAAAGACAGATGTTGCTTTCAGTGTCTTTTATGTGCCACTGACCATCCACACAGTGGTTTACCATTTTTTCTGCATTCTTGAAGAAGAACATGGCATCTTTCATGGCCTGACCAAAGTTTTCATACACTTTAGTGTGTGAACGCACCCAGGATGGGAGTTGAGATATAGCTGCAGGAGATTTGAATCTGGAAAGAAAAAAAAAACAATTTTTTGAAATAAAAAAATTGTTATACATATTTGCCAGACTAAAAAGGAAACGATATTATTTTTTCTTTTGATAAATACATACAACAGATTTCTCTCTAGAATTACCTGTTATCACACAGCAGAATAGCACCATAGTCCTGTTTGTGTCTGATCACTCTGCCAATGGCTTGATTTACTGCACGGGATGCCTGTTGTTTGTACCATTCTCTTCCAGTCAAGCCCTTAGACAACAAATTGCAAGTAAATAATAATAAAAACTTGCACATAATACTGTCTGGAAGAAACGCAAAACATCTTACCTTTATATTCTTAATTTGTACAGTATAATTAACTCTTATATCCTTCTATTTATCTCTGCTCTTAAATATCACCATTTTATTTTTACATTCTTTCACAGTTAAAAAGAACATGGATGCTACCGTTTTGAGATTATCAATCAAATTTTGTTAAAAAATCTCTACATCCTAAATTACCTGCAAGGATTTGTAGATAGTTATCATGAAACATATCCCCATATACTGATGAAATTTATATCTCCTTCTTTCACGACAACCTACCAAGTGCTGTAAACCAGAATTTTACTATCAGTACCTTAATCTGTTGTTTTCCTTGCATCTCATCCAGGAACTTCATCTTCAGCACCACTTTAGCATCCATATATGGTGGATAGGGCAGCCCTGTGATCACCACTGCCCTGCCATTGATATCAGCAAAATCCAGTCCTTCACTGACCTGGGTGAGACGAACCAAATGTGTTATCTCAACAACCACATTTGGCAGAAAGGCTTCCATTCAGTGATAAGCAGGTCATTTATATGAAATGATTTTAAATAGATTTTCTGCTTGTACACACTATTATGTATATGAAATCCCACCTTTCCTCTACAAACAGCAGCAAACACAGCACCATTGAGCTTGGGATCATTGATCTTCTCATAAAACTCTTCCATTGTCTGTACAAAAAAGAATACACATAAAATTAGGAAATAACACAGACATATATATCAATTTCTGCACTCGAAATAATTCAAATTTATTAATATAATTAATAATTAAGAGCAAGTTTAATAAAAATACTAATTACAATAATAAGATAACAAATAAGTAAAATGTTCAGTAAATGGATGAAGAAAAACAGGTTCCACTTTTAACTTAATCAAAATATTTTTATTCTTACTGAACACTTATCTACCTGATGAAATTCTATTTTTCCTCTTGGCTCCACAAATATCTGTTTGTATTGCACTATTCTATCCCAAATTCTGTTTGCCTAAAAGTGAAAAAATACATTAAAAATTAACTTAAAATATTAATTTTAATTTATATAACATTAAAAAAATAATAAACAAAATTGTAATCATTTCATCACAGCAAAAAAAGTTCACTAGAATAAATGATGCTAAATGCACAGGTTCAATATATCCAAATATGTGTCCAGTCCACAGCATTTGTCTCTGATCAACTTTTCCTCATAAAATTTGTCCAGCACAAATGCCTACATGCATTGCAAATGTTTATTTTCTTCATTCTTATGATGTAGTTGTTGGGATGTGGAAAGATGTTAAAGTGTAAAAATATTACACAAGGCAACCAACCTGCCAGTACTCCAGACACTTGTTCATCACAGGGTATGACGGGAAAAACAGCAAAAGTCCATTTGGTACAATCCGAGCAAAATTCACTGAAATAATAACACATTTTACTTTTTATTAACTAAACAGCCACTTGAAAGATAATGCGACAAGGAACATAATAGAATATAATGTTACATGATATAAAAATCCATAACAAGAACGTAAGTGAATCAAGGATGATTAGATAAATTTTATTTGCCATTAGCATATCATAATACATACCCACAGCATTCCCAAGAGAGGCCTGGTAATCTGCATTGTATCTGAAACATCACACATACATATATACATATATTAGATCAATGCAAGCAATTAAATCTGCAACTATTCATAATAAAATGCTTAAAATGTCAAATTCTGGCATTCATTGTAACATACTTTGCAAAGAGACGAAAAAGAATGACATTTGAAAACAAGGCGAACAAAAGAAAAGTGACTGCATGGCCTGTTAATTGCCACAGCAATGTTGACTTACTTCCAGCTAATCACGTATTCTAAACACTTCATAGTGTTTGATGTAGAATGCTGATAAAATGAATAGTCTGTACCTTGTCTCATAAGAAGAATTGAGTGCAGTGCCATCTGGTCCTTTGCACACAGTACCAATCATCACCTGGTGGTGCTCTATTACATGGGGGTTCTCCAACTGGACTGGAAACTCTCTTCAATCATAACAACAGGTGATAAATATATTTATTTAGAGTGAGTTCCCTAACAGAACAAAATTCAATATTGGAATAATACATGCAAATAATTATATAAAAAATTATTTTAATAATAAAAATTTGGGGGGGGGGGGGGGGGGGGAGGGGGGGCCGGGGGGAGGAGGAGAGGGATTACTTACATCTGCATCTCAGCAGTAAAGGAGTTGAGTGGTGCCAGTGTACCACTGGTCAGGATGATACACTTCACGCCATGAGATTCCAAGTCCTTCATGCTGTGCCCTGGACTGAAACACCAGTAACTGACTGTACGGCCTAGAAATGAAACAATAGTTTGTTTACAAGCATGTAACTACAAGAATTCTAAACCTGGTAAGACTCATCATTATTAAATATGCTTATTTTTTTTACAATCCAGCACAGTGGACATAAGAAATCTGCTCCCTAACTAAATAACAAGCTTTTGTGAAATTTCTTCATAGCTTTCAAAGTATACAAGGACTGTACCTTTATTTTCTTGCTTCTTGTTGGTCAACCATACATCTGTTGCTGGTTTCTTTTTCTGCCTACTTGTATCTTCTCTTATGTGAACCTGATTAAATCAAAATCTAATCTCAGTGGTGTAAGTTTTTAAAATGAAGAAAATATTAAAGAATATATTTTTTCTTTTAATCTGTTCCTAGAAAAGAAGAGGAGTGTACCTTGTAGAATTTTGCTAGTTTAGCCTTGTGGTTGTACATGGACTGGTTCATATCATCAGGGTCTCTGCTGAATACAATCTGGAACAGGAAATAGATATTTTCAAAAGCAAATCCACATGGCAACTTCCCCTTTTTTTTACAAGCAAAGACCTTTCATGATAAATTTTAATTCTCTTTGTTAAAAAAGCAAATGATTTTATAATGGGACTGAAATTTGATTACTTTGCATATAAAATAAAACATCTGATATGTTAAGATAGCAAATATATTAAGAATTTTTTTTACCCTAAGAATGTCAGCAAACTTGGAAAGGCCAACCCCTTTGCCATAAAATGCAGATGCTAAAACAAAGTGATGTACTCATAAGTATATACATATGCAGCTTATTCATTAATATTTGGAGCTAGAAACTTCTCATATTTTAGCAATATTTTTGTAATGCAACACATGTGCATGTATACACAAATTTTTATCCCAACTATAAATAGTAGCTATGAATTGGAAGACCAACTTATACTACACATCACCTTGTAAATTTAAGCAAACTATATAACATTTTCAAATAAATGATAACCACTTACTTTCACTACTGAGATGTGTTACAATCTTGTCAATCAAATCCAGCACTTGACTCTTTGTTTCAAAGTTTATGTGAACTTTTCCAAACAGCTCAAATATGTACCTGAAATTGTGAGAATAACAATTAAACAGTTTTCTTTATGCATAAGACTTATAGATGAATTACAACTGTGAGTCCACCACTCCTTTTCTCGATCCTGCCATCATACTTATCAGCATTTCTTTGCAAAACATTTCATACATTATGTTATACAATGAACAAAAGTATCTTCCATTACAAAGTTTTACACTACTTACTTTTTACAGCACAAAAACCACTCTTTTTTCTTAATACAAGCTTACAATAACTTAAACTGATGTTATAAAGAAGGAAAGTTTATAACCTACTAAATAATAACACAACTAGTAATTCAGTTGTACTTACACCCCTGCCTTTGTCAAGCCATCTTTAGGTAGTTCAAGTTCATCAAGAGTTTTTTCAAGATCCAGTAGTTGACCTGCATAGCAAAATATATGTAACATTCCTAACATTCCAACATTTGTTGATAAAAAATATCTTATACTTCATTTTGTTTTTTATTATTTATCTGATGTTAAATAATGAATGTTGACTGTCTGTCTAGTTACATAAACTACTTTTCACTTACTTTTTAATTGCAAAACTTGTTGAATATTGAAGTCTGGTGCTGAAAAAAAATCATACATTACACAAATATCAATTGAATCTTTTTTTTAAGAAAAATGTTCACAAGTCGTTAAATATGCTCTGCATAGATTAACCAGATTTATACTTGTGCTCTATCAAAAATAAGCAACATTTTATCTTACACAGCCTAAGAAAATATCTAATTTTGATTCGTTACCTATTTCAGATTCATCTCCATATGTGACAGTGGCACTCTCTTCTTCTTTATACAGGTCTATCATTTTTTCAGACAGTTGTTGCAGTTCTTGTACAGCAGTTGTGAGGTCGTAAGATGTAAAATCAAACGATGAACTGTCTTCACAGATTTTCTCCTAAAAATTATGATTGTATTTAATGTGTAACTGATATCAATATCATAAAATTATATGATTAAATGGATGACTATAAATATAAAAACACATTTGATTACAAAAGAAAAATCAAAATAATAGCACTTACTAGATTATGGGCTTCATCAAAGATGACAACATTTCCTTGCAGTTCAACCCCATTTGCCTTCCTTGACTGAATAAATAAATAAATACATAAAGAAACAAACAAACAAAAAATTAATAAAAAACAAACAGAACCAAACCTTTAATTCAATTTCCCAGTGGTACATTTATTTTATAAATAAGAACTACAGGACATTAATAATTCATGCTTTAGCATCCCCATTTTGTAACATACATGTGAAACTAAAGAACAACATTTGAAATAAACAACCTGTAATTGTAAATCCTTACCTTTGGATCAAGAAGATAGTTGTATGGCATGAATATTATATCTGCATCTGTCTTCACCTCTTTGGCCATATAATATGGACATACTCTGTAAAATGAAATAGCATGACATGGATCCCACAAACATAATATGTGCTATAAACATTGGAAGCATGTCATTTAATTTTACAAGAAAGAGACACTTGCATAATAATCCTTTTTTCTGAAAATTTTTTTGTGTAACTACAACAATTTGCTACAAAATTTCTCATCCTGAATACACTACACTGCAGCAAGGACTTTATAATATTGCTTCACATTGAGACTAAAGCATAAACTTGATATTCTGTGTACAAATACACACACACAGTGGTCACAGCTAACACATTCAAGCTCCTTACTTGTGTTTATTTCCCAGTTTGACCAAATCTTCAATGTCTAGTACCTTGGGATCTGCCTGCCCAGTGCCAAAGAAATCAGGGTGGTTCTTTTTTGCTGTTTGGAGAAAAAAAAAGATAACAATACAAAATGAATATTTTCTAATCAGAGCATTTTTGGAGAAATATTACAGGATTCACAATAACTTTTCACAGCAAAGTGAACTTACCATCTAGGTTGTTGAAGAAATGACATGTTCTGGCATTCACCTTGGCTCGGCATGAATTAACCTGAAAACATTTTACAGACTGAATAATGTGACATGCAAATGTTATGGAGTATAGGCATAAAAGACCTGTCTAGATTCTTAGGAAATCATAATGGAGTCATTAACTACAATGTTCACTTCAATATGCTATCTACTGATCACACATTCTAAGAACAACCATGGTTTAATGTATATAAAGATCCTATGTGGCCTGGTATTCTGCCTAATGATCATCAGACTACTGCCTGTAGAACAGAAGCATATCAGACACGGCGTGGTTAGTGATTTATGACAGATTTCAAGCCCCAGAAGCCATGTTTTGTGTCATGAACTCGTGAATGACAGGTTTCATCTTTGTCATGCGTTCATCTCTTCATCCATGCAATCCGTGCACATTCTCACATTTTATCATAATACTTAATTGCAAACCACAATAAAATCCTTGAAAGATTTTTAGTCAATTAAGTATAAAATCATTTTCTTGTTCATACTGGCATTGTTTATGCAAGGTATACAAAATGTATGACTCTGTAAGCTTTAGAGATAATTCACTGCACCAAACCCCTTTCAGATGCCCATAACCAGAGCAATGACTCAGTTAATGGACAGTCTCCTCAAAATACATAATTTTTGTTCCATTATCTTCCAGCTTGGAGATCAATACTGAATCCTTATTTAAGGTCAAATGTGAGGTTTCCTTCTCACGTCTAATTTTATAACTATTATTTTAACGAAATGAATAACAGGCAAACACATCTGAAATATCACTGGAGATTTCTACATTTCAGCCAATTCCTAATACTCAATACTCGCATTTGAAATACCACTGGAGATTTCTAGATTTAAACCAATTCCTATTACTCAGCGTTCATTCAAGTAATCTAGAAACCTTACTCAGAATTCTATTTTGTTGTGCCTTTCCATATAATAGCTCAATCAAAAAACATCTATCATTGTTAACTGTCTCGTGGGATGCATGGCTTGCATGTCAATGCATTAGGTTCACTTTCACCAAGAAGCACTTCAACAGACATGACTCATAAAGAGCTGAACGCAGGGTTCAGATAACACAGTATGTGTACCTTGGCTGTATTGGTTTCTTCTTTTTGTACATTGGGATGGATGCACATCTGGTCTCGAGAACCTAAGATTCCTACTCGATAGCTGAAAGTAAAATTCCAAAATTAAACCAATGACAAAAATGATTTTTACACAAGTGAGAAGGACATATATGCTATCATATGGGTAGTTACAGATGATACCCATTTTGGATTTTTTTCAAAGGTTACTTTGCATAATATTTACAATACTGATATTATGGGAAAGAAAGTAAATTCAATACTGAGGTGGTGGTAGGGGTCCCAGTCCTACATAAGAATCCTCACACTCAATATGCCAGCTGTGTCCACATTTCTAAGATCTATATATAAACCCTAAAAACCCAGTAACAACTCAAAGAAAGGGTCTCTGCCTTCTTCTGTGGTATGTGCATTAATTGATCTAAATCGGCAATGACAACACAGTTTTAAAGAACCACCAAGCAGCAACATATAAATGATATGAAGAATAATACACTTAGATCATTATTAACATCAGACATCACTGTCTGCAACTGCAGTTCATGCAAAATATCAATCTGTAGATCTTCTGCAAGACTTCACATGGTCAAAGTACTGTGATTCATACATTACAATTGCTGACTAATGCTCCTATTGATATGTATGCAAAGCAAAAGCAACACTGGAAGATATGACTGATATTTTCAGCATAGAAAAAAACTTGATTTATCAGCCTGTCTGTCTTAATCAGCTGTCATAAAAGCATACACAACAGCTCCATAGACAGATCATATCTGTATTTAACAAATACACATTTCACATGATCTGGAATTTATTTTCTATGATAGACAGTATGAAGACTACATCTGCGGGACTTACTAGCTGTATTTTGTTCTCTTCAGCTCCTGTATTGCCTGTGACAGCTGGGAATGTGTTCTAGAGGCATAGATGATCTTTGGAGAAGGTGCTGAAATAAAAGAAATTATATATAAGAGAAAAGACACTTTGAATTTATAAAACAAAATAAATAAATAAATAAACAGCCTGTCATGATATTGTTTATATAACAATAAGCTAAATAATGACTTTTTCAAGTCAACCATTAAAGAGTCAATACTCAAAGAAATTGCCTTGGTGTAAAGAAATCTCTGTCTAATCTAGTAATTTGAAGTTGTTTGAGTTAGACAAATACATAGCTTAAAATAGTCCTAATAAGAGCATCACTAAGGAGCAGGGCCCATGAAAGGGTCAATGCATCTTTCATCACCATTCTTTGCCTTAAGCTATGGGTAGAAGCAGGTTCAGTCAAGAATTGTTTTTGTCTTGTTATTCCACGGATCTCATTTAGTTGCACACCAGTATCATTCATGATGGTGACTGAGTAGGTTAAAATGCATCTTTAGTTCAGGATTTAAAGAATGGCTCTTTATTCATATGATGAATAACTTCTTCAGATATTAGGAGGATATATTACACATGTTTATTTGTTCAGCCAGCAAACAACCCCACTGGAGTATGTCTGAAGAAAAACTAGAACAAATGATGCACTGATAAGTAACTTTCTCTCACCCTCAAAAGTACTAGGAGAGGTGATCACAAAAAAATTGTTGAAATAATGCAGATGTTTTTGGCCAAGTTCATGGGACCTACAACTGCCTATTGATTTTCTAAATCATGCTTCCATTAGAATTTATGTATTAGATAATTGCCTAAGGTTGCAACCTACGACTTGGTCTCATGTGCTCCTAAGCTGTAAATCAATAGCAACACCATATACAGTCCCTAAAAGCAAAAATCAACTAGAACTGAAGTATGTGTATCAAATGCTTTCACCAAAAGCTAAGATAGTGCTATGGTTTATGAAAATAATATTATTTAATTATATTCATTCCCTCATAATAATAAAATTTGGCCTTTCCTTAGACAAACAAAACATGAAGAAGCTAAAGTGACCTCAGATTAAAGTGTTAAAATATCACGAGTCTCCAACATAACCTTAAACATTTGTAAAATGAAAATTACTCTATATAAATTACATTGTTAATTCTAAAACAAAAATATCCTAAAAGACAAATGGTTTAACGAAAGCAAAACTAAACAAATAAAAGGTAAAAGATAAATGAATGATGTCCAGTATTCAGTCCAAGCACTTCTTCAGCCAAGATAAGCATGTATGCTATTATCTCCCATTTAACTCTAATGATCAATGTAGGAAACACAAATCCCAAATGAACCACAAATACCGCATTAGGACTATGTCATTTACTAAGTAAATTTCCAAGGATAATGCAGCACCTTACACTAAAAGGCCTTTATTTTATTCTTTACAGACTCATATAATATATATGAATTACTAACCTTCAATACAAACAAATACACTAGTACATACAATACACTTTTCAATTCTCACATTTTGAAGATGTAACATTTGTAACAATCTCATTGTTAAACCCTTACCTTAAAAATAGGATAAGCATATCTATATTTCTTAATCCACATACAGGATACCAAGGCAATGACTTAACTCAAGTGCGTAATCAAATACAGGGGCTTTGGGATATCAAATAAAAATTGGTTTCAAGTTAAAGCATTATCTGCAAACTAGAGTAAAAATCAATCAAGATTAATTGACAGACGGACGACATAACATCTTTTCATCTACACAGAACTTCAAAGCACTTCTCTCCATACCATGTTTGGTTCAAAATGCTTATTATCTTCTTATTTAATTTGATATGATGATCTGACAATAAATCATAAAGGAAAAAAGAAGGTATGAAAGGGGAAATGCAGCGGAATTGTGAAATGCCAATCATGACACAAAGAATAATAGTCTGAAAACATATATCAAGGAGGCACAGTATATCAATTCACACACTTCTTGAAAACAAAAGCAATTCTTCAATTTGGGATGTTGCAAGCTATTTTAGACATTCTACATTGAGCAAAATTAAAATGTTTTTCATTCAAAATTGAAAAGTTACTTCACAAAATATTCCAAAAAGAGGATAATGGGTGAACCATTGCAAAAGCAAATCATAAAAAGTACTCTAAAAAATGATGAGTGTGGACTTCAGTCTCAATGTTTCACACCACATTTATATTAATACCAACCTACTCCCAGTCCACCTGCCCAGATGTTACCAGCAGCTTCTGTCAGCTGTGCCCCCAGGTCGTGAGTAAATCCACTAGAGGCCTCAGCTGCTAGCTGCTGTCGCTGACTTTCTGCCTTCTTAACATGTAACCAGGCAAGAGATGCACATAGCAGACACAGGGTCTTGCCAGTACCTGTGGGACTTTCCAGCACACCATTTTTATTCTGAAATATCAATGATAACATAACACCAAGGCATTGTTAATTCTACAAGACAGGAAACAAAAGTCAAAAATTTTTATACACCCTTTTCAGCTGTAGCAAGTCATCTACATACTCTTCAGTGCTACTATTATTTTCATTCTGTCCTCAGCAAAGCAGAAACATTAGAAGACATTTTCTACAGATCTTTTGCACTCAAATGTGTCAGTGAAAAACAGACTATAAACTTACATATTTATGAAAAGTTTTTCAACTTTCAATGTGGTTAGTTATAAGATTTCTAGGGATATGTCCACTTTATCAGTGTTATAATCCTCACCATGGAAAGCCTATAACTAAGCATGAAGTTTGTGCTAAATGGTACACATCAGAGAATGTTAATAGGAGTGCTATGGCATGACACTCTGTTCTAGTCGTTGTCATATGTGCAAAAGAATTTGAACATTGAATATTTTACAAATTTCATTTAAACCATAAAATTACTCCAGAATTAAATATTTATTTAAGACAAGTATTTTCTTCTAAATGTGATACGGCACATTATTGAGAATGTATAAATACATATATCAGTAGTATTGTTTTAATTATAGATATATATTTGATTTTAATATACATCAATACATGTACCTGTTGAAGACATTCTATAACTTTTTGCATGTAATCCTTTTGGCAAGGGTATGGATCAAATGGAAAATCAACTGGAACCCCTCTGATAGGTATCGTTGACATGACCTGATTACTCTTCGATGTAGGTTGTTCACTTAAAGTTCAAAACACATCAAATTATGAGCACAGTGTTGGGGAAGTACTACGTGCTCTGTGCAGTAATTAATTTCATTTTCAATTTCCCGCTAGTCGTCCACTCAGCAGCTTCAATTTTTCATTCGTCTTTCGACAATCCCTCTCGATTAGCGACACACGGATAAATTGCATGAGACTTCAGTAAAACACTTAAAAGATCCAAAGACCCTTAAAACTTTATAGTGTGCAATACAACACTTAAAATAAGTTTTTCAGGCAGTGTCAGTATCTCTCGTAGTAGTTTTAGCCCACTCTTTTACATCGTGAGGAAGTAAATTGTGTTGCTGAAATCGGCCAATCACGTCCAACACTTTGCTCTACCTATCCAATAGAATTCGAACGCTTTTCCACGTGACCGGATTCAAGTCAAAGCGGGCTTGTATGTTCCAAGACTGTCAGGTAAGTCAGCAACTTGTGATTAGGGATCAGTCAACTTCTTCGGGTATCTTTCATACACTGAGTTTTTTATTCTTCGACAGCGAATCTATACACATTTCCAAGCTACCTTTTGCAGTTTTCAGTATTACGAAACGTAATTACAAGGAAAATATTCCACATAACGCCATCAAACTCAAAGTGCTCGGGTTTTACTTTTTATTTGTGCAAACAGCTTTTTATCGCAACTAAATGCTTTGGTGGCAGCATTGTAGGCCGTGCCGTTCAATTCCTTCATGGGTTGATTAAGACCTTTTGTCTACAGTTTATCTTCTATCTGATAGGAATATTATTCATACTTGTAAAATGGTTAAGAGCATAAAATAATTAAATTAATTTTTAACCTATTTGTCTATGTGGCTAAACCTTTGGCAATCACATGACAATTAAGGTAGAAGCTCCCTTTTTCCAAATGGCATGTGGCACCCGCAGAATATAATGTCCTGCACTTTGGTTAAGAATACAATTTAAAAACAAGGGCAAAAAACTTGATACCTATTGAATTTTCCAAACATTAAACATGCAAGCTTATCACTTTAGATGTGTTATTTTTTATATAACATAATTGCCCAGAAGAGAATGTTTCAGTAAAATGCAAGTTTCCATGTAGCATTTTGTGTCTATATAAATTGTGTATTTAAAACCCTAGAATGGATTTATTTGTACAACAAATAGAAAAAATGTGGAGGCTGGTTTGTCACTAGGAATCAATAATGTAAAATATATGGCTGTTTGCAACACTGATTTTCAATTGATTACATTCAGTAATAACACTTGGATTTACAGACAGAATGTTTCATTAAGTCAGTTAAAAAATAAAATAAAAATTTCCATTAATTTAGAAATGAAAATATGCAGTTAAGACCCAGAAAGTTGAGACTATTTTGATGAATATTTAGTGTAATATAGTGACCTCATCCATTTTTTTCTATTGTATGGTCTTGATAAAAAAAATGAGAATAGAATGTTTTTCAAAAAAAATTTTTCACTTAACTTTCATAATTTTTAAATTCAGTCAGTCATGAGAGAGCCCATGCTATACTCCCATCCTTTCACAGGTTAGAATTACTATATACATAGACCTTATTACTGCTGGTTGCAAATGGGACTAAAACATTTATCTACTGTACATAGGCCTATTTTTTCCTTTTTTTGCCAGACCAAGAATCATATATTTATTCTTGACTGAATCACAGACAGATGAATATTTTGCAGGCTATGAGTCATCCTTTTGAGTGAAATCTAATGAGAAATGTTATGCAGGGTAAAGCTGGATCATTGCCATGACAACCACATGAATTTTGTAATTTTACATATATACTTTTCACCAAATTTTGATATACAAAATTCAGATTTTGCAATCATTAAAAAAATTATAACCATATATGAAAAGGCCAGAATGATATAACATGGTTACTGCTGCACAGGTGCTTTTTTGTATTGACCAGGAATGGCAGACAGATACTTTAAAATGCTATGAGCAGCCTAAATGATATTAATATTGATCGTAGATGTCTGCATGTTGATTAGTCTAGCTTTAGTAGGGTGTGCGGTCTCCGTCTTAGCAGTGTGCAAATGTTAGAGGACTGAACACTACAGCTTTTAGTTTTCTTCTGAGATTAGGAGCTACTGTGTACAATTGCTATCATATGGAGAACTAACTGATATAGTGGAAGGATTCTGAGTAGAGTTGGCATCTTGGTTTTTGGAATGCAGGTAATGGATTTCTTAATGTTGGTCAAGCTTTTTACAATTAGAAATTTTGATGCATAATGTGTTCTTTTTGAAAGCTAAGAATAGGGAACAAAAATTTTTAGAAATGAGAAGAATCATGAATTTTTGGTTTAGATGTGCATGGGCTTTGTTTCACATATGTATTTTCATCTGATGGTGCCTTCTGTCTGCATTGATTAACCATTGGTCTACAATGATGTCATACTGAGTGGGAGCATATATTATGTAAAAATATCTGATATCCAATTTTTGTGTCCAGTCAGTGCGGTATCTGCAGCTATGCTTTTGGGCTTTATTGATTAACTTTTATGCAGAACTGGAGAAATATGCACGTTGCATAACAGCTGGCTTACTTAGGTTATTTGGTTTATTTGACGCTGTTGCTTTTATTTCAGTGCTTATTTTGAGGGAAGGATAAATGGTCTCAGGTCTTTTTTTTTCCTTGCAGATCTTGTCTGAAGTGAGTTCCTGGTGCCTTTAATTCAACACAATTCTACACAATGGCTCAAGGTAAGAAGCAATTTTAGCTTTTCTTAATTCCTAGTTGCTATACACTAAAATGAGACTGTCTGCACTGTGACTTCGTGACGTCATACGAGACTGGAAAACGAGAATCTGGGAAAGGTGGGACCATCCTTTTAGCAATCTGACTGAAACTCTGTGCTCCAGGAGTATCAGCTTAGAAAGCAACCTAAAACTGACGTGTGAAACATAGACAAAACAGGCTGTAATTCTATAGAACTTGAGAGAAAATGAGCAGAAAAATATGTGGGTAAATTTTATCAGCTTTTATTCTTTGCCTCACTGCATTCATTAGTAATTTTTGACCCACTCTCCTCTAAATCTGGCAAAATCCACTTCATTTTACACCAAGTCTCTAGACTTTGGTGTCTTAGTCAATGTTTATAAGTTGTGATAAGGAAAATTATGATTATTACATAAAAGGTAAGCTATAGAATGTGGAAAAGATAGGGAGAAATTATAACTAAAAAAGTTTACTAGAAAACTTCTTGCTATTATAACACATTAGAGGAATGTTTACACTTTGATTAATGGCTCCTTTGGTATCTTTGTACATTACAGTTGTGAAGAGGCATGAGAAAATTCATGCGATAACGTTTTGGTAAAATTCTCTAAATAATTACTTTTTAAATCTATATATTAAATTTAAAAATGGAAATCATGCTACTTTTATGTATCATTAGTACTAGTACCAAGGGTTTTCCTAGCCAACTGTCCAGCCGTCATTTGGACGGCAGCCAGCATCACCACATGGCCTATATTTTCAAAGGCTGGATGGCTTATGAATTTTTTTTTTTGGAAATATGACGCCGTTAGGCATACCTGAAATTGTAGGAAATTACAGGTGGTAATTTTGGACAACCTGTACCCCCAATCCTGGGAAAAGCCTTGACTAGTACAGCTTTTTAATGATACATCTGTTTTTAAATCATCTTATTCAATGAAAGAGCAGAGCTCTACTCTTTATATTTGAAGAATATGATGAAAAGCTAAGAATTATGGTAGTTAAAATTTTTATAGAAGGTTTAGTTATGACCATGAATGAAATTGCCTTAGTAGTACTTATCTTTTATAAACAATCACCTTTTTTGAAGATACATTGTTGGCCACAGCAAAACATAATTCATTAGGCTGTCACAGCAAAATTACATTAAAAGAGCAATGGAATGCAATTAATTGGTCATAAAGATAGTGGGTATTAAATAATTTTTGTGAGTCTAAAGCAAATCAAAAGAAATAAGCAATGGTTTTTTTTCTAGACACAAAATTGAAAAAAAAAGTAAATAAGAAATTTTACTGATAATATTTAACTGATAATATTAAAAACAAGAATGGCTTTATGATTAATATATTTATATTAGCACTGTCTTTGCAGTATTGATTCTGTATTAGGAGACTAACTTTGTACTTTACATTTCAGTTTTTGATAGCTAAACCTACCCTGGACATTTGGTGCTGTGACAATATAACCTTTAATTATGCTGGGAAATAAATTAGACAGCATCACACTTTTTACGTTATTTTATCTCTCTCTTCTCATAGTATGCAAATGGCTGGGTGTTTTCCTCTGTTTAAGAGAGAACCCCAAAAGAGACCCAAGATGTGCGGAAGTCAGTATGTACGAGGCTATAATTGTTTGGAAAGGTACATGATGTGGCAGCATTTTTAAAGACATATACTTGTGTTGGAAACCCAAGAGAAGCATGTACCAGAGAGCAATATTGGACAGTATGAGCTTTTCATGTACATGATGTTGCACTATGCCTTATATTGCATCTTCCCGTGTAGTCATAACCTTGGTGTTTATGATGTCTGTTTCTCATTAAAATGTATAGAGATTTTTTTATTTTATATTGCAGAAAAATGTTTTGTTCTTTTTTGTGTAACCATGTTTATGAACTGAAGATATGCAACTTATTTTTTCAACTATCAGTATAACCCACTATGTAGCCTTGAAAGGTCCACTGTTTCCATATTTTTCTTCGTGTATACAGATGTTATTATGGGTGAACCATTTGTAAATTTGAATAGTGTTTCATTTTTCCTCCCATTACATATCTGTATTGATTTTTCTAGCTCTCTGGTTGCCGTCCCAGTATTGTTTAGTGTAGCCATAAATGTTCTGGTCTGGGCTGCATGCTTTAACTGTGATCACTGCTTTTACTGTATTGATTTTATTTGGATTGCTTACAAGTTCCTGCATATTTTGTATTTCATAATGCTGTTTTGTCTAGTAATTTGTAAATGTGTTATTGATTTTTTTTTCTGAAAAAATTGCTTGATGCTTTCATGATTCCTGAAGAATGATAATTAGTAGATTAAGAGGTCTGAATTCATTTGTTGCCTATTCTAATTTTTGTGTTCTGGGTAGTATCCATCTCTTATTTTCATTCCAGACTCTTGACTTATCTGTGGTCGTGGAGAAAGTGTGTTGATAGATTCTATATTTGGGCATTTTTGAATTGGTGACGTTGAGATATATACATTCAAAAACAAATATCAGTTCCACCAATGAACTAAATGCTTTTGATTGTTAAGAATTTCCAAAGCTCGGGAATTGACTGTTGCATCATTACTCTTTTTTCCTTTGCAAAATAACCACTAGTATTTGCTAATGGAAGTTAACTCTGTTGCCAGAAACCCCAAAGGAAAGTGCAGGTGGAGTGGCTTATGAGGTTATCTTGAAGCCAGCCACTGCAGATAATGTCCCTACAAGACCAGCCTCTCCACCCAAGGAGATCACCCACGATCACATTGTGAAAAAGCTGAAGCAGGCAGAAGAGAGACGACAGGTAGAGGAAAAAATGCCCTCATTTTTATTGGAATGCTTCCTGTAATAGATTGTTAATTTGATATCTTAATTTCAATAGTCTTCCTTTTCATCTCCTGTACATGGTTGACAATCGGGTATTATTTCCATAACCAAGTCTGATTGATTTTCCCTGTGTCACGAACTTTGGATGTTACTGGTCATATTAGAAAAGTACAGACTGATTTATTTTGTGTTTTTTTTTATGTTAAGTCCCTGGAAGCCCAGAAGTTAGAAAAACTTGCTCAAGACCGTGCCAGGGCCCAGGAGGTAGTTGCCAAAGCACAAGAAGAAGAGGAAGCTTTTGCAAAGGCGGCAAAGGAGAAACTAGAACAGGATCTGCTGGCCAAGGAGCAAAACAGAGAAGCGCAGATTAAATCTCTACAGACCAAGCTCAAAGAACATGTAAGACATTAATTTAGAGATATTCCCAGATTATTTGGCTTTTTTTCCCTCAGGCATGTGTAACATATTTATGAGTGTAGGGTAGATTTTAATCATTGTAATAAATTAAATGAAAAGACTATTTTGGCGTAGTAAGCAAATGGATATGGACCTTAACAATTGGTGTCAGCTAGTACATCAATTGAATACATTTAAATTCTATGGAAGTGATTTATTGATCTCTGTACAGATGATGTATAAATCTTTTGGTTTTTTAGGAGAAGAAAGTGCAGGAAGTACGTACCGCCAGTGAAACTGCAGCTCGTGAACTCCAAGAAAGAATTGCACAGAAGCTTGAAGAAGCAGAGGAAAAGCGTCAGAGTCAGCTGACTGAATTGCTGGAACGTCTGAAGGAACATGTGAGTAATTGCTGTCCAGCACAAGTTCTTAACAAATACATAAGGACTAACTGCTTACACATACTTTGAAGATTTATCCTGTCCTTAAGATAATTCTAAATTGTATATACTTGTGAAATGAGTATGGTTTATATATATATATATATATATATATATATATATATATATATATATATATATATATATATTTATTTATTTATTTATTTATTTATTTATTTTTTTATATAAACAGCTTTGTTATGCAGTCACTTGAATTGGACATAAATTTCCCAGGAAATTGACATATGGACAAAAATTGAAAATGTTTTTAGGCAAAAGAGCACTTGAACCCTACATTTCCTTGGGATTATCACATAAGGGACATATTTGTTTCATTCTTTTTCTGAATTGAATTATTAAATTTTGAATTAAATTTTTAAAATGGCCACACTGCTAGTGTCTGATGTAACATGCTAGTACATGTAGGCATGGAAATACAATTGTTTATTTTAAAAAATTATAATATTTGGAAATCTGCTTTTACAAATTTATTTTAATATAAATAAAAAAGAAGGTATTTTGAGTAAGTACAACTATAAGTTGACGAAAGTAATAATTTGTTGCGCAAGTTGTGATTTGACTCTGTTCGAATCGAAGGATAGCACTTTATAACAGTCAGCGGTCTTGATGGGCACAGTAATTCTATTTTCTGATTATGTGCACCAGATCCACCAATAATAGTAAAACAGTCTGACAAACATATAATACATAATTTTAATAATGCGTTAAAGTTTATTTATCCTTAGAATGTGTTGTTACAGGAGAAGCACATTGATGAGGTCCGTCAAACCAGCAGCAGCTTCAGCAAGTGCACACAGGAGAAAATGATCCAAAAGATGGAAACCACGCTGAAGAACAGAGAAGACCAACTGAACCAGATGATTGAAAGACTTCGGGAGCATGTAAGTTCAGCTGCTGGGTGTTGGTGTTCCGTGTCAGTGATTTAAGTGCATACAATAGTCTTAGTGGCAGAACAGGCTTGAAAAATATTGCGAGGCCACCACTTTTTTCAAAATTTTGTGATTTGCTTAT
Source organism: Lingula anatina (assembly GCF_051362555.1). NCBI lineage: Eukaryota > Metazoa > Brachiopoda > Lingulata > Lingulida > Lingulidae > Lingula > Lingula anatina. The sequence continues at coordinate 24,582,312 of NC_141767.1, forward strand.
CTAAAACCATACAAGTTATTTTTGTGATTACCCTGCATGAATGGTTGTCTCAAATTTGGAACTGAGGGGTTTCTCTTTCCTATTGGCAGTGCTGGAAAGTACAAGGAACTGTAGTCCGCACTTCCTTGCAGAAAGTGAGTCACTCTTTGCTTGTTCTGCTGTGCATGACTAGTAATATTTCCATTTTTTGAGCCAAGAATTTCACATGATCAGTTACATTTATTTGTCCTCTTTTAATGAAGTTTTTCTTGTATTTTACATTTGCCAGGTTTTTAAATCGTTCATTATTATTATTTTATAATATTGCTTTATTATAATTATTATTATTATTTGCATAATAGTTTATTAAATAAAGGCAATGATCATTTTAGGAGCGTCACGCAGAAGAAGTACGCAACAAGAAGAAACCAATCAGCCCAACTGAGGGAGATAAGGAGAACATGCAAATAAATGTTCAGTAAAGCAGGACCTGTGCACAAGAAATTCCCATGTACATATGCCACAAAGACATTGTGCTGATCATCATGCATGCAATGATCAACTTTCAACAATGCCTGTAGAAACCTATCACAAGTGAAATGCAACTGATGCTGTGGAGTGAAGGTGTGCTAGATGTCCTTTTTCTTCTTTTTTGTCTCAATTTATGACAAACCTGTTACCAAATAATGGTGTCAAGTTGTAATTGTTGTTATAGGTACCACATGATGTTTTTGAAGCATAAAGGATTTGACTTGGTTGATGACTGATATTGTTTATCTAGTTTTCTTCAGCTTTACCTTGTAGACTTCTATATTGTCATTTAGCATTTTGACTAAAAAGGGCAAGATGGCGAACTGTGTTCTTTCTTTTTGTCATTTTGGCAGTAGTAGGACTAAAACTTGGGTAATCTATGAGGAATTTCATACGTATAGAGCCTGTGTGCAGAGCCCTTGATGTAAAATATTGTGTGCTACTTCTTGAAATATTGAATAGTTTTAGTATTAAAGTGGCTTAAAATAATGTGATTTGTTTTACAATTTCCAGTAATTTGACCTAAAACCAACTGTGCATGAGTGGTATATATGCAGTGTGTTTTCATATCCAAGGTTTGTGTTGATAGCCTTATCTTGTCAGTAAGAAGTGTGACTATGACTAATACTCAAATCTGCTCTAAGTGTGCCAAAATTTGCATGAAAGTGAATTATATCACTCTGTCAATTTGCAGTGTATATTTGTACAGCATTGTTTTTGTTTTTTTTCTACTTTTACCATTTGCTCATATAAATTAATCTCTTAAAGCTTTTGTCTATGTAACATAAGACATAGCAGTGTTCTTTGGAAAATAATCTTATAATCAATTTTTGAAGTTAAACTCAATTACTGTAGGCTAAGAAAAATATGTAGGTCTGCCAGCTGATATATCTTAATATACATAATAGCTTCGCATGTTCACACAAGTAAAATAAAAGTATTCGGTATAAAGTCTAAGTTTATTTTGTACAATTTTGCTTTTTGAGTTTTTACTTTTTTCATATTTTCATATTTTGAATTTACACAGTAAAACAGCTAAGGCTTCCTTGTGTCACTGGTATTGTAGTATGTAGGTAGTTACAATCTTAGGTTATTGTTGCATTCATGTGCACATATGTATGGCTGTAATAAAACACATTTGTCTTGGACATGTGATTCAATTGTTATTATGACATTTCAATACCATCCTCTGCCAAATTGCTGGAAGACTAGTTGTTCCCTAAAAATCAAAGTTGTTGACCCCCCATACACCATTTTTTGCTTAAAAATAAATCTGATAAAATCCAATGTTTTGAAGAAAGAAAAAATATCTTTTGCTGCAACTATATTTATTCAATTAGAGGCCATTCAGAACAGATCTGAGGATCTATGGATCGAATATGGCAGTCCCTACCTGAAAGAAGAGCCGACTAATCTGTTCATGCACATCCTCAATTTTTTGTTATGAATGAGGCCTTAGACTCTACCTTGAACTGGACAGAAAAGGTAAAGAAGCACAATGCATTCTCGCTATCTGTAAATGAAGCAGCTGGTGAAGTAATGTGTACAGGTTAATCTGTTCAGGCAGAAATAACTGGTTCTTTTCACCAATTTGGAGAGGGTGTGGTGCAACTGTACAGTGATTGGCTGCTATGATAGCTGTCTGACCAAAACTATTCCCAAAGAAACAACTTTTTAACAAGGTTAAATGCGCTGAAAAGCCCTGTAGTAATATGTATTGCACATCCTTCACTTTCTAAAAGGTTGACCATTGGTAAGATATCTACAATTCCTATTATATTTCAATTTACTATTCCCAATTTTTCATTGTCTTCTGCTTGTGAACTCGTACAGTAATACGGCAGGAGCATTCGGACATATTTCTGCCATTACTAGAATCAATTAAGCTGTATGTGCAAATACTTTTTTTAAAAACGTGCTCTGGGATTTAAAAAAAATCAATAGAAATAAAACCAAGCAAATATAAGAAATTGGCAGAAGAGTTTATGTTTTAAAAGCATTTGCAGAAAATGATACACTATGCACACAAAAAACATTTTGGGCATAGGGAGGACCCTTCATTATTTTACTGATTTATTTACTGGAGGGGCTCAACATTCTATAGCGTTCACTATTGTTCACTTACATTGGAGTATGGTCTTACTACAATACTTAAAAAGAGGTCATTAAATAATTAGCAAAGATTATGACCTTATATTTGTGAATATGAGGTCTGATAAAACATCCTGACCTCTGCTAAAGTTGATAATTGTATAATACCTCATGTGCAACGTACATTCAAAGGTTATTCTATTCTTTTGATTACCACTTTGATTCCTAATTTTCATATTAAAGAATCTTTCTATAATTTTTCTTTCCTCTTAGACTACTACCTTATTTACAGCTTTCACAGTACACTACGTAGGTATTTAACAAGCCATTTCTGCCACTGGTCCCTAGTCTAGTTTCAAGACCATCAGCCCTGCAGTTGTTACTTATGTCAATCTACGTGTACAATTGATTTGAATGCAAATTTATTAGTACCGAAAAATATGAAGATTAGATCCCTACCTTCGTAAAATCCTACTGACAGATCAAATTAAACTATTTTTTGCAAATTTAAGTAGATGTGCACAATACACGTTTCAAGCTAACTGACTCAAATGCTTAAAAGTCAAACTTATCATGGATACAAGTTTCTTTGTTGACTGTTGAATATGCATGGATTATCTCAGCACCTAGAAATTTACAAATGATGTTGTAAAGGTGTATATTGTCCAGTTCAAATGTTATTATATCCGCATGTCCATGATACTCTTAACTGGGCAACAATAATGGGACATGGCCATCAAAATTTGCGTATGGCAACAATCTTGTGAGCATGCTCTCCGCTGAGAATTTCAGTGTATTCTTGTCTTAGGCTTTACATAGTTTACATCAATTACAAAACATCTGTTGTACTTTCTTCATAGTTAGAGCATAGTAAAGGCATGAAGATGACATGTCTATTATATCACACGCACTTTCTCCAGGTTGATACCTGTAGAATACAGTAATTCCTGACTTTTTCTCTTTTTTTTATTGTCTCTACTCTGTACAGGTCAATGTGTCAGCTTGGCATCTTATTCAACCTATCCATCAACCAGTCAGGCTGAAAATAAACATTTAGATAGGTCAAATCAAATATATCATACAACATATCCTTTAAAAAATGGTAATTGGTTCATCCATAGGGTCTTTTATTTAGTTGAAAATGTCAGGATACCTATTGTAAAAAGGCTAACTAACTGAAAAAGTCATAAAAAAGGAAACTTTAGTTACCCAAATATGCTTGTGATTTTGACACGATGAACACAAGCAATTATATATCTGATCAAAACCATATTTCATATCCTGCTCTTGTTCAGGTATATACTTACAGTTACAAACCACAGAGAATTGGGTTTAAAGATCTGTCTGGATATGAAGCCTGCTTCTGACACTGGATGTATAACATGTAGGTGCAAGTGGTAGATCAAGCAAAACGGTGGCCAATGAAAACCAAATCTGAAACATTTAAAGATTATAGAATAAGACGATAATAAGAAAAAGTTTTAAGTGTTGCAATCTTCACTCACTTATTGCTATTCCTGTTAAACACAATCAACAGTGGGATGCAAGATAGTATACCAGTATGTAGCAGTATGAGAAAAAAAAACAAAAGATTGGAGAACAATTATGAGTCTTTTTCCTAACAAACAAATATGCAAAATAAATAAATAAAAACAATGTTTTAAAAGGGCACACAATTTTTTGATAATATTACCTTGCTTTGGTTACCTCTCCACCATGTTCCTGTAACACCTGTTCACCAATCTTCACCATTGTGGTAACTGAAGATGTGTAACAGAATAAAAATTGAGTGCAACATAAAACCAATTTATAAATAATGATTTTGTTAATTTTTTGAACAGTTCCATTTCAAATGAGTTAGGGTTTAATATAAACCTGTGGAAATAATAATCATTGAAATTTTGAGGTGGGCAAGAAAAAGACTAGACAGCAAAGTTGACAGATAAACAGACACAAAAAACTATTTCTATTGCTCCATTTTTTAACAAAACAAAACATTTTGTTTTATAACAAAGTCACTTAGCAAATTTAAAAGTGCTAAAATAAAACAAAAATATGGTTTGGCTGTTTTGGGAAAGACAAAAGACAGAAGATTTTCTACTTCTATACTTATCATGGAAACTGATACATGCCTAACTCCAAATCTTGTTTTTTCAGACTTTTGGCATCTGATATATGAGCTTTTGGTACAACGAGTAGATGGGTTGATGCTGCAGGTTTATGGTCTCTAAAAACTGCATATGCTTCATCCTGAAAATGTTAATCTTTTTATATTAATCTTTTCTGATAAAAGGCAAACATTTAAATTACTACCATGGGTTATCCCATAAAGGCCTAATAACCAGTATCTAGCACACATTTTATACTTTAGTATGTATGCAAGTACTCCCTATATGGTGCTCTAGTGTGAATCAGATAGGCACACTACTCAAAACCTAGCCTCTCCAATACCACCCATTTGTATACCTCCCATCACTCCCTCTTTCTTCTCATCTACACATAGTATGTTGTACACTTAGTGGGTGTGTTGTACACTGCTGAAAAGTGCTATGAAAAGCAAAATTGGCCAAGGTTTGCACTGTAAGTACATGTACATTGATGTGCTCTGATAATTTGCTTTTCAGCAGTATGCAGCATGTGTGAGCTCAAAAAGAGTAACACGTGAATGTTGCTAGGGTTTTGTGTTGTGAGACAGTGAAATCTATTCTAGTTATGCACACGGAAGTGCAAGCTCGAGTCTATTTACTCACTGTAAGACAATGTACATCACAAGGATCTACACTTAATGTTTACTTAATGTATCACTTGTCTATAATAATATTAATAGAAGAAGAAAAAAAGGAAAGCTGCGAAAGACAGTTTCAGAGTAATACAGAATGGTGTCAATGGCCTGGGCAGATGCCAAAGGAAATGACAAGAATACTCCAGTTTTCATTCTATTCCCACCCACGTTTGGAAGGAAAGGGTTAAATGCTATGTAAGTAGGACGTCATATGGTTATGTGCACGCTACCTGAAAGAGCAACTCAGCGTTCTCATCCTTCCCGTTGGCAATTTTGCAAAATACACAAGACTGTTCGCCTGCTTCTGCCATGACTTACTGCACCTCTTGTACTTCAATAAATGAAGAGCAACCATAATTGCATTAGTTGTGAAATGCAAGCAAATCTACACCACGTCACAATCAATGACGCTCGGCAAATGAACTTAGTACGCGGCGGCTGGCGCATTATAAGAAAACCGGTTATATCACCTTGTGCTATATTCTGATTGTCTTCAAAATAATTGGGCGTATAGTCAAGAAACATACCACAACATCCTTTTAATGATTATGTGAAAGTGAGCTTGCATTCCAATCTAAAAGAGAAAACGAGACTCAAACTAGGCCTATGTAGGCCTATGATCACTATAAATAGAGAGCGTTGGGTGTTTGTTGTCCTTAAAGTTAAACTTTTCTATTTTCCCAGTTGTTAGTCCCTGCTTACATCCCCATGGCAGGAATAACAGGCCTCAATAATGAAGAAATGATCACTACTGCTCAAAACCTTTTTATAAGAAGTGAAAAACAGAAATCAGTGAATCCTGTAGGCTAGGTCTGTCTGTTCAAGGACCTAGGTCCATCGTCTGTGTAAAGTCGAGGAAAGAGTGGTCTTGATAACCATGTATTAATAATAGGTTATTTGTCACCGTGCACCTCAACAGGGTCATACTCGGTTATTATTATAAAATTTATTGCGACTATGTTAAAATTTTCGCAAAAAAAAAAAAAAAAAAAAAAAATCGTTAAGGAAATGAAGACATGACATAGGCCACAAACACAAATTGATGGCGGGGCGGATCCAGAATTTTTGAAAGGGGGGGGAGGGTCTGGTTTTTTAGGGATTGACAGGCTTCGGATTGCGAGGCCGACCCTCACCCCCTTGGTGTCAGGTTCGGGGCACGATTGCTCAAGGGCCCAGAAACAAATTGGGTGCTTTGGAGGGCAAATGGCGCCATTTGGTACGGTTTAGAACTATGATTAATATTTTGGTCCGTTTTTTTTTAATAAGAAATCGAAGGGTCGGGGTGTCAGGACCACCCTGACTTCCCCCCTAAATACGCCACTGAGACCGATTCAATAATCAACTTAGGCTACTGTTAGCGTTTCATTCATTTCATGAACATTCTCGTCGACGTACCTATTAACAAAAATCCACGTTGTTGATTTTAAAAATATCATTCTACTGACTATCATTCTACTGAAAAGAAACTAATTTGTAGGCCTACTTCTTCGTTAGATTCCATAGTGCCCCCACTTTTCATCGATGTGAAAAAAAATTTCCTAATGCAAATTTTCGTTCAAAACCTACTTTTTATAATATAAAACAATATATTGAGCATTGTTCTATAGCATATCCTCCCAACTCACTCTCTCTGTCTCCAGCAACATATAGGCCTACCTTAACGTTGTCGCGTTTCGCGGTGATCTATTTTTACATATTCGGTTTAGGCCCTATATGTGTTTTAATATGGACCACTGTTATGTAAAACTAACATAAAATCAGCTTCTCGTTAACGAATGAAAGGATTACCTAACCAAAAAATAATGTTAGCGTTTTCATTTTATAAAATCATTGCCCATTAAAAATAGTCAAAAGCGATTTTTTTTATAGCCCCAGCATTCCCCATCTCCAACCGGCGTCTTGAGTGCACCGCTCTTTATTCTCCAAAGTAGTTCAAACACACTTCATTAATCATTACTCTGTTTGGATGGCCTTATAATTCAATTCAATCTCAGTGTATATTAAAGTTGAATCACCGGTTGGAGTGCGACACACTGCCTAACACCGCTTGAAGATAAAGGAGTCGGTAGTCGGCCTACTCGCTCCGCGAGGGCATAACTTTCAGCGCGTGCGCATTTCCTGTGTCTGTATAGTGTTTTGTTCAGTACACACACAGCAATCGGCTGTGTAAACTGCTAAGTTAGGGGGCAGGAGCAAGAGGCCACGAAGCCGGGCAAGATGGCTTGGAAGTTACTGCTATATCTTGCCCTGCTCTTCCACAGTAGTATAGCACAACCGTGTCCTAGCCGATGCCTGTGCTTCAGGACGACAGTGCGGTGTATGTTTTTACACCTAGAAAAGATCCCCCAAGTCCCCCCGGAGACAACGATACTGTAAGTATGCCAGGCCACTTGTTAAAGCACGGGTCGGCAAGTTAAAACCACTCTTCTTGATAAAAGTTTCCGTGCTTACTGTATAACGTGCTTCTATTGAAATGTATATTGCCAGTACACAATGAAAATCATTCAGTGTGAAAAGAAAATTGAATTTCTAAAGTGATTTGACTTTCAAGACAGTTTTAATAGGTTCCCCATCAGTGAGGTAGGAAGTCGTGTGGGAGACTGCAGCAAAGCAGTGTAATCCCTGAAAGGCTTGGTGTCTGATGCCATACGTTTACCCAGACTTTATATCAACTATAGTGATCAATGGGTGTCTGTTTTTTAACATCTTTTTTCATAATGCACGCTTTTGTTATCAGTGTTATAGTTGACTTCTGCCTCGAGGAAAGTCAGCTCAGTGAGCAGACAGGCAGTAACGCAGGCCCCTTTGACAAGTAGTCAAATTACCTCATTTTAACAACATAAATTGAACTGTACATTCAGGTATTCTGATCACCTTCTCCAATATAATTTGTGTGGTTAGCGTCAGGGGGCTGGTCTTAAAATCACTGATGTGTAAACGTTTATTCATCTCAAATTTAATGCGTTATCTCAACAGGGGTCTTAAAGTCAACCCCAGACAGACAGAGGGAACACATTTGAATGACATTTTTTTCACTCTAGGGCGGCAAAGTAGCCTTAAAATTTATTTTTCTCTTGCTATCTGAAGCCCATCTTATTATAAATTATTGGATGTCATCAGATAGCCAGTGGCTCTTAAAACTCAGAGAAAGGGAGAACCCCTTGCACTTTGAAGATATAGTTACTTTTGGGGAGGGAATTTGAGCTTGTGGTTCAATGCTAAGTAAAATTGTTTTTATTTGGGATTTTGTGAATAAGCATGAGCTGTGGCATTTCCAGTCCATCAGTTTATAATTAAAATAGCACAAAAGAAGGAAAATAACTTTTATACTTTTTATAGCCAATTTATTTGAGAATAATGAAAATGATAACATTAAAATTTTGATGAATGAAGTATTTGATAACAGAACTCTAAAGTGCATTGAAAGGAGTCTAAAGTATGTCCTCATCTGTGAGTGTTTTAGAAGGAGTCAATGGGGGCTGCCTATGGTATGTCCTCGTCTGTGTTATCAGTGATGACAGAAAGTTGATTTTCAGTGTTATTTTTCATCTCAGTGTAGGTCTTTTGTGGTTATCACTAATGAAGATATTAACACGTGTGCTCAAAAAAGAAAAAAAATCATCCAGAGTTGTTCCAAAGCAGGGTCATGTTTTTTAATCTTGAATCATCAAGGAGATATGCAGCATGCAAGGAAATGCATTCTATTTTAGTCATCAATTAACTGTCAAACTCTAGATAGAACTAACTCTCCCGCTACCAAATGCAGATACCAGAACTGGCAATTGGGAAACCTTAATTACCTTGTTTTTTTGGCATACCCAAGGTTTTAGGTTCTAGTATAGCCTGCAGTAATTTCTATGTTGATGGTGTGATGTTTTAAGTGGGACTTTGTTTGTTGCTGCATGCCAAAGCAATGTTGGTAAGCAGGCCATGTAACCAGACAGAGCTGCACTCCTTATCATCAGATGAATTATTGGTTGAACACCTGGCAAAGTTGTGAAGGAGGGGACCAGCTGACATGATGTGAATTTCAGACTTGCACCCTTGAACTTTTAATTAGCTGTTCAGCATAAGTGGTGTGCTTTACTTGCTTAGAACTAATTTTTTCTTGGTGATCCCCTGTGATTTTCCCATGTAGCACAGGTCGGTGACTGGAACTATCCTTAGAAACAAGTGTTTTATCACATTGATTAGCTACCTGCCCAAGAAGATTAAGGTGCTTTTCTTGCTGCCTCCATTCACTTGTGTTATTTTCTATATATATCTGTATCATAATATGCAATACTGGTTTTTCATTTAAAAAATAAGCAATAAATACATTAATTAGATGTTCAGCATGAATAATGTATTATACGGGGTTCCTTCTCAAGCACATAAGGACATCTGATCTTTATATTTGACTACTTGTTATAAACTTGACCTGACCTAGACTTAACCTTTTTTCAAAATTGTTATTATTTTTATCTGTTAATTGCACTTTCATCTAAGTTAGGTCTCTTGAGGTAAAGAAACTGAAAGGCATAAAAAAGACCTGTGTACCTCAGTAGGAAGCTGTTGCCTTGCCAAAGTCATGCTGTTCATTCATCTCCGGAGAATAAACTTTACTTAATTGAATAAGAAAGCTATCTTTCCTGATGCCATTGGGTAATTCACTTCCTAACATTTCTTTATTCAACTTTATTACTATAATTGAAGGATAATTATGTCTGAATACCTGATATGTTCATTGCTTTTATTGTTATCATTGTGAAATCTATATGTTACGTAGATGAAATCCTAATAGTTTTCTTGCGGATAAGGTCTGAAAGACTTAGACTTGTTGTTTCGCCAAGACAATATACTTTGTTTCAAGTCTATTCCAAGTGGAAGGTAAACAAATGTTACAGTTCTGTTTCATTATGGTTCAAGAGCCTATGAAATTGATTGAATGCACTGTTGGTCTCTTTCAGAATGTGGTAATTTAACCCTATTAAAGACTGACCATAGCCAATATTTCAAGTCAACTGCACAGCATAAATGAGTCCTAAGAGCACTCGGTGGCTCACCCATCAAGTCTCCTTATTGTGGCAATACACAGGACAATTGAGCAGTGTTGCTTTTAAGCCTTAAGTCCTTGTAATCAACTGGACATAGTTGTCTTTTAGTTCTGGTCTCTAATTTTAAAAGCATTTGCTTTAAGAGTCATTTTGCACTTTGTGTGGTCTTAAGAGATGCCCTGTCTCGATTTTCTATGAAGCTGCAAGTCTAGTTTTTCAGGCTTTGTTGGTGTGATATCCATTGCTGTCTCTGACCTGCAGATGTACTGACCGATGAAGGAAAGCGGGTGGGGTTTCAGAAGGGCTAATTGTACCCCCAATTGTTGATAAAACCTGTAAAAATATTGAATTTTCATTATACTTCTCTCTTTTCAGTATGCATTCAAGCTTATACTCAATTGAATAAACAGGACAGGGAATAACAATGACACACAAATGCAAAGCGATCAACAAAGAGTTGTTGTTGGGGGAACTTAAGGGTCTGGAAAAATGATCCTAAAAGTCTGGCATCTCTGTTACAGAAGAACACACTTGTCTGCCATCAAGAAAACTGTTTCATGTAGACCCTTTCCCTCTTGAATTAAGTAAAAGTTTCCTGTCTGTAAGCTGTTTGCTTTTCTTTTGCATTGGTTGTACTCCTGGCTTGTTGGGAAATGTTCCTTTGCTTACATAATTCTGTTTAGGCCATAAGCAACATCATTCTCTAACTCCATTCACTTCTGCTAGTTTGGACTGCCTTGTGCCGGAGGGGTTTCTTTGGTCCAAAGTGGAAAATGTGCCTTATTTCCAGGCTTGCCATATAATGTATATACATTACAGGCTAAAGATGTTTTAGATGTTGTTTTTAAAAGGGTATGTTAAAGGTTTAAATGGGTATGAACTAGTATTTTGGTTCAGTAAAAGTTCTTGCTTTGCAAAATGTTCCAGCCAGTGGGAAATATTTAGAATCTGGCTGTGGCAGTGCTGGTTAATTTAAAACCATAGAATGTTGACAGCTTCTGTCTGTTGAAACAGGAAAGGAACCAGAAGCATACAACCGTATTTCTCAGAAAATGAATAAAAAGTTTATTTTGTTTGTTTGAATTTGGTGCTTGTGGCTGTGATGCAGTTGCATCAAATAAGCAAGTCATACAGTGCTAGCCCTTCAGGTTTCAGTGCACTTATATAATAAATGGATGATATCAACTCAGCTATGCACTCTAATTTGTTTGAATGTGAAAACAAATGAATTTATTCACTGAGGCATATGACAGTTAAGTCAAATGAAAATATTTGGGCCTGGCATGCCAAAATGATTGGTTTCTAGTTGTCAGTGACAGCTGAAATGTGTATTTGTTTCAGCCTTTTTTATGTTACAGATACCAAAATTTCTATGTGGTAAAGAAATAATTAAAATTGTTCAGGAGATAAATGACTTTAGCTTGCTAGATTAAACTGGTGTTGACACTTTGTTATTTGTTACTAATTACAGTTTTCCTCCATCCTCTGACATAGTCTGCCTACTCCCTGGAGCTCTTTCCGTCTCATATTTCTGAATTAATTTCCACTTCTTTCACACTTAAATGGAAAAGTTGAATGTTTAATTTTGAATGACAGGACTTGTTAGGATGATCAGGAAGTTACTGTAATTGTTGTATTTCCCAAAACCACTTATAATTTCCTGCAGCAAGACTGAAGTAGGTAAAGGTTCTGTATGAAAATATTTTGTGATAAAATGCCTGACTCGCATATACATATTAAACTTGAAATGTAAAATGTCATTTACTTAATGAATTGAGGTTGATTTAGTCCAGAATTAACTCTGCACTGAGATTATAAAAAATATAATCTGTTTACTTTAAGGTGAGGTAGCATAAGATATCTCTTGGTGCATAAGGTTTCTCAGTTTCTAATGTATGTTTTTGTTACAGAAACATCTTGCCATAAACATGGCCTGTTCAATGTATTGATTTATATCTGGTATAAGTCAAGTTAATTAGACATCTTTAGTATTAATGTTAAAGTTCATCTGGGAGGAGTGATGACAAGGGCTCATGAATCTTGGGTAGAAATCAGGACAAAGGTGTGTTATCTTTTATTTCTCTCTGCAGTGGAATTACAAACAGGAAACATTCTCTTTTCTCCAAATTTGTATTTTCCTGAGTGCATCACAAATCTCTTTTCTTTCCAATTTACACTTGGGTATTCATCCATGAGTGCGTAAGGGGTGCTGTGAATTTGTTCTTACTTTATTATATAAACTCAAATTGACAAATGCTTTAAGTTGAAAAAATTGTTTAGAAAAGATTTGAAAATATTATTTGGTCAAGACTTGTAATGGAATCCAGAGAAAACTGTAAAAAGATAGGGGCGAAGTTTGTAAAAAGTCTCAATGTTTCAAGGCTAATTTTAGAGTTGAAATGGATCTAGATGTATGTGAACTGTCTGCTCTAGAAGTTTGTTATGGGAAAGCACATCCCAGGGTTTGATTTCAAAATGAAAGATCCCAAAAATTGATTGTCTGCAGATAAGCAAGCTGTGAAAATTCTTTTCTACAAACATTTTCTACTCAGAGAAAAATCATAGAGTAAGATGAAGCCAAAACAGGAATTTGGGGGGATAAAATTAAACAGTTATTTTATGTGACATTTGCATTTCCCAGAACATTTAAACAATGGTTATAATACACTCAATTCTGATGCTTTACATTGGCAAAGATGAGTAGATTTCAGATAAATAAAGACATGAATCTCAAGACTCACTAATAATTATTGCAAATGGTTTGTTGGGGAAGGATGTTGAACTCTTTGAAGTTTGGTCCCTACCAAAACCATAAACATAGCCGACAATATGAAGCAAAAGCTTGGTTAATTAAATAAGACATGCCGATTAAGCATGTATGTTTTGTCAAGTACATGCTAATTACGTAGATCAAAACAGTGGTTAAGGTGGGCGTGTGTGATTGGCAGGTTCTGGAAAATACAGACTTTGATATTTCAGGAAAAAAATAACCTTTCAGCACTTGTATCTGTGTTTCATTAAAGGGAAAGGTTCATTTGTCACAACCAAAACCCGCCCCAAGAGAGTAAATGTAATTTTAATGGATTGACATGCTAGGTTCGAGCAAAAAAATATTATTACCACAATACATTTACAGAGTGCAAGTCTGTACATGTCCTTAATAAGTCAGTAACATTTTACACAATCATTCTCATTTCTCTTATTCTTTGGGAACAATCTCACAGTTGATTTCATATATAGTGTCTTCTCTATATAGAGGTGAGAGTAGCTATCTGGCTGGGTATATATTAGTTGGTCAACTGTGTGCCAGTGGGGCCCTGCCTGTGCAGAGACAAGTCACCTTACAGTATTAGTGTCTGGATTAGCCTGCAGCAGCACTTCACACACTCACAGGGTCAAGAGGTGGCAGAAAAAATCTAAAGGATCTTCTTCCCTGTCTTTGAAGTGGAAAAAACACAACAAAAGCCGAGATGTGTTTTAGTTACACAAGGATCACGTTTTGAAAAGACTGATTTGGCCATCAAAGTTTTTTGTCCCTTTGTTATTTACCCTGCTTGTTAGATGGTAATCCAGTGTAACTTATACCAGAAAAAGGGAAGCTTTTTTAATGGGTTCAAACCTGAGGAGAGCTCAGATGCACTGTGCTCAGTGTGGGTTAATAACTGTGTAATTCATATACAGGTACCATGTTTTTTTGGGGAGAAAAAGCTGTATGATATTATGATGTAAGCTTTATTGCAAAACGAAACCACCACTGAAGTGGTGATTAAGTACATTTATAACTATCTACACTATATCCTATATATAATCTATACTCATAATGCAGTCAGGGATTCAGTCCCAATCTTGAAACATGTATGTACATATTTGCTGATGCTTAAGATAATTGGTTTTACCTAAATGGTTGACAATAGAGGATGATGGGTAGATAAAGTTTTTTTATAGTTGGCAAATTTCTTTTGCCTATAGTGTCCAAAAAGATTTGGTAGTTATGGATGCATTTCAAAGCTAGTGCTAACTCAATGGCATGTATTTGACTCACCTTTTGATAACTCGTTTTTAAGTTTTCTTATCACAGGAAGAGCATTGTCTGTAACCCAACCACAAGCAGCAAACTAGAGGTACTTTGTAATTGTCCTCCAAACCACTACCCCCATCATGAACCTTTTAACACTACATACCACTTACAAAGTTAAAGGTATCATATCTGAAAATTTTGCCACAAAAATCTTTGGCTTAAGGTTCGAATTGGGAAAGACTAGTAGCTTTGCAATTCATGTAGAAATAGAAAATGACTTTGGCACATTATAACATTTTCAAACGCAGATAGTATAACTTTAAAGCTCAAGGCATCCAAATTATACTTTCCAGTAATTTTAAGGCCCCCTCCCCTAACTAGGCAAATTTCAGGGTCCAGTTGTCACAGTTTTTGGCAGATTTTACTTAAAAAGTGTAAGTGAGTTGGACACCATGAGAAGTGGTTGTTATTATGTTTTTGACCAAATATAAACACTCAGAATCTTGGTCAACATATTTCATGCTGTTAGGATGTGGCTATCAAAGGACAAAGTTATTGCAGGCAATGGGGCAGTGTTTAGTTCTGTTTAGATATTTAGTTAAATCTTCACAGGAAATAGTTTGTAATAATTTGGTCTCTGTACTTGTTTGTACAATAAATTTCTGTTGAACACCAAGGCATCTGCTCCAAATTTTCCATATTCCACAAAATAACAGTTGTTTTCATGTATGTATACTGGTTCCAGTTTCGGCATGTTACAGTGAAATTCTTCCTGGAAAGTTAGCAATTAAGGTCATTTTGTGTCCCCAACACAGGGTGTCACAGGGTCTAAATCTTAGTAAAAATGAAATTAGTCTTGTGTTAGAAAGTGCTAACAGGAATGTGTGGCCAATTTACTAGTGGGTAGTCAAGGTGCTTATGTTGTGGTTCACAAATGTGTCTACTCCTAATGTGATTTCCTAACCAAATAGATCAAATTCATGGGCAAAGTGCCTCACATACCAGTAAACAGAACAAAGAATATGGTCACGTTTTAAGCGTATCCCCTGTGTGTACTCCTCAGAGACGCTGGCACACTATAAAAGAATGGAAAAGATTTTAGACGTCAGTGGGGCATAAAGTTCCTACCACTTCAGTTATTTGCCTCTCTGTTTAGGCTGTATTTGTCCCACTTCCTAGATGTTTTAGAACACAGATGTTTAGACCAAACACAGACAGTGCTGGGAATAATTAAAGGGGGGCTGGCTGGCTGGTTGGCTGGACTATTACTTTTTAACAATGCCAACCATTGAAGAATTAAGTTGAATATTTTCTCTTCAGTTTTGATTCTTTTTGTGAAACTTTTTTTTGTATTATATCAAAAGGGGAAGGGTTTTGAATACTTGCCAAAATATATCTAAAATTTAAAATGGATTTTCAAACCATTCTGCTCAGCTTTCCAGTTGTGCAATATTATCTTGGGGTGTGGGATTTATTGTGATATATGGTAGGAGACATTGAAAGGAGTTCGCAATAATGTCAACTCCTCTGTGTTCTTTGTAACAATGTAAAGTATAAACTGTAATCTGGCAGAATAGAAAAATTTTATTTTTTAAAACTTAAGTAGGGATTACAAATGGAAAAACTTATTTTACTGTTAGAGGTTCACTGCAGACACTGTAACTATATATAGATAAAAAGAGTCCAAATATTCAGATGATTGACAGCATTAAACTTCTATTGATGTGGATCCTCGTGTTTGTCAGACAAAACACTGTACAAAATCTGATTTTTTCAAGGTCCACATTAAGCAAAAAGTCTTGGGAGTGTTTTCAGAGATTTTGTAATATTGTGTACCATTTTTTTAATTTTATTTAATAGAAGGCGGTTCTTCCAGATTTGATTTGGAATTTAATTGTACAGCTTGCAGTATATATACACTTTTTGAACTTCATAAGATTGATGTTTGTATTGGAAAGAAGTCACCTCTTGTTCCAGGGTAGAATAATATTTGTGTGTTTTTGGTGGTCTCAGGTCAGAGCGCAAATAGTTATTTCATATCTAGAAAAAACATGCCACATTTGTTCTTGCTGGATTACAACTGCTATTTAAATAAGATTTAAACAACTTCTTTTTGAGGGTCGTGTATTGAAAACAAGTGAATCATCACCTTGTAAATGTCAGCTGGAGATGTATAATTCAGTGCAATGATGCTATCTGCATATTTTTATTGGGTCCTAAATTCTGTTGACAACTTTGAAAAGGTTTCTCACCACAAATGATTGACTTAAATTTTACAGATGCTAACCCTAATAAGGTAACATGATTCAATAAAACTTATATCAAAATGCCTGAAAATGACCTTCTTAGAAGGCTATTCAAACACAAATTTTATGTACCCAAGTTTGCTCATAATAGTGTACAACAATACCAGTTAATTCGGGTTAATCTCGATTGATGTCATTGTAATAATCAGAGTCTCAGGTGAGGCTAAAAGGTTGCTAAGCTGGGTTGCTTTGAGTTCACTGCCATTTATATTTACACAGTATTTATAAAGGATTTTTATAAGAGTGGTCTTGTCAGAGGGAAATGTCCACTTCATGGTAGATTTTTGTGTGCATAAACCAGGCTTTCAGTGTGAAGGTTCAGGGCAGACATGTGGGTTTTTCTCTTGAATTAGCTTTGTCAGGAGGATTATTTTTTACAAAAATGTACACATTAAATATCAATGAAAAAGAACTGGATTTTTTTTTTGTCTTTTAGCAATTTTATACTGTATTTGATTGAAAGGGTAACACATATGTACGTTTGGTTGTTCCACTGTTTTTTTTTTCTCTTAATTAACATATCTGTCTTTAGTTTTTCTACCAGTTTACTTCAAGAGAGTTCAAAGTGACATGTTTACAATATACAATTCTGTTGCATGGGTTATGAAAAGAGAAAAAGTTTTATAGATTTGAGTGGTAATTTTGAGTTTTGAGATATAAGAACAAAAAGTTTTTTTTTCTGACTGTGGTTAGACTTTCATACATGATGCTGGATATCTTGCAATATATTATACCTGACATGGGCATGATTGCAGAAAATGACACGATATAGGAATATTTTATGTGGAACATGCTGATAGAACATGACAGCTACTTTTATCAGTTGTACTTTATTATCACCAAGTTTGCACGACACCATGTATGTTTTCAATTTCAGGTTGTACTTAGTAGGTTTCATAGGCATCTGTCTTGGCCACCACATAACAGCCCATAGTGTTACCTGTGGTCATTTTGTCCCTCTGACTGTAAACTGTGCACCAGGGCCACATCTGCTTGTCTGTTGTTAAATCACATTAGATCTGTAGAAATTGTTCTTATCCATATCAGTAGAGATTATAATGTTGCTCCATAGAGTGCACACTCAGGCAAGTGATAGTGTTGTTGGTAACCTCAGGAGGTCTGTCAAGTATATTATTCAATACAGAATAGACTTTTCAAGTGTTTATAGGAATCTTGTTCGATTATGGCATTTATTACTATAGACTTA
Source organism: Lingula anatina (assembly GCF_051362555.1). NCBI lineage: Eukaryota > Metazoa > Brachiopoda > Lingulata > Lingulida > Lingulidae > Lingula > Lingula anatina. The sequence continues at coordinate 24,600,262 of NC_141767.1, forward strand.
AATAAGTGGGGTAAAAGTAAGTACACAGTGACTTTGTGGACTAGCTAAGGACAAGTCTGGCACTGAGTTAGAAAATATTTCTTGTTCATTTATTCTTACAAGGTGGTAATAGCATTTTGGTGCGGCACTGTGACCTAAATGATCTGATTTGAAATTCTTTGTTCTTGTAATGGAGAAGCTGATGCCAGATTAACCTGCCATGACCTGACGTTATTTCTGTGATTTCACTCAGCGCTTGGGGTGGGCAACCCTGAAATCTGGACAAAAAAAGTTGATTTACTCATAGCAACAGCTGTAACCCATTGTGTTTTAAATTGTGAATATTCTCTGACAGGCTTCTGTTTTGAATTATTTCAAAGCAAATATATAGATCCTTTGTATTCAAAATAATAATATATTGAGTATGTTTTTAATGCTATTTTCTTTTTTTAATTTCCAGAGATCTTAGGTTTAACAAGATAGAACACATTCCACCCAATTCTTTCACAGGTCTGACACACCTTAATACACTGTAAGTTAGATGCAGTTTACTTATACTGTAAATCTGTTCACAATATGATGTAATACATCTCCAAAATTTTGTTTTATTTATCTCCTTCCATCAGATTGTAGATATCTTTTGCTTGTTCATTTTTAAAGTGCTTTATATTTTTGTAATTTATTCAACATATTAAATTCAGAATGTTTTTTATCTTCTAATAGATTTTGATTTTCAAAAACCTTGTACTTCAGACTTGTAAACAATAACCACATCAAAACTTTAGAAGATGGAGCATTTGAAGGAATTGCTGAACTTCGTTACTTGTAAGTATTAAAATCAAATCTGCTAATGTGAAGGAAGCATCACAGATGTGTTATGATGTGTGTGATGTTTGTGCGTGTATGTGTGTGTGTGTGCCTGCACGTGCGTGTGTGTTGTAAAAGCTATGTTCTCAGCTTGTTAATGTAAACATGCATTTTTTGGTCATTGAATTCATGTAGTGTGAAACCTGCTCACAATAAGTGTTTTGTTTTCATCTAATCTTATCCAAAAGGACCCAGGTTAAGTATGGCAGTGCTGATACATTTAGTCGGCTTTACACGATTTGCTCCAGTTATAATTTGATTACATGTTACATGGTAGGCAAGTTATCAATTGCATTTTCAGTATTAACTTCTTTCATGCCCAGCTAGACAACTTTTTAGAGCAATTATAAGTAATCTGTGAATCCAGTTTGAGGCCTGGAATACCCAAATTGTTTGCACAGTGTATAACATGTAGTAACAATATCTGCCATGAAAGAAGTAATCTTACCCCTGATTGGGAAGGTTTTCAAATTGCCCTGACAGCCCATGGTGAACATTCCATGCATCATTGATGTTTTTTGTGGTGAAGTTCTCACTGGTTTTATGTTTAACTTAGACACTTGGGGCAGATTTATAGGTTACTTCACTTTTATTTGTTTAGTTCAAGTTCTTCACATTTTTTATATTCAAAGCAACATGGCATACTTACTCGATCTCTGTCCATGGATTTTGTCAGTTGTCAGTCAAGAATTGTTTACACAAAATATTGATATTTGGCATATTTGGGTTATTTGTACAAGCTACCCAAAAAGTTTCCTTTTTTTCTTTTTCTCTTTAGTATAATATTTGACAAGTAAATGGATTTTAAAGCCTGAACAATTGATAAGAGGGAATATTCAGTGTTTGTAGTTTCATTCCACTCTTTGGTGTGCTTCTCAAAATAATATATGGGATTATGTTACAAAGCCACAGTTTAATATTCATGAAGATATGTAATATATCATTGACACATTGGAGCTTGGTGGGTTTGATATGCTTGATGATATGACAGGAAAGTTGTGTTACCAGTAGTGAGTATATGTGCAAGCAAGATTGAAATGCTGGCAATATTTTAATCTGCCTAGTCGAAATTGAAATTGCCACCTTGCCTAGGCAAGATTGAAATCTGAATCTAGCCTAGGCAAATTAAATAAAATTATAATAATATATATTAATTGTGTTTCTTTGTCTTGCAGATATCTTTACAAAAATAACATTGAAAACATCAGCAGTAACGCCTTCAAGGGCCTGGACAATCTGGAACAACTGTAAGTATTTTTTTATCATCAGGTAACTCTTGTATTTTTTTTTCTTACTTTCTCACAGTATGCAAGAATATATGTAAGCACCATAGAAGTATACACACATTGCCTAGGAAGGGTTGCAGGAGGCCACAGCAATGTGTTCACAGTATGCAGAGTATGTGTTAGCTGCACTGCTACGGGCAATATGTTACAGTTTGTGTGGCCTTAGTTTCTCTTCAGGAGAGATGGCAACATGTTCAGACTACTCCACCCTTGACACAGTTCACTGCTCTGGCTTGTGGCTGGCAGGTTTTTGGAACTTGAATAAGTTTTTTTTTACCATCAGAGCTGTTAAAAGTTTTATATCCATACTGATAGTGTACTAAATATGTATAAGACCAGAAAACTGAACAAACTCACAGTTTGCCAAATATTGCTGAAGTGTTTATTTGTCTGCCCTTATTTTATCAGACATCTTTCTTCACATCATCTGCTGTGCGGTTTCTTTACTTGCTTTTGGCTTTTTGAAGCCATCAGCAAATCATTACAGCACAGCAGTGCTGACAGTGTATGTTATTTTCCCAGATTTCATACTTCTGAGTGGAATTCAATTGCCCTTCTTAGCTTAAAACCTGACAACTCCTGTCTGTAATATTTTTTTTGAAAGTGCAGCTGATTGAAGTGGTAATTGTTCAAGGGCGACAGCATTCCCGACCAAAGTTTGATGAATGGCAAATATGGTAGAGAATAAAGACAACAGGTTTCAGCAAAGAACATATCCTCCAAACCCTTACTAAGAACCCTTCATTGGTAGTTATGGTTATCCATTTGTGAAACTGTTGATAGTCCATGTTCTGACTGGACTGTGGATACAGTGAAGTAGTGGTCAATACAGTGTTGCAGTGACCCGTACACTTTGCTTTGACCTCCCAGTACAACACCACTTTATTCCCCCTCAGAGGGAGCTGTCAAAACCCATTCCTAGTCATGCCTTAACCTTTAAGTCACACTTTTCAAGGAAACTCGCTTGGTGGCATTCCCAAAAATAATGAGCAAGGATCAGAAATGAAGCGAACAGCTGGAGGGATGTGTTACACTCTTCAGGAGTTGCTTTAAAAGTGGGGGACCTTACAATTCCAAAATCTCCCTCAAGTTCTCAAAGTAAATTCAACACACTTTGCGACAGAAAAAAGGATAATGGCAAAATGTTTATGCCTGAACTACAAGAGCTGCCAGGGCATGCTTTTAAACAAATTGAATTTTTTTTTTCATATATGTTTAGGAAATTAAAGTTGGCGATGTGAGGGTATGATTGTGAAAACACACTGTGGGAGATACACCTTTTTGTGAGTGCTGGTTGAAGTGGTGGGAATAAATTGTGCTTTGTTTACATTTGGATGACAATTGGTGGATAAAGGAGAGGTCTTCATTTTCAAAATAATCATGATAATTATATTAATAATTCCATTTTTCCCATATAAAATATTATATTTGAGGTATATATATAGTGCACTACTGTTCTTGCACCTCACCTTTCTGCATGTGCTGCTGTGTGCATGTACCTCACCAGGTATAGGTAATCTGATGCATCCAAAATAGTCTATTGGTATCTTGATAGCTCCTCATATTACAAGGTAGCAAGCAGCTTGTTCTGCACTCACACAGTAATTACTAGTATTTAGTTACATTGCACATTGTGCTTGTAGTCTTATACATTTATTAGCTACGGATGACTTTTTGATGACTGTTTTGGTCACATGTATCATTTTATTTTTTATTTTTTAGAAAATGATGCAAAAGTTTTGATTTACATGTTTTTGATAAATTTGTTTGAATTGAAAATTGTGAATATGGGTATGATATTTACTTCTGTACTGTTTAAATGCTTCTATATGATTAAATCTCTGTTGACAAGTCCAAAAATTATTGAAACAGGTGTGGAATGTGTTTTCATCCCACTAAATCTACTAATTCCTCATTATTTGTAGAAAGACTTAATTATTGTAAGTTTCCCTATAAGTTAAAATCATCGTAAGTTATTGCCTTGACACAGTATAGAGGCATTTACGCAAGGTTAAAAAAATAAGACTAGTGACATCACAATTGATATTTTGTTAATTCTTTAGGATCCAGTTTGAGTCATTATTTACTATGGTGAACATAGGTATACAGGCTTAGTATTTGTCTGTACTGTGCTTAATTTGCTTATTGCCTTGCTTTTCTCTTGTTTTTCAGGTATTTACATTTTAACAACATAAATGATTTGAAGTCGAGCACATTTGCTACCCTACCCAAACTGGAGAGATTGTGAGTGCTGATATCAGGGAGGAGTATATTTATAGAGTTAGATTGAAATTTAATATGTAACACTAACCTGGCTATATTCTACTAAAAGGCATTGTAGTTGTAGTATCAAACAGTGGCCGCTTCAACTAAAATACAATGACTTATTTTTAAGGTTTAACTTTGTAGTTGATGTTAACTTGTGTTTTGTCTTTTCTGGAATTGTGGAAAACTAGGATGTGACTAACTTTGTGGTCTGATAGTGTATTCACACCAATTAGATTATCTTAACTCTTCTGTTTAACCAGACCTGTTATCCATTAACTCTTTCCGGAGTTGGCTGTTTGTCTTATTATACTGAATTTATTGTTTATCAACCCCCCTGTTTTGGCTCAAGTTCAATGACAAGCTTCAGCAGTGGTATTTAGCTAAAACTTCACACTAAATCCTTTGAGATGGGTATTTAAATAACCCCAACAGGCACCAAACACTGACATACTGATGAAGTAACAGAGATGTGGTTTCACTGCAGTGATGTTTAACAATAAAGCTTTTGTTTTTAGGCTCTAGATCAGTGTACCTTATCTTGAAAAAGCACTGACTCACAAAGAGTCCATTGGTTTTGATGGTGCTTTTCTTTTTTTTTTCTTTTCTTTTTTTTTTTCTTTTTTTTTTTTTTTTTTTTTTGCACATCAGTTAGGTTTCTTGTACCTTGGTCATTGTTAACACAAACATCAGTTGTTGAATCCAGCTCAAAAAAGTCTGTGCTGCAAATAAACAGTGTGTGGTAATTTGGCATATTTCAAATTTAGCCACGAAGAACAATATTTTATTTCAAGATAAATGAGCAAAAAAATATGAAAATGCCAAACATAAGCCTTTTTATCAGTGTGTTCCGTGTTTGCCACACACATTGTAAACAATTAAATTTTGTCAAAATTTGTACTTTGATTACAACTGGGATTTGCCATGTTTCTCTGACATCTGCATTAAACAGTGAGCATATAATGTGTGCTTATAGTTGTTTTCAACTTTTAAAACCTATGTAAAAGTGTCTTGACCTTTTACCATGTTTTTCAGATTCTTACATAACAATGCGTTGAAAAGGCTTCCCAGAGGAGTATTTGCACCACTCAAGAACCTCAGAAGATTGTAAGTAGTATTTCTGTGTTCATCCTCAGAAACAGAAGTGTAAAAATGCACATTATTTGATTTGTTCAGATTGAAAGAAAAACAAACAAAAAGGTATACAGCTAGGGAGAGTCTTGCTGTTAGTTAGTCCATGCCTGATAGCTAAGACTAGATAAAACCAAGTTGGTGATTTGTTTCTATGAATCGCTAGTAATCAGTGAGGATTTGACCTTTCAGTAAATGTATTCTCTAATTTATTTGGCTGCAGGAAGCAGGGTGTACATTCTCCACTAATGCATTTGATACAAATTTGTAAAATTTTCTCATTTGCTGTAATGCGTGTTATGGAAATATTTTTATGTAGGAAAACTGGGTTAATGGCCTGATGAAGTAACTGATGGCTAATTAGGCCTCTAAATGGCCCGTTTACAGCACTACCACTGTCATACCAGTTTAACTTAGAATTGGTGATAAATTCTTCTCAACAAGCAAAGAAGAAAGAGAAAAAAATGAAGTGATATCTACAAAAAAACTCTTTTCTTTTCAAACCTGGTACTCACTTGGAGAAAACATATATATATTTTCATTGTTGTAGAGTCTGGTTAAAAGGGTTACAACCAGAGAAAGTTATTTGAGAGAGTAGTGATTGATTTTGTCAATCGTGGTTGTACAAAGTTAACCACCCACCTTGTAAAACTTTGTTTTTTGTTTAATTAGAAAGGTCCAAATAATAATGATGAAAAAAAAAAAACTGCCCTTCATACCCATATTAAACATACTATGTGCACAAATGCAGTGAACCTCGTCAAGCAAAATTCCAACGAATAGACCCTTAAATTCAACCCTTTTTTGGCTTCATCAATGAGTTCTTTAAATCTCATGTAATGTGAATTTTACTGATTTGCCTTCTGTGTGTGAATAAATGTCCTTCTTTTCCAGTTGTTAATGTTTTTAACTGTTTCTCTGACACTAATGTCCTTATTACGGGCATGTCCCCAGGATATGGGTCACCTTGAAGTCTCCCCAAAGAAATAAATCAGGCATGTTCTGATCATCAGACAGATAAAACTTGGAGAATGTCTTTCGACATTTTATCTATCAAGAATGTTGATACAACAGTATATAATGGTGTAGGCTTTGGGGTAATTAGAAGATGATTAATGTCGGTTAGAATGAGGCAGGGTTAGATATGTTGGATAAGGATTTTTCAAGGATGCTAGGATGTTAAGAATTTTTGCAAAAAAAAATGTTAGATTGTATCTGTGTCAATCATTACTCCCTTGGTAGCATATTGTCTATCTAAATTCATGATCAATGGGAATTTCAAATGCCTTCTACATTTTGGTACGGTCCACAATTAGCAATTTGATACTGTATCAGTGTGCTTTTTTCTCATAAATCAAACTGTCATTCACAAGGAATTCAATTTTAAGACTTCTCTACCCTATAATATCCCAGGGGAATTAGGAGTTCTGATAGGCATAGAATTACAGTAAAAACGTTAAAAAAAAAAAAAAGGTTTCGGATATATTCATAAGAGTGTCAGATATAATGAAAGAGAGCCTTAAGCTGACTCATAACACGGTGTCTTGGCATTGAGGAATGGTCCTTGAGACAAGAAGCAAGGAAATACAATGGTTACCTGAGGCAGCACAGTGTTAAGTCTGCTTGCTAGAGGAAATGCTTGGAGAAATTCGAGCATTTGTCATAGTAATTACCTGTTAATCTTAATGCATGGCCACCTTTTAAAACCTGTGAGGTTACGAACATTTGCAAACATAAAAGACCCAGACGATTCAGTTGAGTTGGTAAACAGTGCCCTTAATTTGCAGTCTGAAGCTTTGCGATATTTATTATCTGCAATTTGTATGTTCCTCTCTATTAGTAGTTTCCTGTAGATTTTCCAAAAAGCTCTGTAGACGAAACTTTTGAATATAATATCTTTAATAAAAGGTTTGAAGATGGTGATTTTTAGTAAGTTACAGCTATTTTTTCATACAATATGTAGAGTTATATCGAAATGCTACCTGATATTTTCAGACGACTTGACTCTAATGCATTGGTGTGTGACTGCCAGATGATGTGGCTGGCAGAAATGTTGAAGGACAAGAGGGGCAGCACTCAGGCGGCTGCCACATGTGAATACCCTGCCAAGCTACAAGGGAAGTCTATCATGAGTGTGGAGAAAGGAGACTTTCACTGCAGTTAGTATGGCTTTTTTTTAAATAAAAAATTTCACAAAGATAATGCTTTAGTCTTCTCAACTTTTCTCTGGAAGTTGTTCTGTCAAACAGTCATTTTCTATTAAGTTGGCATCTTCTTGTATAAGTGCTGGTTAAATTGCTTACACTCTAGCTGAATTGAATTATCAAATGATCAAAATGTGTTATTTGAATTCAATTAGGTATTTACATTTTTTTGGCAAACTTTATTTTAAACCTGCGGTTTTGATGACTTGTCGCATGTCTGTTTGGTAATTTGATGTTGCCATTCCTTTTCAGAAAAACCTGTCCTTACAAGAGAGCCCACTGATGTAGACATAACATTTGGAAACACGGTGTATCTGCAGTGTAGAGCAGATGGGGACCCTAACCCAGAAATTACATGGATTCATAATGAGTAAGTTTTGCTATAAAATGAAATTTTGTAATAAAAAAAAGATGATGAAGTAAAACCGGACCTTATTTCTACTAATAAAGAAAAAGCAGATCCTGCCATTCCTTGTTATCAAGAAATATTTTATCTTTTCAGCAATGAGATTCCCACCACAGCTGCTGCAGAGAATGACAGATACAAACTCCTAGAAGATGGAACCTTGATGATAAAGAGTGCACAAGATGTAGATCAGGGGATCTATGAGTGCATGGCTAGGAATGAGGCTGGAGAGGTGAAAAGTCACAAAGCTGAAGTACGCTATTTTAGAAGACAGCCAGGTAAATTCATACCTATGGAACAAAATGATAGAAGTGACAGAAGTAACAATTGAATGATATGAGGTAAAAAAATTCAAAATGACTATAATATTCTAAACTTAAAGATCAAGAAATACAAATTTATAGAATGCATTTATCCAGTTTATCCATTTTCTATGTTAGACCTAATGTATAATTTAACACAATCTTTTAGCTGCTCCTACATTTATAAGCAGACCAGAAGATTACGATGCGGTAGAACATGAAAACGTCCGCCTGGATTGCACTTCAGCAGGATATCCCAGGCCTGAAACCAGGTGGTTTAAAGGAACAGCATTAGTAGAAAGAAATGCCAGGTATACTATCCTCCCTGGAGGGTCTCTGATGATCACAGATATAAGGAAAGCAGACCGGGGAGACTACAAATGTGAAGTCCGCAATGCCCAAGCCACTATCTCTGCTACTGCAAGGCTCAATGTAAGAGGTGGGAACAACCCAACAGATGGCAGCACTTTGCATGATTGACAGCAACATTTTAAATAAAAACACATAAATATGCTTTATTAGACAAGGCTTAAAGGTGTTTGTTATAAATGCTATGTTTGCAGTTGCAGTCATATTTCAGTTCAAAGGACCAAAAGGCTAAATTATACTGAAAAAGTGCAAATTAAAATTCAAGGATTTCAAAAGAGTCTGTGCAGACATCTCTTCCAGCTCTCAGCTTAGATACCAGCCCCCCCCCCCCTTTTTTTTTTTTTTTACAAAATGCTGTTCACCATCCTTCTCTTTTCTCTTAAAAAAGATAAATGAAATCATTGAAATAAAAGTTTATTTTAGCTCATTTATGCAAGTAAATTTGTGATGCAGTATTTTGGTAAAGTATGTTATTTACAATGAGAGTAATTATGCTGTTTTTTTTTTCCAGTGATTCCTTCCATAACCAGTTTACCGTCTGATCAAGTTGTTGTTGAGGGAGAAGTTGTGCGGTTTACTTGTGAAGCAGATGGTTATCCTGAACCTACTATCAGGTGGACAAAGGATGGTATGTAAAAAAGAGCAGCTGGAATATTCCAATAAAATAATGTTTATAATAACATGGGAGTGATACTTATTACAATTAAAACATTCAGCAACATGATTATTTCAATCTTTTGGTAATAATTTTAAATACACTACTACTTTTATTTTTTTTTTTAATAACTCACTTGCATGTTAACACTGATTAATTGTAATACAAAACCAAATTTTTATAATGTCCTTTGGTATACATTTTTTTAATTACATTTTTTCCACAAAACTTACAGGACGTCCATTACCAGATACTGGTAAGCATCAAGTCTTGAATAGGGGGCGCGAACTGAGGATCTCCCGAGTTGGACAGGAAGATAGGGGGAGCTATGAGTGCCATGCTGAGAGTGAACTGGGGAGAAAAAATGCTGCTGCTGTATTATTGATTAGAGAAAGAGGTAAATACCATTATTTTTAGCACTTTGTAATATTGTTAACTGGATGTTGTTTGATTTTTTTTGACTAATGAAATAAATATTTGAAATTTAAAAAGGGATACATAATTAAAATTTAAAAAATTGATGGGCACATTATTCGTATTTATATCTTTTAGTCCCCCCAACCTTCACTCAAACACCAACAGATGTCACCCAAGAAGCCTTCACCAATGCTGAGCTCCGCTGCCAGGCAGACGGAGACCCAATTCCTAGAGTAATCTGGGCCAGGCATGGACAAAGGATTGACCCAGATGACCGGTTCCTTTACAGAAGCAATGGGATTCTGACCATTCACAATGCCACCGAAGCAGACAGTGGAATATATGAATGTACAGCTGAGAATTCAGTAGGATCCATCTCAGCTGTTGCTAGGGTTACCATAACACGTAAGTTTAAGTACATGCAGTGTTGGTGATATGCATATGAAAGTTTGCTTGACTTCAGATCAAAGGAGTGCTTAGGCACACACTTTTAGGACAACTTTTTTGTGGGTTGAAAGACCTTGGTTTTAAGTGGTGTGATTTATTGTGAATGTTTTTTTTCTTCTTAAATTATTTACCATATCCAGCAGGGAACAGGAACTTTCTAACCATCAAACAAGTTGTGTTTAAAAAATAAAGCTTCCTGCAGTTTTTTCACACAGAACGTGACTGCACTGAGAGTTTTTCATGCTGAACGTGACTGCATTGAAAATGCTCTAGCTTCCTGTTTTTAGAAACCACACATTTAAGTCATTATTGGTTATTTATGTAGCCCCCATTGCTTCATGGTTGCCCCTGGTTCTATTTTTTGCAGTATTTTACTTTATTCAGGAATTCCTGATGTCATTGTATGGTTTTATGTTTTCAGAATAAAAAAAATTGCAATGCATTACATACTAAAATGATAAATAAATTTACTTATCATGTGTTGAAAGTGCAGTCTTCAAAGGAAAAATAATGAAACCTTATTTCACTTTTACAAAGCCTTAAAATATATAATGAATATAAAATGTTGACTGTTCTTTTTGCCCCTGTATTAAGAAAAATGCTGTTAAGGTGAGTGCACCTGACCTTTGTCTTAAAAAAAAACACATTGGCTGAAATGTTTCCTTTGTCAAATCGGTAGTCACATTACAGTTTTGTCTGCAACCAAGTAATGAACAACACATTACCATGAGTCCTACTACAGACTGGACGTGTTAACACAGTTTTATAAGATGGTGATTGTGTTAGTCTTATTAACAAGTCTTCCATTTACAGCAGCTCCAAGGGCTTATGTTGGAGACAGATTCGTGCAGAACTCAGTCCAGCAAGCCATCAGGGGTGTGGACAATGCCATCAACCAGACCCTGTCCGAATTGTTCGACAAGAACAGACGCCGAACTCCCAATGATCTGCTGACAATTTTCCGCCTACCCACAAGAGAAGCACTGCAGATATCCCGTGCTGCTGAAGTCTTTGAGAGAACTTTGGAAATTATCCATGAGCACATTGATAGGGGACATCACTTTGATGAGTCCAATCATGGTAACTAAAAAGTCTGTTCACATTTTAAGTTTTTGCAGTAAGTTTGAGAAAGAATTTAATCTTTAAAAGGTGATCTTCTCTGAATGATAGAAGCATTATTTCTTGCAACTTATACAATGTTAAAGATTGATAATAAACTACGATGCATTGAAATCGGTTACCTTACTCGTTAAGTAGTTAAGAAACCATCCTTATTAATTCTGTTTATCTTATTTTGTTTCAGAAATTCCATACGATCGCTTGGTCTCACCTGCACAGCTTACCATCATAGCCAACTTATCAGGCTGTCTGGCTCACCGCCGTATTATAAACTGCACAGATATGTGCTTCCATCACAAGTACCGCTCCATGGATGGCACCTGTAATAATCTGCAGCACCCCATGTGGGGAGCTTCTCTCACAGGGTTCAAGAGACTGCTGCCACCTGCTTATGAGAATAACTTTAATACACCAGTAGGTGAGGAACAAAAACCACAAACATTGTGTGAAGACAGTATTTTTGCCATGCAATTTTTTTTATGTTTCAATTTTTAGAGTATGTTTACAACTTATATAAACCACTTTAATTTGTTTTAATTTAAACTGGGTACAGTTAGTTTATTTTTAGATCTAAGATCAGCCATTTTAAATTTGTCAGGTTGGGAGGTTGGCAAATTATATCATGGTTACCCAAAACCCAGTGCCAGGCTAATCTCCACCAAAGTGATAGCAGCCAAGAGGCCTGTTGTTCAGGATGAGAAACACACAACCATGCTGATGCAGTGGGGGCAGTTTATGGACCATGACATAGACCTGGCACCTATGGCTCTGAGCTTTGCTAGGTTTAGTGATGGTAGGCATTGTAATGAGACATGTGAGAATAAGGCCCCGTGCTTCCCAATCCCAGTGCCAGCTGATGATGCTAGGATACATAGGCATGAGTGTATGGGTGTCACTCGCTCCAGCTCTATGTGTGGTACAGGAACGACGTCTATTCTCTTCAACAAAGTTGTGCCCAGAGAACAGATCAACCAGATCACATCGTTCATAGATGGTTCCCAAATTTATGGTAGCTCTGAGGAGGAGGCTGGTGATTTGAGGGAGTTTAGTTCGCAAAGAGGATTGTTGAGGATAGGAGAGAGGATGCCAGGAGGAAAGGAACTGTTACCTCCGGCATTGCATACTCCAGTGGACTGTCAAATTGACCCAGAACGTGGAAATGTCCCTTGCTATCTGGCTGGTGATCATAGAGCCAATGAACAGCTGGCTTTGCTTAGTATGCACACACTGTGGATGAGAGAGCACAACCGCATTGCTGCAGAGTTGTTAAGACTAAACCCACATTGGGATGGGGACATGTTGTACCATGAAGCCAGAAAAATAGTAGGTGCAGAATTACAGCACATTACTTACAAGCACTGGTTACCAAAATTCCTAGGTCGAAGAGGAATGGAAATGCTGGGGCCCTATACGGGTTATGACCCAAATGTAGATGCTTCTGTAACAAATGATTTCACTACATCAGCCCTGAGAGTGGGCCACACTATGGTGAACCCTATCATATACCGCTTTGATGCCAACTATACAGAAATTCCACAGGGACATTTGCCTCTTCACAAGGCATTTTTTGCTCCATTCAGACTGGTTGAAGAAGGGGGTGTTGACCCTATATTGAGGGGCTTAATCGGAACCCCAGCTAAAAAATTGACTTCCGATGGCATTCTCAACCTAGAATTAACAGAAAAACTATTCAAACTAGCCCATGAGGTAGCCCTGGACTTGGCTGCCATTAACATTCAGCGGGGTAGAGATCATGGTCTTCCAAGCTATAATGAATACAGAAAGATGTGTAACTTAACAGAGGCTTCAGCATTCTCAGACCTTAGAAATGAAATAAGAAGCCCAGAGCTTAGGAGAAAACTTCAAGAGGTATATGGCCACCCAGGTAAGTTTTTGTACAAATACTCTTATCTGTTTTAGTGTTAGTTTTTTTGTAGCCCACCACTTTTCATTTGCATGATCAAGGTATAATTGTGTTCAGTATTTATGTTGTTAAAACAAAACTTGAAAATGCTCTAGTCCATTCACAAACTACCAAGGGCACACATCACTAACTGAATGGCCATTTCAAAACAGATATATACTGTTACAAAATGATCATGACTATGATATTTTATTCTTCATGCAATTGTCTTTGATGTTCTACTTTGCTAGGTAACATAGATGTCTGGGTTGGAGGTGTGTCAGAGGACCCCGTGGATGGTGCAAAGATGGGGCCTACCTTCCTGTGCATTCTTGTGGAGCAGTTCAGAAGGCTGAGGGCAGGGGACAGGTGGGTGTGGTAGATCTGATGCTGTTATTGTTGGCTTTTCACCCATCATTATGTAATTGTGGACTATGATTTCTGAAAAGAAGTCTCATGGAATTCTTGACAGTTTGAAATAGAAAGCATGACATTTCCATTAAAAATGATTGTTACTGCTGGTTTTTTAGATTATACAAAACAGGAGGTTATTTTCTTTAGGTGCAGTTAATGAAACATAATACTTGATAGTGTAATTGAATGGGTAACACTTGGATGTTAGTACATATAGCTCTGCCTCATGTGAAAGTTTTGAATGGTGTAATCTGTTCTTTACTTAGGTTTTGGTATGAAAATCCTGGTGTATTCAAGCCAGCTCAGCTTGTCCAGATCAAGCAGACGTCCCTAGCACGGACATTATGTGACAATGGTGACAATATTGACAGTGTCCCAGAAGATGTGTTTATACAGGAGGTGTTTCCGTCAGGTTTTAAAAAGTGCAGCAAAATCAATGGCATGGACCTCAAGTTATGGACAGATTGCTGCACTGGTAAGGAAAAAGGGGGTTCAGACACTTATAGACTATGTTTATTATCATGAATCATGTGAATATAAGAGAACCACAGTCAAAATTGCTTGTATTCATTTTATGTTATAGTGGCAAAAAAAGCAAGGCATTTTCAAAGAAGACATCAGTTCTGATCATTCTTAAAGTCAATATTGTGAAAAATGTTATTGCATTCAAACTACTTTTGTTATCATTTGTGCTTGAAGTGTTGTCCAATTAAAAGATTTTTCCAAAAGGATTGACAGTTCGTTTAGCCTAATTTAACTGATTGTGAAATTGCCATTTGTTTCATTTCAGATTGTAGCAAATCTGGAGAATTCAACTCTCTCCTCAGTCATTACAGAAAGAGAAGATCTGCAGAATTTTCTTATGCTGAAGAGAAATTCCATAAACAATCGAATAATGAGGTTATAGAAAGCATGCAGTTTTCTAAAGAAGAGCAGCCAGTAGAATCTGAAAAGATAAAGTACAATGTAGACATCAGCCAGAATGCTATGGACATTTTTGACTCTAGAATTGAAGGAATGGAAGAGGCAATAGATGAACTGCAACATATGATGGAGAAAATGAAGAAAAAGGTAAGACTTTTTGCATCTTAATTAGAAAAAAAATATAAGTTTATGCACAATTCTATCGTTCATGCAGTAGAAAATCCTAAGTAAAAATGGGTGTTTCATTTTATTGCTAACATCCATGTTCCTGGAATAAAACAAATAAGAAGTAGTATCTGGATTTATATTCTATTCTACATTAGAATAATGCTTTTAAGTGTGGACATAAAATGAATCATAACAACTATGAAATGTTTTTCCCCATCAGATTCGTAGATTGGAAAGAACATTAAAGAATCCACACTGTGTGGATGGACAAGGGAATAAAAGGAAATCAAGGGAAAAATGGAATGAAGGAGACTGTAAATACTGCGAGTGTAAGCACGGACAAAAGGAGTGCCACAGAATTATATGTCCACAGCCAGGGTGTGCTACGCCAAAGATTGTACAAGGACACTGTTGTCCAGTATGTGAATAACCAAGGATGACCTTTTTTGAAAATGAACACTGCCATAACTTAATAAATAATGTTTATATATATATATATGAAAAATAATGAATGAAATTTCTCTGGTGACTAAATACTTTTTGTATAAAATGATATAGAAGTTCTTTTTGAATGACAATATTATTGTACTGGTCAATGCTCAACTCATGCAATGCTCTCTACTATCGTTAAGTGGTCACTGAACTGCCCAGTGTTGTGGGTTACTGCCATGGCCAGTCAGTATTGCTGCAGCTTTTAATCTGGGAAGTATACATATACCTCAACATCTCAGCAGTCCCCTAGTAATTATGGGTTTAAAGCCATTATATATTTTACATTTCCTTTTAGTACTCAAGTTATAGATAAAGGTCCAAGGCTTTATGTTAAGTATTATATATCTTGGTGTGTAGTTTGTACCAAGTACATGATACTTGTGCATGACTACTTTATTCACTTGTCACTGTTCTAATCCAATGGATTCGTGTGAGTAATCAATGCATGTTATTAGATACAGTTATGTTTATCATTTTATTTGTGTATTTTCAGGTATGCATAAGCTACTTGTCACGTGGTGACTGTTTTTGACATAATGGATTGCTTGTTTGAACAAGTGATGATTACTTAAATTGTATTTAATTAATCAATGCAATTATAATTTCTTAACTTCATGGATTCTGGATTCAAACTTTACCCTAATGAAATACATGGGTAACCTTATGCTTCAAACAACCTTTACAGTACAGAAATGTCATTTCTACACCCTAAATGTGATGATTTCACACATTTCTATTGACCTCTTTAATGCATTTGTTAAACTGTTCACATCTTTGTTTTACGTTCACTTTGTTTTACATTCACATTTTGTTGAAGAAGTCACTATACACTAACTGATATAAAAGAAATCCCACCAAAACATAGCTGTAAAGAAACCCACAATTTTTTGGTATCAAGTGACATGGCTTTGCTCAGTTTCTATTTTCAGGTTATAACAAGTGATACAGCCCAAACACGCATTAAACTTTTTGTTATGTTTAGTCACATTTCCCTTTGGAATTTTTCACATGCATGTTCTCTGCAGATTTTGATGTGAAAATGGATTTGTATACATTACTTCGCAATGATAACCTTATATTGACAAAGGGGAAAAGATTGTGCCATTTCATTTTTTTTTCTTTTACTCACTGCATACAAAAATATTTTATTTGTTAATTTTTGAAGGTGGTGATTTTTAGAAAATCTTTTGTAATATTTTCTTGACACCTTGCATTAAATCCGTTAAATGATGCAATATTATGACACCAAATTATCAAAATAATGATTAGTTTTTACGATATCTTAAGAATAACTTTTATATAAAAGGCTTTAATATCCATTTTTACTACAAATGTAATTGTGCTACTTAATAATAAAATTCTACACACAACTGTATATGTTACAGCAAAGGAAAGAAAAGCAAGTTTTTATATCATCAAGTGTTTTATTACTGTAAGGATGTGATATTAAAAAGCTAGAACAAAAATAAATATTGCTTGCAATTGGTTGTGCATTGGAAGATATATGTGAATTTGTGTACTAAACGACCAATCTCTGCATCCACATAAATACAAAAAATATGAGACTTTCAATTAATCATAGTACATACTTATTTTTGAAACAGTTCTGAAAATTGTGTTAAAGAATTTTGGTGCACATGAATAATTAAGTTCAATAAATATGTCAAGGTCTCTACTATTACATATATGTTACTTGCAAATGAAATCCAGTTATCATCAATGTAGCAATGACTACCATTATGAAAAATACTGTATCTGTTCTGTGTACAACATTGTGGAAATGTTGCTGTAATCTACAGGCACGACAAAAGTAAAGAACCTTTTGGACAATCATGTTTAACCACAATAAACTTTTTGATTACAAGTGAAATAGTTTGTCATCTATATAAAAGCTTCATAGAAAAAATATGTGCAACGTTTTATCTTGCAACTTCATCGAAATTACTGGCCTCAGTTACGCTAAAAAAGGTACCAAAACTCCAGTCTACACTCTTCTTCTCATCTTCATGAATTTCCCAGATATTTTGTATGTCTTCCTTGTGCAATCAAGCTTCCATCCTTTTTAAGTTTTAAGTCAACATTAAGAAAAGCCAATGTTTTTCCAACTTTAAGTGTGGAAGCATCTATTATCACATCATCCCCTATCTTTGCTGACTTCATGAATCTGAAAGGAAATATTAGCTGTGAGAACATTTTTTATCAAAAGTGAACATTCTACATAAATAAGTTGATCACAATTTCTATAAGAGAATGAGAAAATATGGAGGGCAATTAAGGTTAAAGCAGGAGTTAATATTGTACACATTTGCATTAAAGGCACATTATTTAATAATGGAAATTCACAAACACAAGGGTTGCCACTATATGTTCAGTTCATTCCTAAGAAAATCCAGGAGTACATCAACCAGGTATTGACCCATATTTATATTAGACTTACGTGACATTCATGTCCACACTCACTCCGGGTAATCCTGGACCTGTGGTCATTAAGGCCACCGTGGATACACTGTCCACTAACGTGGCAGTCATTCCACCATGAAGTGTACCACCTCTATTGGTGTGCTCCTCCTCCACTGTTAATTCACACTGGCACTTGCCATCACCACCAGATATAAGCCGCATCTGTAATTGATGAAGTTGTCAGAAATGTTGAGTAACATACTACAGTAGCTGTCTGTGTGTCAAAACTAATGATGTGACAGGAACGGAAGTTCTAGGAATGGAAGCCCGGGTTCGGTATGATTTGTACAGGTTAGGCTTAGTTGCGGTACTGGGGTTAGAATATGGGATGAATGTCACCTGTGCAAAGTAATGGGAAGCAGACTAAGCTTCCTAGTGGACTTCCATTCCTGTTACTCCAACCCTTCCAGGGCCTTTATTATCTGTGATCCCAACCTCAAAATAGTATCCAGTAACAAAACATATTTACAGTATTTTACAGGCCAAGCTACAATTTAACTGGCATTTTGTGTGGCACCTGTGCTTATTTGCAGACTGACATGGAGACTGGACGTGATTTTACAACTGGATTGTGCAATAAGTAACCAAAGACAAATACTAGTATTTTTGTATGTTTCTGACACATAAATGCCCATTTTTATAAGACTTCGCTGCTGCAACAATTAATCTAAAAGATCCATTGAAAGACTAAATTATCTCTAGCATATTGGCTCTGATGAACCCAAAATAAAAAGGAAAAGCATTGCAACATCTTGAACACATACTAGTACATTACCAAGTGCCAAAGGCGAAGATGCAAGCAGATGCATCTCATTATCATTACGAACTAACGTCCGACCTGTCCGTTATCAAAAATATGAAAATCCATACAATATTTCCTCAGTGCAGAAACATGCCACTTTACGTCTTTAAAACGCTGTTTGCACTCCCCTAATAACAGAAATCAAATGCGAAGGAGGGGGTAGGTAGCTGGTGCATGAGGCATGCTCTAGCAAAAACATTTCCTTAATTATAACAGTTCATATACCTAATATGCAAGTTTACATCTCAAATTATTAATCTCATCACCTTGCTCATTACTTGATCAAATCCTGATCCTTTAGTTAAAAGGTTTAGAACTTGCCGGAGCACCTGGTTGCTGCCTGCCATCTTTCCAAGATAAG
Source organism: Lingula anatina (assembly GCF_051362555.1). Classification (NCBI taxonomy): domain Eukaryota; kingdom Metazoa; phylum Brachiopoda; class Lingulata; order Lingulida; family Lingulidae; genus Lingula; species Lingula anatina. The sequence goes on from NC_141767.1 coordinate 24,619,233, forward strand.
CCCAAAATATAAACCCCTGGCGGCAAAACTTAGAGTTGTTCATTTGAAAAGCTCATTTGAGATATATTAAAAAAAGTAAGAAAGGAAAACGTTACAGAAAAACATATATAGCACAAAATGAAATATGCATTGTTGTCCTTTGGTATTTCTCTTAACTTTAGCATTATTTACACTGCTTGAAACTATAGGGTGACAATTAATTGGGTTTTGTGGCAAAAATTTGACTCCAAATGATTGATTTTTCAACCAATTTTCAAGTTTTTATCATTAGGTCTTGGCCTGGAGGTGTCAACAAGGAGGATAATGGTTATGGAAATTAGATATATTACCACAGGAAAAGAATTGACTGTCACTTGTGTTCCATTGAAAGGACTCTCTTACTACCCATGCCTGCATGCCATACTTCACAATATAAACATGGCTGGAAAAAAATATCAGCATCACATGTGCATTTGTCTGAAAATGAGTCAATATTGATAGACGTACCATTCCTTCAATTTTTAAACGAAAAAAATATATGTAGGAAAAAAAGAAAAGTATATATACTGAATAGTTTATTTCATTTTATGAAAATGACAAAAATATAATTGTTCACGTAGAAGCAATATATATCCACATCCACTAACAAATAGACATAAAAACAACTTTTCTTGCACTTAATCTTTTGCATATTTTTTTTAATTGGCTTAAATAAGTAAATAATAATATTACAATGTATAAAACCAAACATAAAAGGGCACAGTAAAATTTAGTCAATGCAGATTCCAGGATAAAAGAGGGAAGGGAGGGGGTCAATTTATCAACCCACCTTCTACTGGATCTGCCCATGCTATAGATAACTATCTATAAATTATTGAAAATTCATAAATCATCACTTCACCTACACAATAACTTTGGGTGAAAAAAAATTTCAAATAGTTACATGATGGTCAAGGTCAATTATAATTTTACAATAAATGCATAATTTTTGGGTAAATGCGATTGGCAGACGCACTTAAAGACAAATACTAAGGCTCTATTCACATAGATTTTAGATCGATCTATCCCCGCGAGAGTCTCACTAGATTACTTTCAGATAATCTGACTTAAATGTCCGTCCCGCCTACTACAAGCTATAAGGGGGTAATTAACTTTTGTGTCCGCCCAGCTGACAGCTATTTAGCGTGAACCCCCAGGGAATTAGGTCGATCTAAAGTAGGTCGATCTAATCTATGGAAATAGGGTGTAATATAGTCAAGAAACATTAATTTTGCTCGACAAATGTTTGACAAACAAATTGAAAAAGAAACAGTCTCTCACAGATTAATGCTGGCAAAAATGTAAATATCTAAATACAGAGCAATATGATTTTGCAAAAAGTCAATCTTACAGTTGTAAAATTAATATAGTGCTTCAAAAAAAGGTTAAAACAAAATTGTTAATGGATTGTTCTTGCGACATGGTCACATTATCACAGACTCTGATTCCAGTTGAAATGATGATAAGTCTATAATTTTTTATATAATTATATTTTTCAATATTGGTAATCTAAGATTAATGTTTTTATTTTCCAGGTGGACTTTTTTGACTTCTAGGACTAATGGCAGGAAATAAATATCCAGAACTAATTTTAATTTAAGAATGTTTAAGAGTATCCATTGTGAGATTTAAGAACAAAATTTTATTCCCTGCCCTCATCAAAAATTATATGTAACTTATTGGTCATCCATCTAGTGAGTTTTAAAATTCCAAACATCTTACAGACAGAATGCATCAAGACCCAATATTTTCCTCTGTTGGTTTTAAACAAGTTAACTATTATATTTCTATATTTTGGGGGATTTTTTTTGAGCAGGGTTTACAATTTTTTTAACTGAAAAAGAAAGTTGAGAATGAAGCATGACCTTCAAGAGTACAGGGTATACTACTGATTTGAATCATTTTAGACCATAAAAACCCCTAATCTTTTTATTACAGGTAATCTTCTGTGTATTTTCATTGTATGTAGAAATGACTCCATTTTCTTGCTATCTGATGGGGATCCAAGATGGAAGAAATACTTCTGTGTGGCCCTGCTAGTAATGCTTTAGTGTATGTAAGCTGGGGTTGAAACTGTTGTTGCTTTTGTTGTAGATCCTATGTTTTCCGTGTGAGATGTAGCTGAAAAAAAAATGAATGATTCTTAATTAGACCTTTAAAATAACTTAAATTTATGAAACTCAAACAAATAATGTTAAATAAATATTTGAGCAGTTATACAAACAGCACAACTCAAAATGAACTTTAAAATTCTTGTCTGTTAAGATATTATCTTATGAGAAATTATTTAAAATTGATTATGACTTGATCTCTAACAGTTTTGAAAATTATCTACCTTACTTATAACTTTCTTATTAGAAAAACCATGCAATTTTCCAGCATGCATAACATTTTAAAAACCAGTGCTTTATTTGATCATTTTTGTACGAAATATAACATTTTACATCAAAGAGACTCACCAACTAAAACAACAACCACAATGACAATAATAAGCACCACAACCACAGCAGTTATAATAAGAGCCATGCACATTCTGGCATTCTTCAAACAATATTTTCTTTTTGTTTTGGCTGCAGTAGTCTTAAAGTTAGCTGTTTCATCATGCAAATGCTCTGTACAAGCAAAAATAAAATAGCAAACTGTAAATGCATGTCAGTGAAATGTTAGAAATATTTGTTTATAATACAAAAAAATAATAAAGTTTATGTCAGAGAACAATGCAGCCATGTTGTATTTTAAATAAGACATTAAGGATGCAGAAGCCAAAAAAAACATTACTCAAAATACAGTAGTGTTAATTCACACTAATCAGCAATTAAAACAGCCAAACAATAAAATCTATTGAATAAATGAATGTATTCTCACCACATTAATAATCAATCATAAACCAGTACCTGTTCTTTCCTCTAAAGCATCTAACTTTTCCCCTCGAACTAAAACTTTGTTAATGTTGTCTTGCAGGAGGTGTGTAACTTCATTTACGTCTTTCTGTAACCTTCCCAACTTATCCGGTTTATCTGCCATGGCATCAGGATTCTGGAACAAACATGATCAAATATCTTAAGAACACGCCAACTCCCCGGGGAAAAGGGTATTTACAGTTTCACACTTATCTTGGTGAATTACATACATGTAGAAGTAGAGAACAAACTTAACAACATGATTTTGAACTTGGGACTCGACGTCACTGTAATATAATACGATAAATCATTAATGCCTGTCTCCCACTGGGTTAAAACATAATTAAACAACAAACATGCCCCATCTTATCTATTTCTACACGCTCAAATTTTACACTTTTCCTATCTAATACTTGGACTAAGGTAATAAAACTATAATATACTTTTGTGGAGCTTGCACCGACTGCTACAGAAAGTCAACATCAAAAAGCGTCAAAGTCGTAATGGCAAGAGTGACATTTCCTAATTATCTTATTTGTATAGGTTAGTGACACAAGCGTGATATTTGTTATTACAGGTAATATCAGTGGCACGTTCTTTGTGTTTCAAATTATTCATAATGTAATCATATTAATTTTACGACATACCGCATAGCGTATCGGTAGTTGCGCAAAAACTACAATATTGGCGCGACCGGCTGAGGAGATCCACGTGAAGAAGGAAGACGTTTTTTCGCGTGGATGTCTGAGTGGCATTTGCCTTTTATAGTACTAAAATGGATGTCAACAAATTAGTCGATGTTTTGAGGGCTACACTAGACCCTACTCAACGTGAACAAGCCGAACAACAGCTCAATGAGGTGAGTGGATGCTAGACACGTTTTCAAGATGGCTGACATAATTTTTGATATCCAATTTCTCTGAACAAACCACGTGCATTGTTGCCAGCAAACCATGACATTCTGTTGGTGATTCACACAAATCTCAAGTAACACAAGTTCAGTTGGATATATCTACCCTAACGTTGCTATGATAGGAACAGGTATAATAGCTCTCTTTTTAAAACCCATGTGGGACTCTTCAGACGATATGCGTAAATTTTTGTATTGATATACATTTTACATCTTGTCTGTGTCTAAGATTGTGTGCCGTAAAGCCAAACTAACAGTTTGAATGAACTTTTCACATTCAATATATACCAGTAGTTCTGGCTATGTTGCTAATTATAGGTAAGTGAAGGACAGGTGTGGATGAGTCACTCTTCTCTGCCAGTGTTATAGTGGATTCTGTTAGTGTTACACCTGGGATAATTCTCCTTCATATAAATTACTGACTGTATCTACACATGTATATCACACAACTGTAGTAAATTGTAATGACATAATTAATAGGGAGTGCTGACATGTTGCATAATGAAAGGGAATATGGAAGAAAGTGCACATTTCTATTGATATTTCTAGTTGTGGAACAACACATATCTTATTCCTAGAAAGACAAGTCAGAAGTTGAATTTTATGTCCCAAAGGATTGGTTAAGATGTCTTAATATTGTTTTATTGAGTTTTAGCATTTACCCATTAAAATATTGATTTTGAAAGCAACTTATATTGTGTAAATGCAGTATCTCTGCCATAGAAATAATAATTTTTTCTTTCATAGGTCCACAAGATCATTGGCTTTGCACCGATCTTGCTTCAAGTGGTCATGAGTGACCAGTTAGATATGCCTGTTAAACAAGCAGGTAAACTTATTCTGAAAAAGTTTATTTTATGCATTCAAAAGCCTTAAGAATGATTTGTAGATTTAATGTTTATTTTTGAATGAGTATTATTTCTCTGAAAGTCATTGTGTTTATCAGATTTTTTTACTGATTTGTTATCATTTTAGATATGTTAAATTTAAAATGGGCTTGAAGAGATGGTTACTCCTTACTTTCCAGGTGCTATCTACTTAAAGAACATGATCATGCAGTTCTGGCATGAGAGAGAAGCAGAATTTCCAGGAGATCCAGTGCCTTTTAACATCCATGATAATGATAAACAACCAATTAGGGACAACATTGTGGAAGCTGTCATTCATGCTTCAGACCCAATTAGGTATAATTTTATGAAATATTGAATTCAATATTTTGGGTTCATAACTTGGATACAAGTAAACTGTGACCTTTTGAAGAAATTTATTCTTATTTTGCTGTTTGTAATTTTTGGAAATGCACAGAAACTGTCATTTTATGTTTCATGCTTAATTTGATATAAACACTTTTAAATGGGCACTTGATGATACTCACCTTTGATGATGGACTGTTTTTTAACTGAGAAGAGATTTCTGACTGTACTTTAATTTTCTTGGATGTTAATGACATATTTTATTTTACTCCAGGGTTCAGCTTGCCATATGTGTGAGCAATATCATAAAGCATGACTTTCCTGGGCGCTGGCCAAATGTTGCAGATAAAGTGGCCATGTATATCCAATCGGACAACCACCAAACTTGGATGGGAGCTTTGTTGTGTTTATATCAACTTATTAAAACATATGAGTAAGTTGAATGTCATTCAAAGATGATTTAATAGATTTCAGAAAAAAATATTGTTGACAAGTGAAACTGACCTCCAATTCTAGAATAACAGAGATAGAAAATGGGATTCTATTTTTGATTTTGATTTCTGTTGAACATTTCAGGTACAAGAAGTCTGATGAGCGTGTCCCGTTGACCCAGGCAATGCATGTGTTGTTACCATTGATCTACCAAAGATGTCTGCAACTCCTACCTGATCAGTCTGAGCTCTCTGTGCTCATACAAAAGCAAATTCTGAAATGTTTTCATGCACTAATACAGGTATGGGATTTTTTTGTGAAGGTTTGGGTTTGTGCTGTATACCAAAGTGGCATTTCCTTCCTTTCTTTGATAAATTGGTATTTCAGGGTTGTAATGAGTTAACTGAAAACATTATTCCACAGAAATACTGACCTATAGGTTTAGGAAACGTGGTTTTATAAAGTGCCTGAAATTACTGTATCTTTTTTTAGGAAAACAGCAGTACATTCTTTATGCCTTATATAAATTCTCATTTCTTATTTTCAGTACTGCCTTCCTCTAGATCTTATCACAAAAGAAGCCTTCACACAGTGGATGGAGCTGTTTAGACAGATTGTCGAAAGGTCTGTCCCAGAGGTAAGAAATTGCAGTTAATTGCAAACATTTCTGGATGTCTGGGGATGGGATTTAATTACTATCAGATGAAATGTATTGTATATATCTGTATTATAGTGGTAGAGTTCTTGTGTGAAATGATGTAACTGCTTAATCCATTCTCTGAGTCATGCCCACTTCATCTCTGGCAGCACCTCTTGGTGTGGGTATTCTCAAGTCTGAACTGGTCTGTAGTCAGGGTTTTCTTGGGTGCAGATTAAGAAGGATTGAGGATCACTGCCAGGGATGATAGTGAGCAGGGAGGCTCTCGCTCCTTGTATAAAGACGATTATTGGAATCTGATCACACTTGAAAAGAGTTTTAACAAAAGAAAGTTAGAAAAATAGGGGTCTGCTTACCAGAGGGGAATACTCACTTGAGCTGGCAATGGTGCTGTACATATTATTTGCATTGATGAAAATGTGGTATGTGAGATAATATCTATGTCAGTTTGTATGAGAGGAGGAGTTTGGATTTGTGATTCACACATCATATGTTATTAGGCAACCCTGCAGATTGATGAGGAAGAAAGGCCAGAACTAGCTTGGTGGAAATGCAAGAAGTGGGCCTGTCATATCATCACCAGGTTGTTTGAAAGGTAAGTGTTATACTTCACCCCTGATGAATGGATGATCTTGAGTTAGAGATGATAGTGGTCACACAGTACATGTTTACATATAAGAAGGTTAATTAAATGTATGCAGTGCTCATCTTTGCTTATGGTCATCATTGATGTTTAATACTTATGTTGTATTTATGTAGGTATGGAAGCCCAGGAAATGTGCAGGCTGAATATAACAAGTTTGCAGAGTGGTATTTAAAGAGTTTCTCAGGTAGGGTTTACTGACATAACCTTGTCATGCACTTCTTATTCCTTTTTCTGTTGTGAAATGATGTAACAGCATTAGCGGTTTTCTGAGTCATTTCCTCTTTATCTCTGGCAGCCTCTCTGGATGCAAGTATTCCCTAGTCTGTCTTCCAAGTTTTTCATGTGTTCATGTTTGCAAGGAGCGGAGGTTGATTTATATGGTGATTTCTAAGTGGGAAGATTAGGAATTTTTCTCTCTGCAAATTTAGTTGCCAATATAACCAATAATAACTTTTTACCAACGCATGCTTTAAGCCACATTTGGTTTTTGTCTAACCTTAAGTAAATATTTTTTATTTTTCTTCCAGCTGGTATTATCCAGGTGGTGTTAAAAGTATTAGACCAATATAGACAGAAGCAGTATGTTTCACCAAGGGTCCTGCTGCATTGCCTCAACTACCTTGATCAAGGGTAAGTGTTTTGTGTATCTTTTTAAATAGTTGTGTATAGTTTTCTTAAGATTTGGGTTGTAAAGCAATTTTTAATTAAACTCGGTTTAAATTGAATTGCAAAGTTACTCTATCATTTAATGCTTTTTTGCAGAGTCAGCCATGCATTTTCTTGGAAGTTCATGAAACCACATATGCAGGTAAGTTGGGAAGGTTGGCAACTGTGTGAATTTTATAATCTGGTTGTTTTAAATAATGACTATATTCAGTATGTTTGAACACTGTCCTTCATTTGATCCAAAGAAAACATTTATTTTCCTCTATTCCCAAATGTGTTGCTATTTTAGACGTTAGTGAGAGAGGTATTGTTCCCTCTACTATGCCATAGTGATGAAGATGAAGAATTGTGGACAACAGATCCTCATGAATACATCAGAACCAAATATGGTAGGATATCTTTTGAAAACCTTGTTTTCTGGCTGTGTGAAATGATGTAACTGCTTAATCCATTCTCTGAGTCATGCCCACTTCATCTCTGGCAGCACCTCTCGGTGTGGGTATTCTCAAGTCTGAACTGGTCTGTAGTCAGGGTTTTCTTGGGTGCAGATTAGGAAGGATTGAGGGTCACTGCCAGGGACAATAGTGAGCGGGGAGGCTCTTGCTCCTTGTATAAAGACGATTATTGGAATCTGATCACACTGCTTTTTGTTGGAGGACGAGAAATTGAATACGGTCTGATTGTAGGTATTTGAGTATTTTGAGAAGCTACTTATTTTAAGGTTTCTCAGATATTCATTTTCAACTTGCACAGAGTGATTCCAAGTTTCTTCTCAGAGTATTTATCTAAAATTAAGACATTTTCTGAATATCAAAGCAAATTTATATGTTCTGTTTGTATTTCTAGATGTGTTTGAAGAGTTCCTATCCCCTAGCACTGCAGCTCAGACACTTCTACACTCTGCTGCAAGCAAGAGAAAAGAGATCCTGCAGAAGACGATGGGCTTTTGTATGCAGATGCTTTCCACTGGCACTGAGCCAAGACAGAAAGACGGAGTTTTGCACATTATTGGAGCACTAGCAGATGTTCTATTAAAAGTGAGTTTTAAAGATTTCATCACAAGTTAGTTTGACAATTTATGGTACTAAGACATATACTTACTTGGCATTTTATACCGTTTTCTATTTTGCTAAGAAAATGATTATTTAACAAAGTATTTTTTGTTTCAGAAAAAAATCTACAAAGACCAGGTTGAGCTGATGCTGGCCAACCATGTCTTCCCGGAATTTGAGAGCCCATGCGGGTTTTTGCGAGCACGGGTAAGAAAATTGGTCATTTAAGAAGTCCAGCAGGCACATGTTTGTACTATGTCTCAAGTTTCTAGTTCAGTGCATTAACCCTCCATTCAAATCCTTTCCTTGCACAATTCCATTAAGGTACAGAGTTTGTGACATAATTCAGTACTTTTGTTTCTGTAGGCATGCTGGGTTTTGCACTACTTTTGTGAAGTGAAGTTCAAGGATGATGCAAACCTTGCTAGAGGCCTTGATTTATGTCGAACCTGCCTGTGCACAGACAAAGAGCTGCCTGTGAGAGTAGAGGCTGCCATTGCTCTCCAGATGCTGATCACCAACCAAGAAAAGGCAGAAGACATGGTGAAGCCACATGTGAAACCCATTATTTTAGGTACAGCTTAAAAACTTAAGTGTGACTCAGAATTGTTTTTTAGTATTAGTCTTATAGTTTTCCTGCCTATTTGCAAAGACTTTTTCGATCTTTCCATACTTGTACCTAATTATTTTTCTTGTTTATTTTTAGAATTACTGAATGTGATACGAGAAACAGAGAATGATGATATGACTAGTGTTATGCAGAAAATGGTTTGCACATTTGTTGAAGAGGTGGCTCCTCTGGCAGTTGAGGTCACTACACACTTGGTAGGTGTTTGAATGGAGGGGAAGGAGATTTGTTTTTCATCTCTTTCCATTTAGGTGTTTTGCGACAAACTTGACCAGGTGGAATTAAAACTCCAAAATGGATCTTCATAGTTTCTTTTATGGCCCACACAGCATGGTAAATTTTCACAATATTTCTGCATAGTTGTATAGTATAGATAATTTCTGATGGCGAGGTGGTTAAACCACTTAAAATGGTTTGAAAGTAAAGCAAAGACTGATTTTTTTTTCAGGCTCAAACTTTCCAGCAAGTTGTTGACTCAGACTCAGATGAGGGCTCAGATGAGAAGGCTATTGCTGCCATGGGCATTCTCAACACTCTGGAAACCATTCTTAATGTGATGGAAGAGCAAAAAGAAGTAAGTACCTAGCTTCTTTTTTTTTTTTTTTCCAACCTATAATAATCAATTGAATTCATCATCTTTGCTATCAGAAGCTTAAGAATACAAGTGGTGTGTATTTAGGTTTACATTACCTTTGATTGGTTTAATTTGATTTTTTACTTTTTTCCAGATTTTAAATCAGCTGGAGGGAATTGTTTTAAATGTAATAGGATTAATATTCCAGCAAAATATGATTGGTGAGTACACAAAAATAAATTGCCACACATTTGTTTTAAAGATGTCTTTTCGTGATAATGTGGGAGTTTGTTACAATTTTAAAAATTGCACTTTCAAATTATTACTTTTTTATGGATTAGGATGAGAGCAAAAATACATTTCTTAGTTGTTTTTTCTTTTTTTTTTTTTTTTTTTTTTTTTTTTTTTTTGTTTCTTCAAATGCTGCCTATCTGACTTTCAAATAAGTTTTTCTTGTCCATTTCTTTGCAGAATTTTATGAAGAAGTTTTATCTCTTGTGTATATGTTGACATGTACACAAATCTCACAGCACCTGTGGCAGGTCTTTTATATGGTCTATGAAATATTTCAGAAAGATGGATTTGATTACTTCACAGGTAATATGAATACTTATTTATAAGGCTGTCATTTAGTAAGAGTTGTTTTGAAGAGAGATTTGCACTTTATGATAAGCTTTAGAAGCAGTATGTCAGTGATTTCACATCTGCTTTGGGTTTACATGAGTTTATATTTTCATATCTCTTCCAGACATGATGCCAGCCCTCCACAACTATGTCACAGTAGATCCACAAGCTTTTCTTGCAAATCCCAAGCATTTAGAGATCATCTACAACATGTGTAAAACTGTAAGAAATGCAAAGATTTTTATGCGTGATTTATTTATTTATTTATTATTTTATTTATTTTTTTTTTGTTATTAGGGCATGATCAAGTACTGCTTGATACTTCCAGTATATTTTGCTTTTACATACCAGTTTGATAGAAAATCAAGCTGTACAATGGCTCATGGTTTATACTTAATCTGTAGTTTAGTAGAATGTAGACATTATTGAACAACCTCTCCAATGTTCTGCCTTGTGTTGTCTAGGTAATGACAGGAGATGCTGGTGAGGATGCAGAGTGCCATGCTGCCAAGCTGCTAGAGGTGATCCTCCTCCAGTACAAAGGACAAGTTGACCCTGTAAGTGCACATGTGAAAACTAGTTGATCTCTGAGAATTATATATAGATCATCTTTTGCTTGTTGACCATGGTGTTGTATTAATATGATGAATAGAATTTATTTGCTCCTTATGGGATCACTGCTGTTTATTGTGTTGTTAGATGATACTGTAGGGCAAGTATTCTTGCATGTTTCCTCATTATTATTTTGTTGATTATTTTTATCATGTTCACCAATGGATATTGTGTTACAACGCCAACTAGATTAATTTACAAGTTAATACTTTTTATTATTATTATTATTATTATTGACATTCAATGTTCAGGTGGTTCCGTCATTTGTGGAGTTGGCTCTTGAGAGATTAACAAGAAAAGTGAGGACCTCGGAATTGAGAACAATGTGTCTGCAGGTTGTCATTGCTGCACTCTATTACAATCCTCAGGCCTTGCTAGACATGCTGGACAAGATGCGTTTACCAAATATCACAGATTCCATCACAGCACAGTTTGTGAAACAGTGGTTACACGACTGTGATTGTTTCCTTGGGTAAGAGACTGAACTAGTGTAATTATGTCCGTTAGTTGCACAATAATTTTAAGAATTGGATGTCAACAATTGAATAAAGCTGAATGGCATTTGACATCTTTTGTCATTTCTCAGTAAATAACAATGTTAATTGTCAACCCCTATTATTACCTATGGGTCAGACTACAGCAATAGTGTTATTTCTTTACATATTTATTACCTGTTTTTATCCTTTTGTCTACAGTCTTCATGACAGAAAAATCAGTGTCCTTGGTCTTTGTACGTTAATGGACACACCCTCTACTCGCCCAGCTGCCATCAATGAGAATGCCTCACAGATCCTCCCCTCCGCTCTGCTGCTCTTTGCAGGTCTAAAAAGGGCTTACGCAAGTGAGTTTGACACACTGTGTCTCACGTGTTTGATTTTTTCATAGATTGACATTGAATATCATTTAGAGAATTAAAATTGATTTTGATATTTTTTATCAGATGGAGTATAGAATAAAAGAGACAAGTGCAACTGGTGAGAAATTAAAGTGATTATTTGGTAATGAAGAATTTATTCTTTTCCTTAGGTCGAGCAGCAGCTGAAAATGAAGAGGGTGATGATGAAGATGAAGAATACGAGGAAGGTAAGAAAGATTTGAAATACACATTAAGAAATTGAGCAGGATTTTTATTCAGTTAACTGAAAGTGGAAATCCTTTTCCTTGCTGACATTTTTTAATAACATAATTGACTATATTTGCTCAAGTTGTCTTGCATTCAATCTGTATTTCCAACTTTATTGTAGATGAATTAGGCAGTGATGAAGATGAAATTGATGAAGAAGGTGCTGAATATTTAGAAAAATTGGAGAGATCGGTGGGTTGAAAAGTTGACTACAAAACTTTAGAATGTTTAATGATAGAGACCTGCTTTTTGTTTGCAGATATAAAAAAATCAAATACCAAGTATCACATAACATATAAAGTCAATGGATGTTATTCAAATATTGAAATATCCAGATATCATGGCTGCTGATGTGCTGTAAAGATCTACCATAGTAGTGAACGTGATAAGATAATTAGAAAGATGGGATAATTTCTTAAATATGGATACAGTTTGTGCCACATCCAATAAAAAATTGTAAAGGAAACGTAGAAAGCTGAAACAGAGTAGTGTTATTACCCATATGCTTTATTTGGTATTTCTAGGCAAATGGAGATGATGACAGTGATGACGAATATGACGACGAGGCAGAAGAAACTGCATTAGAAAGTTACAGGACACCTTTAGATGATGATGACTGCACAGTAGATGAATATCAGGTCTTTAAAACTGTACTACAAAGTAAGTATTTTATAATGTTAAGATCTCCATCTTTATCAAGTTAATTATGAGATGGCGTTTAAAACAGATTTCCAAATAAATTGAGATCCTTGAGCTGTCGGTGATTAATTGATTATTTTCATGTCTTAGGCTTACAAAGCAGGGATCCCAGCTGGTACAGCTCCCTAACTAGTCAATTAACACAGGAACAACAACAGGAATTAAATGAAGTCTTTACATATGCTGAACAGAGGAAGGCTGTCCAGGGTAAATCAGTTTTTTTTTTTTCTTATAAAACCAATTAAACCATGTGTTTGTACATGCTCATTCAAAGTAGAGTGTCGAAAAACGGGTAGGGAGACATTTGTGTTTTAAATTAAGAAGCCGTACTTTTATTCACAACATGAATTTTAAAGGTACAAATGTGATAGGAAGTTTTTTTAATGTAAATTATATAAGGCAATGTTTTCCAATATTAACAGATTTGATGAGGTTTTTCTATTTGATGTTACAGATTCAAAGAAGATAGAGAAGAGTGGTGGGTACGTCTTTGCCAATGTATCTGTTCCCACCAACTTTAACTTTGGTTGAGAACTTTTGACAAGAAAAGACAAATGAAAGCATTCATGGGGACTTTCTTGCATCTGGAAAATCTTAGTTTCTTACTGAGTGGTGTGGCTTTCCAGCATTGGCTATGGAATTTCAGAGTCGAAGATTGGGCAAGGGTCATTATGGCAAGGTTGAACATAAACAATTGGGAATTATAATTTTATCATCCAAGGAAGAATATCAAGCACTTGCCAGTGACATCTATTTAATGTTTTGAGGATAACATTTTCAGCCCTTCCCATTGATCATTACAGTTTGTAACAATCCATTTATCGCGAAAATATTTTAATCTTAAGTGAAAAGTAGTTTCATTCATCACAGAGACAAAGATGAAGCTTCCCTCCCTGTATCATGAAATAATCTTGTGGCTTTTTCGTCACTACATTTATTTATTTTCTAAAGAATTAAGCCTTTGGCTCCTAGAATGAATGAGACTACAGGAAATGCTTTGTACTGTAAGTGATTTATATACACTAAATTTAAGCATGCTGCTGGCACAGTTTCAAAGATCATTTTCATTACCATTTCATGAAAGCTCAGTGTGTGGATTCAAAAGCTTATTTTATATAACAGAAATTTCTGTGGCATTATGGACAGTTTAAGCAGTTCTGTACACTTGTTACAGAACTCAGAGTGCCAACTAAGGATCTTATTATACCAAGTGTGTTAAACATTTTAATTGCCCTCCTCTCCAGCCTTTGTTATTGCAAAAATAGAAGCAACCAGAACCAGTCTTATTGTTTCATAACATTGTGCAGATACTGGTTTTACCCCTTGCAATATGGTAGGCCAAACACCCGCATGAAATTTTGTAATGCAGTTTCATAAGTCTCCCCCCCCCCCCCCTCCCCATTTTATTGAAATTATTTTGGCATACACACTAAAAGTATTTTTAAGTCTCTATGCCATTTTTTTGTGCCTACATTCAGCAGTGACAATAAATTTCTTTAAGTAAACAATTGTTTGAATTACTCATCGTCTTTGCCGACTGATTATTTTTTCATTTTTTACATTTTGTTAACTGCCATTTGGATTCAGAGTAAAAAATATTCTTAATTGCTCAAATCTTTATTTAATATTCTTTGTAGAACATGGGGAAGCCAATATGTTTTTGTACATAATTCAATTTTGAAAACTTACAATAAGCAACAATTGTTTCAATAAGGCTCCCTTAATTTCACTGTATTGAAGATTTTGGATTTAACAGTATTTCTTCATTTTCATTTACACTGAAAATGTTCTGCAAAACCTGACAAGTAATTGTCCTTTAATCTACCTGGCACTATATACACATTTCTCATGGTTTGCATTTATCTTCAGAGCAGCAAACTACACACTATAGGGTTCAAGGATTGTTATAACGGATAAAATAGAATTGTTGGTTGTCCAGAACTTGTGTGCAGTTAGATCTTCATGTGCAACAATGCAACTTGTTGGGACAATGTTCTGTAGTTACAAATGCTATTTTGGTCAATCTCTTGCTCTGACAACTGCAAATCTCAAATCCACCGTGAACTGAAAAGAATTTACATCTTGAAATTTTCAACCAACAACTAGATTGGCATTCTGCGAAATTTTCCAAATAAAGTTGGCATTTCATTGACACTTCCCAGGGTTATCAGGATTCTAGAAAATGATGGGCATTCCATCCTCACTAAAGAAGCAACTATATTCAGTGTATTGGAAAGCTGAAACTAATGAATCCTTGTCAATTCTTCAATGGTCTTCACCAAGTCATCTACAGTTGCCTCTCTTTTCATGCCACTACCATCATCAATCTATAAAGAAAGAAATACTCAATTTTCGTATGCACTGTCATCATTTCTGTTTTGCCTTATGCAGTTTTCTTTTAATTAAAAAAAGAAATAAACAGTAAAAGAAAGTAGGTAATAAATGCATTAATAAAATCATTGACTACCTATTACAAGTTCTTAACAATACTGATCCAGATAAAGAGGCATGTCCAGAAGTAGCTTGCATTCAATTTGGAACACAATGCACCCACTAAATTCTACACCCCACTGTACTGTTGTGTGTACCTGCATTCCTGTGACCACCTCTTGCATCTTGTCCCTGCTGAGATCTAGGAAACTCTCCAGCAAATCACCATCTATGAATCCCGTACTTGGTTCCGTCTTTCTCTCTGTGTAAAATGATCGCCAGGTGGAGTGCAGTTAAGGAGTCAAATATTTTCAAATTTATGGCGCAGGCCCATGCTCAATACAGGCATATTCTAAATCCACTAATCCCAATATGGCATAATGCATTTCTTGTTAAAACCAGGACAACTTCATATATTAACTAATTTACTGGTAAGTATGACCTGAGTGCCGTTACATAACAGCAGCCTATGGGATATCAAACAAAATCATCCCTCCAGACAAAAATACAAAATCACTTCCCACGACTTCCTATGATGGTTTGAAAATATTTTATCAATCCATTTTACTTCAAGCAGTTCTTAACTTAAGTAAAGGATATAAGGAATGGTCAATCTTTCCAACACTTTTTATCACTTTGCTCAATCTTGTTTGGATGTCCAACATAAAGTTGTAGAAGTCTTGGGGCAGCTGGGTGACCAAACCTAAAAAGTATTCAAATTGGAATACACAAATAAACAACCATAAACTCAAATATTAATGTTTTTTCAACTTTATTTTTACAGTGAACTTTCTCTGTCTTTTTTAAGAACAAGAACAACCTACCAATAGCTCCATTGACTGTCCCATAGAGAACAGACCCCTGGATTGGTGTGGTTGTCTCCCCTGGGTGCTGCATCACCAGAGAACCTGCAATGACATAATGCATCTATTTAATTACACTTGCCAGTATTACCATTACTGTTTACTTCAAAATGGCAAACAAGGCTTTCAACAATTTTCCTTTCATTATCTAAATAACGTGTAATAAATAAATAAATAGTAATCATTTGTCTAAATCTTTATCTAAAGATTAATTGGCAGACATTTAAAATTCAAAATAACTGACAATCCCAGAATATAAGTACATTTTACATACCATGCCTGAAGACATTTACAAATTCTCCCAAGTGGAATAATCCAACTTCCTGTAAATGCTGTCTTTCCTCATCTGTGGTTGCCGCACTGAAATGCACATAAAACAACACTAAAACACAATCAAAAATATCCTTTAATTCCAGTATATTACTGAAACGCAAGTCTTTATTTTAATTCAGGGAAAACATAATTTGGCACGTACTTTCTGTATATTGTTTTCATCAACCATTGTAATCTGCCAGCTAAAATAGTACAAAAAAATATTTT
Source organism: Lingula anatina (assembly GCF_051362555.1). Lineage (NCBI taxonomy): Eukaryota > Metazoa > Brachiopoda > Lingulata > Lingulida > Lingulidae > Lingula > Lingula anatina. Next base: position 24,635,801 of record NC_141767.1, read on the forward strand.
CTGTATCCTTAAAAGTAACAACTCTCACCTATCTTTTTGGCATGTGAACAAATTAAAAGAATTCTCAGCACCAAGAAAAGTGTCATCATCCAAAATTTCTATGGCTGACATCCAGTTTGGATTAAAGTCCCTTGCAATCTGAAACAGAAAATATTCAATTTCTTTATTGATGCACATGCATGTAATGTACCAAAATTTAATAACTCAACATGAATTATTAAAACAACTTTACCAATAAAATCTCACAGATTTTTTTCATTTGGCATTAGATCTGTTTATACATGATATTCTATAAATATTAATTGTTTCCCTTTATATTCACATATTACATATATTTTTATGCATCACATACCTCTTCAAATGTACCCTCTGTTTGCTTGTACAGGAGCAGAGTAATGGACCTCATCAAGTCTCCAACTAGAATAAAGTCTCCTTTTGTTTTCAAGTAAAGAGCAATTATGTTGTTAAAACTACTACACTCCAGTCTCAATTCCTTGTCATTAGTCCACTCAAATAAACGGACCTGTAATCAACAGTGACAGTATGTACCAGACAAAAACAATTATACACATATATAAAAATATCTGCACTTAAAATGACAAATTAGCCAATTATTTATTCTCAAAAGAGCCACCCATCTTTATTTCATTTCATTGGTAATCTACAACAAACAAAATTCTGAAAACTTAATAGTTTATCTACAATCGTATTTCCTTTCAAGACCAAATTATGAAAGTAAATTCCTGAACTCACTGTGCTGTTGATGCTAGCCAGAATCTTTCCATTAAACTCTGCCAGTGTGTATGCTGCTCCTTTGATCTCCTTTTCTGCTATCTGAGTTAATTTGCCTGTAGAATAGTGAGACATAATGTAAGCCTAAAAATTATGTTCGTCTTCCTTCAGGACCACAATTGTCACATGGCAAATAAAGTTCTGTAGTTAAGAAACTGACTTGTAAGTACTGAGAGTATCCAATATTGAACTCATGATTATCAATAATTGAAGCAGCATTGCACTTTTGTAATTATCATTTGCTTTGGTGTGGTTCTGCTAATGTGACTTGTCAAACATTCTCCTCATGACTTTACCAGATTTCCACATTTACAAAATTCATTAATCTGTAAAGGAATACGTCAGCCAGTGCTGCTCTTCAGCATCTGTACCAAACAGAACTGTAGAGTTTTTCAGGTACTGTAAACAAAACATCCCCCTACCATCGTGCCAGTGGAAGATAACAATCCGTCCTTGCTTTGGTTCAGCATCATCAGGGAACACCACTGCTGTCCCTGCTATATAGTACACATTGCCATCATCTCCCAGTTTGGCAGAGATCAGACTTACTGCAAACTCGTTGTTCATGAACTGGTGAGAGTGGAGAACTGGAGTTTGAACAGTAACTCAGGTTATTAGTTGTTGTAATTAGAAAAGGCATACAGGTTTTTTGTGTTAATTTTGTGTTTATGACAATTTTATCAATGAAATATTTAAGGCAGTTAAGTGTCCAATATATAATTACTGACTTTGGTTTAGGTCACCTCTTTGCTAGATTTAACCGAAACAGCAGCTGTAATAACTGACAGACAATAAAGGCGAAATATAACTCATGCCAATACTAAGTAATTCTTATTTTGATGAATATAAAGCCAACCCCTATATTTTACCTTCAAAAGTGTGCTGATCTAAAATCAGCAGTGAATGCACTTCTACTTCATCTCCATAACTACTCTCCTTCCTGGTACTGGACAGGACCTTGCTGTTGGAGCTGCTGGACACAGTCTGGGCCTGGAGACTGGCACTGTGCCGAGATGGAGTGATACCACCAGAATCCTGGATGTCCATACGCATTGAGATCACGCCAAATGTTTGTGTGGCTTCTTGATAGGCTATCCTCCTAGAGTGTTTTAAAGAACTCTTTTATAATAGTTCTATTTTTTTCAAATTGAATGGACTTGTCATTTAAAGGAATAAGTTGCTTTAAATGCATATAGTTTTTTTAAATGAGAACCTCTAGAATATGAAGCTCTCAAACTTTTGCCTTTCTATGATCTGATGAATGCCACTACATTTTTAAAAACTTTATCTTTGAGACAATAAAAAATGAATTCCCTCACCTTGGGGATTCTCCTAATGGCACAGTTCTGATATGAAGTTTCTGAATCTCATCTATTGTTCCTATTGTCAGGGTGCTGTTGTTTGCAAGAGCAAGACTGGAAAATAGGAAAAAAGTTCTTAATCTTGAAAATGTACCATCGAAAAAGTTTTTACAACTCTTTGCTTAAATCATAATTATTACTGAGCATACAACATCAAATTATTTAATGGCCCTCAATTTAACCAATACTGAAAGTTCGACATTCAGCCATTAAGAAAAAAAATTACCTGTCAGGATAGCCTTCAGAGTTCAATGGGCACATGTGATTGACCTCTTTGAGGTTAACATTTGAGAAGACAAGCTTGTGATTACTAGAATAGATCACTGTGGGCCTGTCAGAGCAGGCAAATACATTGGTAGTGGACAGGGACTTGAATGTTTTCAACATTGTTGGCTGAGTACCCAGAGTCACCTTCTTTTTGTCTCTGAGGTATCCTGGATGAAGAATGTCTCTTAATATTTATTTTGAAAAATTCAAAGCTAACAAACTGAGTCCAAAAGTAGTAAAAAAATAAAATAAAATAAAATAAAATAAAATAAAATAAATAAATAAATAAATAAATAAATAAATATAATAATAAGTAGTTAACTAAAAATGGATGTCTAATTATCACAAATCTTCCAACAAAATGCTTTGTTTGACTTACTCACTGTACATATTTTCAAAAGTGCAATAAAAGTAGTCTAAAATTCCTTTTTTGTTTTCTAAGTGAATTTTCAAAAATAGAAATTAAAGCAAATTTACCTGTTTTGACATCCATGTTAAAGTAAAAGAGAGATCCATCTCCTAATGCAACCAGGAGATAGTGGATGCCTTCAAACGGAGTCATGAGGATAGAACGTGGAATAATTTCTGGAAAGGCATACAAAATAATGACAGTCAGACAAATTTATTATCATAAAGAACATGTCTGCATTAAATGGAAAACAAGTTTGATTACCTAGTTACCAACCTCCCTTGTACAACTGAGTCACATAGTAAGCAGGCCTACTACCCATGCCCTTCAAAAATTTCACCTCAAAACTAACAATACTCTAATATAAGAATATGGTGGAGACATGTTTTATAAAACAGTATGTTGAAAATTCAGATAACAACAGATATGAAGCCCAGGGAACAAAAATTTCAAGTGATCTCAGAAAGGCAAAAAACTTACCTCCTCCCAGCATTTCAACGTGCATGCTGTCAAAATTTGGTAACTTGAGAATGCGGGCTGAGATGTCTGTCCACAGTCCCACTGCACAGATCTCAGCTTTATCTGAGCCCTCTGTCAGAGGAGTAATATCCAAACAGGCAACCTCATGATCCATTTTGGTATCACTGTAAACATATTGCCCAAACCATTAAATGCTTCTGTATACACAGCAGTTCTTCACCAATAAACATATTCAATTCATATTCAATTAATAACAAGAATGGAAAAAAAATGGTCACTGATAAAAGTATCAAACTTAATAGAACTACCAAATTCCTAATACTCTGTAGTCACTGAAAATTCAAAAGACTTACCTGATTTGATTTAACTGGCCTTTTCCAATTTCCACATAATAAATTTCACTTCCTGCAGCACAAACAATCTGCGATTTGTTGCAGCTTGTAACACTGATATTCCTGCCAGAAGGTGGCTTCCACTCTGACACTAATGTTTTGGTTGAACAACCCACAAGTCGAATTGATGATGAAGTAATCTATAAGTAAAGAATAACCTTACAGTATTTTTCTTCCTTACATGCTATAGTTGATGAGTAACACACTGATAATCACTTGCATTTTTTTTTTTTGTCTAAAATTCTTCTCCAAAAAATAAGAATCCCATCTTGGTAGCTCTAAATTGCCTTTGTAACTAGCACTGTAAATATATATATTAAGAAAATGATCAGATAATTTCTAAGAAATTTACCTGTACAATTTGATTTCCAGTAATATTTCCACAATGGTATGTCTGCTGGTTTCCATCAAATCCAGGAATTTCTGTTTCTTCTACTTCCTCTCCACTTAACATGAGAACTCTGTAGTACAGATGTTATATAATTCAATAAGTGTAACACAAGTTTTACTGATTCAAAAGAAGCACTTTATATCGTTTATTAAAATAACAAAGTAAATGATATGACAATTGAAAATTTGTCTGGGATTTACCTTGTTTGGCCAACAAATGACAAGACCAGCATATTGTCATAGTCTGTGGACCCCACTCTCAAAGGCCAAATACCTGAAAGGTTAAAGCTTACAATTAACATTTGTATTGCATACTATCAACCATGCAGAACTTTCCATTTCAAACACCTGATAAAGATGTGCTTTAGATGTGCCTGATTACATATGAATCACAGTTTATATGGCATGTTTAAAGCTCTTGCTATTGCTCTGTACATGGAATAACTGTAAAAAAAGTTTCATTTTATGAACTAAATAGTTTCAATACCAAGTGAATTCTTTGTTCAACCTATTTCTTACCTTTAATCCCAGGCAGGTCTATACTGGCATGCTCATGTATCCCAATACCATTTCTTATTATACGCAGAGAGCCTTCTTTGAAGGCACCTGAACACGTCACAAGCTAAAAGACACAAAAGCTGTTTTAGCCATCTGCATTTCAACAAAATAACATGATGTCCAAATATTTTGTCAATCAATACTAAGAATATTTCCCTTAAATTTGTTAATTCATTAAAAATATCATTCTTTCTAAATAAGAGACCACGTTACAAATTTTTCTTACAACAAATACAGATTAATAACAAATGACAGTGTTGAGTTCCCTGATGTTACCTGTCCTTGTCCCTGTCTCTCCAGATCAACTACACACATGTCTACAATAGGACCAAGGTTAGTGAAGGTTTCCATTGTCTGAACATAGGAGCCCGCGTCATCTGCTTCAACATTCAGCTACAAGGAAGAAACATGGAAAAATTAACTAACATCTTTTAAAAAACAAACATTGGTTAAATGGTTCCCCAACATCATCTTACATTCCAAGTGCCTTTTTCTAACTATATATTTAATGTCAGAACAGTGATGGATAATAAACAAGTAATCAAACAATGATCAAGTTTTACAGCACTTGTTACAATGCACTTACTTTCACCAGTTGTGAGTCTCCCAGTCTGGAACCTACATAAACCACACCGTTGTCCAAATATGTAATACATTCAGCAATAGTGGTTTCCCCTAGATGTTCCACTTTCAAATCTTTAACTGTCATGGTGCCGTCCATCTTTTCTTCTTTATCCAAAAGAAGCATGAAGAGCCTGCCCTGCATGTCCCCCAGGAGATAGCGAGATCCATTAGAATCCACCTTACCATAGCAGGTTATAGTACTTTGCTGAAACAGTTACAAGGAAAGTTTTGGTTAGTGAGCTTGAGCACAGTTTTCACGATTCCTTTTTTGTGGCATATTTCATCTCACGAGTAGTTTTATTAGCTTATATAAAGCGTCATCAACAAACATAATTAGATTTTGAGGTATCAGTGCCAGTGAAAAAATAAGCTCCGAGACTCTTCAAAGTGAGCCTCTTTTTTCGTGATATATTTTATCTCATGAACATTTTATATTAGCTTATATAAAACATCATCAACAAACAAAATTGGATTTTGACTTATCAGTGCCAGTGAAAAAAAGCTCCAGGACTTAACAAAGTGGCAAACAGATTAACTTGTTGGCATTTGGCTACACACCATTTAAAAAATAATAAACAATTCTGTACCTGAGTTGGGAAAATTATCATTTTGCTATTTTAATGAAATTTTCAATAAACATGTAAAAACATTATCTCACTTTTATCATGGGTGGTGCAATGGCCAAGTAATTTTCTCCTTTGTGGTATGTGATGGACTCCTGTCCTATTATTAGAGCTCCTCCAAATGGTTCTGGAACTGAAAGGGTATACAGTGACAGGGTAACGGGGCAGCATGCCATTGCATGCAAACAGAGAGACAAATCACTGCAACTGGAGTTCATAAAATATTTGGCGATTTTACAACATCACTGTCTATTATAATATTCAGCAATTGAAATATTCACAGCTTTAAATAGAGGCAAACCAAACCCCACTATGATAGGTCAGTAGACTGCACCACAGCTATTAAACTGATAAAACAAGTAGAGAATTGTACCTGCTATCACCATGGAGGCCTCAGTTTCCACATTGTCTTGTTTCCATGGACCCTTTTGGAACTCTTTATCCCGCAAAGAAATTTCGTATGTTTTGACATGTCTTCCATGTGGGTCCTACAACAAATAACAAAAAATTTAAAAGTTACTAAGAGTAATTTTTAACTGATCTATAGCTACTTAGAGCACAGATGACCTTTTGTTTCTACTTTGTTATGAAAAATAAATCAAACACATTTTCAGGCAAGTTTCACAGGGCACAAATTACGTATTTATCATCAACAACTCAAACAATTATCTCTCTGTGAACACACATACCTGGTGAACCAAAATAATGGTTGGAACTTGACAACCAAATAAAAACTGGACATCTATCACATACAGCTCTTCTAATCTGCAGTGGAAAATGACACATTTTAAATAAAATACAACAACAGGAATAAAGGATAGGAAAAAGGCCATTTCAACCTTTCCTTTACTTGCTACATATCAAATACTATCACTCTGAATTTTGTATTTGAAACATTATTAAAAATATGAGACAAAACTAAAACAACAAAAATTTATACAAATTACATTTTTCCTAAAAAAATAAACCAAAGCCAAATGACTTGAACTGTTGCAGACTGCTTTAAAGATTTTCATCAGGTGAGACACCATGGAAAAAGGCCCTATACCTTATATTGAATGCCTTTAATTCTTTGTTCTCTCTGTCCAGTGGTATGACTTTAAATAACCCATCATAAAGTCGAAGTCCTATCACACGGCAGAGAGGATCTATTATACCAATGATGCCAGTTTCAGAGGGACGTCCTATTCTGTCCTGTAAAAACAATTCCAGTGGATTAAACTAAATGGCAATAAACAAGTTATTAAAAGGCTTTGTTTAAATGCGTGAGTTCAACTTAAAATATCAACCCCTTTCTACATTTTTGACAAATGCCATTACAGATGTATGCCAGAGTAAAACGATTTCAATTATTAACTTTACTAATTCTCTCCAAAAAATTCATAATTTGCTAACTAGTTCCAAAAAATAAAACCACACATTTCAATATTGTAGTATAATGTATTATATGGCTGTTCACAGTAAACTAACTTGAACATTTCCATGTGCTCTGGTGATGATTTCAATATGCTCTCCTTCCTGTTGGCATTCCAGTATCATAGCATTATATCTGGAGGTCAGTAAAAACATCACATCTTTACTTTCACCCTGAAATAAATGGAGATCTTTTACTTACATAAGCATGAATACACACTATAGTTTCTTTACAGAAAATGTGCATGAACTGCTTTACCGTACACTAAAATTTCAGCATATTTCAATACAAAATCCTTTCCAGTCATCAAATTTTGTAGGTATTTATTTCTCCATTATTTAGGGTGCTAGCTTCGATAAGAGGGCTAACAAATGACAACTGGAATGAAATGAATAAGAAGCAAAACTGCATACATTATAATCCTGTCTCAAAAAACTTAAGTCATTTACATAATTATCCTGCAACCCCCAAGGATCAGCCCATTCTAAATCAATCAAACCGTACCGGTGGTCTGAACAGTTCCATAACAGCCACCCTGCCATAGATGCCAATTTCTTTGACTGGTCTTAGTCCCTCCGGCGTGACAACATAGATCTCTAAGCGTGTATTCCTTGCTATTATTAGGTTCAAGTCATCTGGGTTGGTGAAGTTTCCTAAAATACAAAAAAGAGCATATAAACCTGGTTACTTTGTAAATGCATTGGTAGTTCCTATTGCCAGTATACTTTGTGTATCTTTAAATTTAAATGCTCTATTTCAATCAGTTAATTACCAAATACTGAGGTACACTTGAAGTAAAACAAAGTGAACAAACTGAGAAGGGGAAATGGCAGCCAAAAAGGAATGAATAATGGATATGAGGCAGGAGGAATTTATGAAATTTAGAATAGAACCACCTCACTATTTTTTTCTTTCGCTGTGACCTTTATAAATCAAGCAAGAGTGATCTGTTTCATCACTTTGTTATTTTCAACCAGATTTTTTCAGGATTTACTTGAATTAAATTTATGCTTATTATTTTCATATAAAAAAACAAACAAACAAACAACAACAACAGCAGCAAAAAAAAAAAAAAAACAGTAAGATTTTCAAAAAAAAAAAAAAATCAGTACAAAAAAAGCATAATACGCAAGCATTGAAAAGAACAAATGTATTACAGATAGATTATCTGTTTACTTATTTGATTTGTAAAGAGTACTATTGGCCTCAGTGAGTCCAGGTGCTACACTTAGCACATTTTTACTAGTATGAAATTAAATACTATATTAGTATTACTAACCTTCTATTCTTTTCTATTCAAACTCTCAGGTTATACAAGATCTGCCATTTCACAGTTTTGGCATTGTTTTAAGCGCATTCATAGTTACCTGTGACACATGCATTAACCGCTGTCGGTTTGTGCGCAGTAACGACGTAGTTATAAGCCATGACTGAACCTGTGGTTGCCAAATTCGGCACCTTCAACAACTTCAGCAACACAACCTCTCATGCACAGAACAAAATGAAATGCGCATGCGTCCCGGGAAATTTGTGCTCTCTACCAAAGTTATTCTCTCATGTATTTCAAAGTTATTTAGTTCTTTGTTCGATAAACTGATATCAGAATTGTGAAATATATTCCATTATAATAATATCTAAGTGATGTCAGCACGCAAAGTTTAAAATTTGATACAGATGATGGGGGGAACAATAAAATCTAAATTCGAAAATCAATCCCAATAGGCACTAACTCTGCATCAATGCTCTCTTTTGCTCTTTCATGTTTGTTCAAGCACTGGCCGGTGCCCCAGGTAGCTGTCGTTGCCTGTTGGTTTTGAAGTACAACTTCATTGTGATTTTGTAAGGTAAGAAGAAAATAAAAGAGCTGGAAAGCTTCGTAAAACAAATGATTTCAAAGTGTTATCCACTTTTGTATTACATGACTCGCGGGGATGGAGGGAGTGGGGGAGGGCATACAATGTACAGTAATTTCATTGAGACTATGATACTAAACATTCATGTATATGTGTAATGCATATAATCCGATAAAGTCGACAGCTTTGGTTTTATACAATGGCATAATTACTTTTGAGTATCGGGCAATTAAGGTACTGACAAGTTATATACTGTAATACAGCTAAAGAACTCATCAGCTTACCAAAATTTTCTGACTTTTATTTTATTGCACATGCTAACATCCTACTTTTTAAGAGATGGATTTCACATGGGGGACACAGTTTGGTGATGATGATGATGAAGACAATGAAGAAGAAGGGTTCCTTGGTCAGGTAAGAGAATATTATATTAAGTTGACACTCTCACAGGGATTTGAACTTTACAGCACATGCAGTTACTGTTCTTTATTAAGAGACCTTTCATACACTGATGACTGAAAATATGGTGAACCTATCGTAACACAAAAAACATAAAGTGCAATTCATTTACATACAGTTTGCAATTATTTGAAGTATGAGAAAATACAGTTAAAAACAACATTTTCAGATAAAGTCAAGAAAAATATTTAATATTAAACCTTAAGAACTAAACAATAAAAAACTTTATAAGCAGGAGCATTCTACATTGATAATGATGAATGAATGAATTAAAAAATGAATAAATTAATAACCAGTTATTAAAGGCAGACTGGCACAAGACAGTTTGAGAGTGTTCTTGTGACATTTTTTAACAAGTCACAGATGGTATTTTTGCACAAATAATACTTACCTTAATCTTTATTATATTAAACTGTCTAGGCTGGCTTTGGAGGAAGAGATGGATTGATATTTTTGATTGACTGTGCAGAATCCATGTTTCAAAATGGAGATTCCGAGGAAACACCTTTTGAACTTTGCATTAAAGTAAGTGTTTTACTCTTAATATTTTAGTACCAGTTTTATTATGAAAACTTATTACAAATCTATTCACAGTAGCATTGTTGTATAGTTACAATTTAGGTGTTATTTTAATGGGGATTACATTTTTTCATAATCGCAAGATAGTAGATCATAATAAAATGCTGGTATGTGTTTTTAGTGAGATTTGAGTGCAAGGAACATTTTCCAATACATTTAGTTATGGATATCTAATGTAAGGTTCCATTATTATGTTACAGTGTACCAAGAATGTCATTCAAAATAAGATCATCAGCAGTGACAGGGACTTGTTGGGAGTAGTATTTTATGGAACGGTATGTGTGAAATTTAGTTCATAGAAAGAAGATCTTTTATCATCTAATAATTTTGTTTTGTTTTGTTTTATGTAATACATTATAGTTTTGATGAGACTTTATAAATTGATAAGCTGACGTCTTTATTTCCCCACTTTTTTTTTTGCTTTAATATATGTTATAGCAGTAATATAGTATTTTTATAATATTTTAGTATTTTCATGCAAGATTTGTCGAATGCATTTTTAAAAAATCTTAAAACACCTTTTTTATTTTATTAGGAAAAGGACAAGAATCCAGGGGATTTCAAGAATGTGTATGTTCTCCAGGTAAAATGGAATGTGCCAATGTAACAGTATATTAATTGTTAATTAAGTTACAGTTGCACTGAACTGTATTTCATTTTATTATCCAAATGACATATTTTGCATTTATATAATTGTATGCTTAATTGTCCATATTTATTGTAACTGGCATTAGTAATTCCTAATAAATACCAAACGTGCACTTTGCCATAAACCTTTCAGCTTACTGGCCACTTTCCTAAAAACTACTGGTCCAAATCTGGATTCAATGGTCTGAACAAAAATTTCAATAATACTGGACATTTTCTCCTATTGCATTTAATATTTAGAATGTCATGTAATGGCTATAGTTCAGAAAAATTAAACCATACTGAAATCTCTTTTTACAAAACTTTCAGAGAAAAATCTTATGGCCATGTCGGACCACTAAATTCACACATTCTGAAAAAATCTACCAGTTCAAACACCTATTGGGCCGTAGGCTTAGTACCAGTGGCTAATGTGACAGAGTGTTTTTACTTCCCCAGCACTAGCATTGTTTTTTTTTTTCCATTTATGTACTGGTCAGCCTCTTGAGCAGCCTGGTGCCCCTGCGGTACTCCAGCTGGAAGCTTTGCTCGAAGAGGGTAATGATGACTTTGATACCAACTATGGACACAGCAGCACTTATTCACTAGGAGATGCTTTATGGACATGTCAGAATATGTTCTCACACAGGTATAAGTTGAAAGGGTTGTTACAGTTTTAGTACATTTTTCTTCTGTAAATATTTTTAAAATTTTTTTGTTGATAAAACTCAAATATCATAGCATCTTAAAATCCATATCATGATGTTTGAGCATTTAAAAAAAAGCCACCTTGAATTGCATTTTTTTACTAGAAAGTATATCACCAGTAAGCATTGAAATCTGATCATTCTATCCTATTCCATTCTATTTTTCTTAGCCCTCACAAGATAAACTACAAACGGGTGATGCTTTTCACAAACGATGATGATCCACATAGAAATAACAATTCCCTAAAAGTGAGTACTATCTCAAGAGAATCTAATAATATTTGATTCAAGGGTGTTAAAATAAGAAGAGTGAATCTGGTCCATGTTCAAAATGTGTCGTGTGTTTTCATTTCAAACCGACAGTACTGACAAGATTGTTTATGAAATTTAAGCTCTCTTAGTACCATTGCCATTGCTGCATTTTGTTGTTTAATTTTTGATTTTTTAGAACCAAGCTAAAGCCAAAGCTGTTGATCTACATGAAACAGGTATAGAACTGGAATTGATGCACATACAGAAACCTGCAGAAGGTTTTGATCTAGGGAAGTTTTACAGGGTAAATATAATAGCTTGATTTACATGTTTTCCTATCCATGAATTTTTAAGGCCTGTATACGTAGTATTTAATATAGTCATATGTAGTTCAAGAAATGTTGCTTATTCAAAGATTGCACATTTGTAAGCATTCTGCACATGGACTTTATTATATGACAGTGTATTTGGGAGGTAAGCATATAGTAGAATAATTATAGCTTAAATTATTTTATCCAACCAGGATATTCTCTACTTTGATGATGATGAAAACACTGTGCTTGCTGACCCTGCAGAGAAGTTTGAAGAATTGTTGACAAGGTCTGGTGATGTTGCATTTACACATGGATCTCCTGACAATAATTAAGTTGTTCAGTTTAAATACAGTTCAATTTAAGTCTGTTATAAATTTATAAAGAATTACATATGCATATTGAGCATACATGATCAATATTTTCACTTTGATTGTATAAAAATACTTTGCTTTTTTAAAATACATTTTCTCCATACTTTATCTAGGGTGAGATCGAAAGACCATAAGAAAAGAGCAACAGCCAGAATTCCACTGTCCCTTGGAAAGGACCTCAATATGTCAGTTGGAGTGTGAGTATAAATATATAACCACCTGGTGCTTACAGAAATAAAAACTGATGAATTCTAACAAATATCAGTAGTATTAAACCAAGGCAATATGTATCAAATTTTCTGTTTTACTAGATACAACCTAGTCCGTGCTTGTCCAAAACCATATGGAGTAAAGCTGTATAAAAAGACTAATGAAGAGGTGAAGACTGTAACAGATTTGATCCTCAAGGTAAGTTAGTTGCTATCACATCTGTGTATTTTTTCTCTGTTCTTCTTTAGTATTTTTTAATATAAAATAAGGAATTACAAGGTTGCTCCTTAAAATTGGCAAATATGAGGAAACGTTTATGGAAAGAACGGCATATTCTTTCAGAAACAGAGTGAACCATGTTTTTTTGAATATATAGTGTCTGTAAATAGCAAATTAACTGTTTTTGTAGGAAACTGGGGAAGTGCTTATGCCCCAAGACATTAAAAAGTATGTTACGTTTGGTGGCAAGAAGATTGCTTTAGAAACAGAAGAAATAAAAGAAATAAAACATTTTGGAGATCCAGGTTGGTGATTTACAAAAATATGTATTAACTTAGAGCATTAAAACTGTCATCAATTTTTTCTGATGTCTACAGGATGCTATTGGTGTGTTTACTCAACTTCTGAATTAATAAAGAAGACAGTTAAGAAATCAAACAATTTGTTGTGTGCGCTATTGTTACATGCTTGAAATGAAAATATAATAGAAAAATATGGAAAAATATTATATGTGTATATATAGTGAATTTTGCTTCATTTTCAGGGTTCACTTTGATGGGGTTCAAACCACGATCCTTCTTAAAGAGATACTATTATGTCAAACCAGCCCAGTTTTTATATCCAGATGAAACTGTAAGAAAAATACAATAGAAGAAACATTTTAATTCATTCTTTGGATATGTACAGTTTTTTCTTCAAGTAATGCACACATATTCATTATTGGATCATCAACTTTTTTTTATTACATCTGTTTGCTATCCATCTTTTACAGCAGTAGTGGGGATAGGGCTGTTGAGGTAATTATAACATGTGTTGCATTTAGTTTTAGTTGCAGTTGTGTATTTCAGACTGTTCAAGGAAGCACTACCATGTTCACTGCTCTCTTAAAGAAGTGCTTGGAGAAGGATGTTATGGCCATATGTAAATACATAGCTAGGAGAAACACTCCACCAAGATTTGTGGCACTGCTTCCCCAAGTAAGTTCACATCATTTTCTTGAACTGATTTTCAAAGCCATTACTAATTACAAAATTTAATTTAAAAAAGATAACACTTGTTTTCCAGTTATTGTTCATTATCTTTGGAACTGTCATTTTGCGAGAGACTATGGGTTTGGTTTTGTGCTTTGAGTTGGGCCTTGTGCCCTGGTATAGTATGGAGTTTGGCTATAATAAGTCTTATTCAGGATTTTGAGCACAGTGCAGTCTCTTAAAGCCTGTGTCTACTTGACTACTGGAATTGGGACGTCTTCTTTGTCTTTTCCCTTGCTTTGTTGCCCAATTGCTTTCAAAAGCAGGCATGCCTTTCATGCTGATCTGTCTATTGCAGCAGCCTCCCAGGGCAGCAGATCTATATTTGGAGTCTGCCTATCTGCATGTTATTACTAAAAGTTACAATAATGTGTTGGTGTGATATTTTTAAATATTCAAATATTTTAATATTCATGCACTCATCAAATTGTCAGTAGACTGTAAAATTTGAAGTATTCTAACAACAATGACATGTCAAGCTCTGACTCTCTGTCTGGTTGCATGTGGGTAAGGATCTACTTTGTACTCTACATCTACAAGTTTGTGTTGTTTTGCATACCTCAATTATTAGGAAGAAGAGTTAGATGACCACAATGTCCAGGTCACTCCTCCTGGGTTCCATGTGATCCCGTTGCCATATGCAGATGAGATGAGAAAACTGAAATATGACAACATGCCAAGAGGTATGTTGAAGTTTTCATTTTTTTCCATATGCATAATTTAAATTATCTTTTTGAGATGCAGCATGCTTAAAACTTTCTGTGATCAGGAGTTATTTTGAGATAATTTTATTATTTTAAATATATTTAAATCATAGTCTTAAAAATATATTAAAATTTTCCTTTGATTTTCCATCTGGTTTAAGAGATGTCATTTATGGTCAGTTGTTGAACTGCATAGAAGAGAAATATTTCTGTGCATTCCAGCTAAAACAGAGCAGATAGATAAAGCCAAAGAAATAATAAAGAAGCTCCAGTTTACATTCAGAAGTGATAGTTTTGAGAATCCAGCTTTGCAGAACCATTACCGTAATGTGGAGGCCCTTGCTCTGGACAGAGACCAAGCAGAGGAATTAATTGATTACACAGGCAAGTTGGATTTTCTTCTTAATTTCACATATTGCAGGACCTCAGTGATACTTCTTTGATGGTAATATACTGTAGCCACTCAAGTGTCCTGTTGTGTGCATCAGTGTATTTGTGTTATTGTCTATTTGGATTGTCATATACTAGATAGATATTGGTACATTGGTATAATATATTGAGTTATTTTTATTTTAGAGCCTGATGTTCAGAGACTAGAAAGGAGAGCTGGAGCATTAATTGGGCAGTTTAAAGATCTGGTTTATCCAGAGGGATATCAGGCAGGAAAGAAAAGAAAGGTAAACAGTGTATTATTTGCCACAGAAAACCACCCCTAAAAGCAAATAAAGCATATGTCATCATGGTTAGATAACTCGTAACTCTAGGTATGTATTATGGTGAAGACTTCTGAAAATTGAAATCAATATTATTGCATTGTAGGCAGGAGGAGCTGCCCAGGGACCAGCTGCCAAAAAGACAAATGAAGAAGCTGTTGATGTGAAAAAAGAGGCTCAGGCTGGAAGGGTAATGATGGTGATATTGTTAAATTAACAAAGATATCAATAAAATGATACAGGGTGATGTTGGACAATGATTATTTTGAAAAAATACCATGATTTATTCAAGGAGAATGGGAGTAGTTTGAATTAGTTCAGATATTTCATATAGGGTCTTTTTGAAACTATTTTAATAAATATTTTTATACCTCTTTTACAGCTGGGAAAACTGACTGTTAAAGTCTTGAAAGAGTTTGTAGAAAACTTAAAATTGAAACCAGCCAGTCAACGCAAAGCTGACCTCATAGATGCCATAAATGATCACTTTGGAACTGGATAGAGTCTTACTTGGAGACTTGTCATATAATTTATCTGCACTCCGGACTAATTTTTCTGAAAGGACCAATCTCTCTTACAATAATTTTGGAGGAACCATGATACTGGAGATATTTTTTGAAACATTGACCTAGTTCATTAAAGATTTCCTGGATCATTTTTAGTTCTCACATTGACAAGTGTTGTCCGTTATTTTGAATGATAATTGGCTGATGTGGAGATTAATGTTTCATTGCCTAGAAATGATTAAGAATGCTTACACTTTCTCCATTAATATGCTGACAGATATACATTTAAAATGTATTTAGTTTTTTAGTATACATTATTAATACTAGAAGATAGAAGAATATTGTAAACAAATTTTGATTAAGTTTTTGTAAAATAATTTTATTTTATATTGGAAAGAAAAATACTTTTTCATGAAAAATAAAACAGATTTCTTGTAACATGATAAATATGCACTCATACAAAATATCCTTAAAATCCTCTACAAGCATAACCTTTCCAGGAGTTCATAAAAAATTAATGGTCATAAGAGTCATAGATATATATTTTTAAAGAAACATTCTTGATTTAACTTGAAAGCAATATTTAAAAATTCTATGAAAAATTTTGATTCCCCCCCCTCCAAAAAAAAATAATAAGAAGAGATCATTTGTAGGCATTTTAAGTTGCCCTGCTTGACTATTATGAAATCACTTGACTATCGATCCTTGGCATTTCAAAACCAGTTACTGTAACACTTTAATTCAATGATGTACCCTTTTTGCATTGTTTATATTCCGCTATAGTACCATGGAATGCTTCCCAAACATCTGGATTGCTGAAGCACAGTGTTCCACCACCCCGTTTATATTGGCCATACTGAAAGAAGGGAAAAAATGGCACTGTATCACACTTGGCATTTGTCAAACAAGTAATTATACAAACGCATTCACAAAGTTTGAATACTTTAAATGTTATGCTGTGCGAATGTGGATTTATCTCTCTTTTTGCCACCACAAAAAAAAGTCCAGTCAAAACTATACACATCATGTACAGTGTTAAATTTTGTGCACCAAAATTATAATTATTCACTCACTTCTCTGTTAATATCCCCTACACATGTCCACTTTTTACCCTGGCTGTCCGCAGTTTTGCTGATGGCCCACTTTGCGTGGTCATCGTATTCCTCGAACTTTATCCCATTGGGGAGCTGGATAAGGTTGACATTTTCTACCTAAGAAGAAAATGTAAGTGTAAAAACATCAAAATATTTGATAATCATTAAATAAATATTTTTATTCAATGTCCTCTTCAGATAATTTGAAATTTCATTAAAAATTGACTTATCTCTGATGGTAAGTCTCATGGTGTGCTAGTGTTTTAAAGGAAATAACACACTTTGAACCAACCAATATTGAGCTGAATTTTGTTGGTTGCCTACCGTGTATTTGCCCTCACAGTATGACGGAATAATGCTTTCGTGTTGCCAACTTTCCACCAGAAGGTCAGACTCCAAAGCAGGAGCAACAATGTCGTAGTACAGATCTGTAAAGGAAAATACCTGTCTGTGTCAACAGGGATGGTGTAAGATGATGGGATTTCGATATAGGCCTTTCGCGTCGAGCGTAATATCTAAACAATAGGGCCTACAGTTGTGACGGTATGTTTTTGAGAGGTTCTACTCTACTTCCTTTCACAGTCAAATTTTCTTTCTGCATCTTCAAGTTCGTTTCCAGTCGTCGTGTCGAGCGCAGGATTCTATTTTTGAGACTGTTTTACATAATTACCAGAACATAAATTGGTATACCTCTCAAAAAGTACTGCTACACATGCATCGCTAAGATATAATGCTTGCTGTGAAAATGCTTGATGAATTTGAAAATGACGTTTGATTTTAACAGTTGAATAAACTGTGTCACGATGTCGATTGCAGATTGATATCGAAACAGGAACTTTATTTCGTGATATGAACAATTAAAAATGTTTCATTGTAAAATTCGCAAATTCTATTAATCTAAATTCATGTCCATACGTGTACCTGTAGGTATCAGCTACGAACAGAAAGCCTGTCTTGTAACACCTACTGTAACATATACATATTGAATGTATTAATCGATGTCGCAAACGATAGGGCCTACTAATATATACATGTTCCTCCTTAAACTTAACTTTGCATTTTTAATTACTACCAGTACCTTTATCCAATAACTTGCTTTTCCCAAAGCTAAGGAAATCATGACCACCGACAGAGATAAGAGGAAAGATCTGGTCAGCCGGGGACCCAGATATGTTTTTGCCTTGTACTACCAGACTCAAGTTCTCGAATTTTTGGGCAAGACCACTGGGCAATTTCTGGTCGTATAGATGAGGGTAGTCGTACAGCAACAGGCCACCTGTAAACGTGATTAAACAAACGGAAATGTCTACAAAATCTGAATTTTATCAATATATAAATATATAGAGAGAGAGACTATATGAATAAATACGTAAATTTTACAACTTTGCTCAGCATTAATGAGGAAAACATAGTTTACGCGATATCAAATGTTTAATTCAAAATTGGTAATCAATTATCATGTTTGTGCAAAAAAAAAACTAAACCGCTTTTGATTCAGATTTTCAATGCAAAATGTAGCGTACCGATTTTGTCAAATGCGTCAGGAGTAAAAGTAACACATAAAAAGGCTTGTCCATAGTACAATCCGTTGTGTGGGTAGGAGTAGCTGGACGATTTGACTGGGGGGAACCGTGGTAAGCTGTGTACCAGCCAGACGCCTCTTGATGGTGTCAGCATTAACACACCTAAAACAAGGTAGCAAAAGATGTGTTTGAACTCTGTCAACATTTGCTTTTTTTATTTTACATACTCTTTACGAGCTCAGACCAAGTGTTCTTGTCATTTACATTTTAATAACTATTTTTTCTTCGTGTTCATAAAGTCCTCGCGGAGTTGGATCCATCTTTGTAGACCGATAGTATCATTGGGAATGAGCCCTAAGACCACATTCAGCTTCACACAGCGTACAAGCTGGGTCAGTCAACTCGGCGGGGGATTCTCGCTAAAGTGCAATCAGGTGTCCAGCCGGGTGATTACACTCAACCCCAATCCCCAATTCTCTTCTGCTGCTGAGCCTCCGTTTAAGGGGCGGGTAGGGGTGGGGTAGTTACAAAAGAGCAGACAAGCTGATTGGGCGTTTGTTTACTATTTTAGAGACCAGTGATATCAGAGGGTAGACATGAAGGGGGTTCCTCCGAAGCCAAGGGAGAAAAACGTACCCGCTGTGTCTTCCTCTGGATCCGTCATTGACTAATAATCTATATACCCCTGTAACATACCTTTTGTGTGCCCGTAGTTAAAACTGTATGGGGGATGCTCAGGTGGATCGTCATTATACAGAATGTAACCAAAGTCCTGGAAAAAAGGCAATGAACACCGCATCTATAGTTTCAACGTTTCCACCTAAAACAAATGTTTTATCCACACTAACAACTGTCAAAAACTACATCATAAAAGGTGTTATATTGTTTCAGTTGAACACAATTCTAAATCTGCATGTCTTACAATTCTAGTATATGTCATCTTTTTCATTTCTTAATTTCTCATTCATATCATCGTTACGGAAATGCACTCAGTGGTTAATAGTCATGCACTATTTGTTCAGACTTGTATTAAAAAAGGGGCAACTATCTTTTAATCACTTTTTTGTAAAAGGCTTAAAAGTGCAAATGGTCCAAGCTTTTAAATTTCGTCATTTTTGTACATATGACAGTAATCGTAGTTCTAAAATCGCAAAATGTGCGAAGGTCTCCTAAAGGCTAAAACACAAGAAAGTTTTAAACCGGAACAACTAGACTCTGTACGTACATCACTGTCGTGCTGGCTGTACATTTGTTCTAAGGTGTAATATAAAGCGTGTCCCGAGGTCGCGTTCAACGAGACATTCACAGGCCGCCACTTTGGTGCATTGATGTCCATATATACATGCCCCAGACCGATTTTGATGAGGGGATCCGGGTTATCTTTAAGGTGTGGAATCTTATACATGGCAAACCTGAAAGTGTGACAAAACTACATTCGGCCCCATTTAACAAATTAACGATAAAGAGGCAATATATAGGCCTAGCTATATCAATACATTTAGCTCTCGTTGTGGCTATCAGTTTATAAAGCATTATATATATACAAAATATTGAACATAAAAAAAAGAGGAAGTAAAAACGTTTTAAAGTTAAGGTTTTAAGAAGGGCGAAAAATTGATTGGAAGATTCAGTGCCTCACGGGTGTTCATTAGAGCTCACTTGTCAAATTGTTTTTGGAGGGGTCTAGTCTCCCGACCGGTTTGGCCGGCTTCGTCTACCGATGTGGCAGGAATGGTAGTCCTAAGAATGGAAGTCCGGGGTCCCATGCATATGATTAGTACAGGCTAGGATTTATTTTGGATCCTAGGTACAGGTTAGGGTAAACCGGAGTATTGGGATTATTATATGGGACGTATGTAACCTGTACAAAGTAACTGGGAACTGACTACGCTGACTACCTGGACTATGGTTCCAAGCGGACTACCATTCCTGTCAATTATATGTTCAATTACGCATCTCTCTCTGTGCCTGTTTTATAGGTTTCAAGTCAACCGACAAGTGTGCATGTGTGGTAATAGGAAATATGCATGTTTTGCGTTGTATAAGCGGGGCGGATCAGTGATGGCAATGTGCATCGAAGGCTGTATGCATGCATGAGTACAGTATATTATTCGTACCAGTCAACTGCATTCCCTTCTGGATCCATGCATGTAAGGTCGCCCAACACTGTCGCCAAGCACAAAACATGTCCAAAGGCCAAGAAAACAAGAAAACTTGGTTTGTACCCCATATCTTTCAAACCGATCTTCAGAAACATGAAGACGTACGTTAAATAAGCAACTCTGTCCACCTGGTTCAGATCTGAAATAAAAATACCTTTGAATTAGATGATGATTTGAATGTTATCAACACGACAGCACTTCATTCGTATACTTCTGTCAATAACAATGAATATATCAGTATATATATCTTGTACGAAAATCCTTGCGTTATCATTCATATATACTAGATATCTGTTATACATGTATGTATTGTAATGGTGTCAAGTAAGATATAATACAGTCAGCCGCAAAGTGGCATAAAACGATAACATTAGTTGCGATCTTCTTCCGCGTTTGAATATAAAGCTGAAGGGACCTACATGTGTACCCCGACTTGCCTAGCTGAAGTCTACAATAACGTATACACGTGTATTCACAGTTTGGCCTGTGGACATATTTATGTACGAGCTCATTTAGTGTCACCCCTGGTATTATGTGTTATAAATAGATTTGCAGTCCGATGATGGCACATTGATCATATGATAACAGGGATGATATGACATAAATTAACTGGGACTTTGCCATCATTGTCCCCCACGCTCTGCCCACAGGGTGCGCTAGTAGTATGTTACAAATTTTTTGTATAGCTGATATCGATATTTAATTTTAATTGTTTAGTATTTTAGAAGCCCCTGATATCAGAGGGTAATTGTCCCTTTTGTAACATTTGCTCTATAAGCCCACAACACAAACAATCAGTGCCATATTTTATCTTTCATTTTATTTATTTATGTAACATTATTTTCTTCATCTCGCTTTGTTTCAATAAAAACATCGCTCGGCAATACACAGTCACTCCACGAAAAGGGAATCCAAATCCGAAAAATACGTGTCGCAGCCTATTATCTGCAATAAAAGTGTATAAAATATTGTATTTTTTATGTTTTACAGTGGAATCCCAAGTACTCTACACAAAAAGAACAATTCACTTTGTAGAACTCATCTTGAGAGTAACCGAGAGGGTAACAATTTCCACGTGCTGCTTTAGTAATTTAGTTAGCTGGTTAGCCGCAAGAAAACATCTGACATCTTTTAGCGTTTTTTGTCCTTAATTAAGTTGAAGTCATGATTCTTTTTTTCAAATATATATATGTGGTATTTTTTTTTATTAATTTCGTTTATCGTTTTCGAAAGTACTGTGTCGGTCAGTCAGTCAGTCTGCCTGTCTGTCTGTTTGTTTGTTTGTTTTCAAGTTTGTCTGTTACACGTAGCACTCTACAGGTCGTTATAATTTCATCTCCGTATTAAACAAATATATAATATATGAAAATGTTAATTCTGCCAAGATAAGCTGATCATTTTATATTGTCACTGAAGTGTGCTTTACAGTCGAAGACAAAAACATAAAGTGCTTTATCAAATATTTTGGTGTTTATTTGGAATTTAGAATGGGGTGAAATTTGTCAAATAGGACTCGGTAAGGGTCCTAGAAGCAACTTCTTAAGGGGGGGGGGTGACAGAGAAGGTTGACAAGATGCAATGAATTACCCCAGTCGGTCAGCTACCATATAATTTATCAATGACCATGAGTAACCAAAGGGTAAAATCAAACAGTTTGGAGTGAGGTTCACAGGGATGAAACCAACACATTTTTTTTTCTTCTGAAGCTGCCTACTCCCACAGCTTTTCGGCATCATAGAGCAACAGCTTCTGCTGGACCATTCCTGTCACACCGGGATATGATGCCATCTTTTATATATATATTGTGAATATCTATCGGGCAAACAAGCAAATTACTGTCTCTCTAGGTGACTACGTTATAAAAGCCAACTGAGTGATGAAATTAATTCCATGCAAAAATAAATAAATAAATAAATAAATAAATAAATAAAACTCACTGGTCACAAAACAAGGGCCCACAGAATTCGCCCGAGGCATATCTTTGAATATTGAGTAACAAAATAAAAAAGACGAAGATCTGTGCCCATTGTAGAGGGTGTACTCAGTTAACCAGTTTGTCCAGTTCACTAATCTAATATCTAATATCATATTACATGATTAAAAGGCGGTCTGAGACTGGCTTTATTGAAAATATGCGTGTCTTTTTAACGTTTTTCGCGCAATACAATACCTTTTGCTTGCATCTGCTTCTGATAGGCCTATTTTAGTTTTAAATATTTACAAGGTTGTAAAAATTCATATTTTGTGAAGGGCTAGTAGGGTAACTGCAATCTTATGATATCTGCTCTCCTCTTCCTGCTGATATATTTATATATATATATATATTTTTCAAATTTTTCGATACAGTAGTTGCCGACATATGGATACTTTTTTGACAAAACCACGCTTCATCAAGGCCAAGATTTGACCAGCCCAAAGGAGCACCAGCCAATTAAATCACTGCATATTACACAATGCAGCAGTGTAACAGACTTGGTAGTCAGTTAATTGGTAGCGACACACCTGACTTCATACTTCTCCAGTCAGAGTTAAAAAAAAAAAAAAAAAGAGAACGCATTTTTACCTAGGTATACCTTTAAAACTGAAATATTCCATATTAGGCCTAAATGTCAAGTCTGTAGTTAGAGAAAAGAATAAATATTTTGTAGAAAATTTACTCGCCAAAAAATAATATTCCATAATAAGTAGTAGGCCTAACCCTGTATTTGTCGTAGCCTACCTGTAATTCTATAAATCACGAAAGTAGGAGGGGGCCTACCGAAGTATAGGCTACGCTTTTACTTTAAAAATATAAAAAACTTCTTTTGTCATATTTTGTCCTATAACCTCTATGACTAAATTTCATTTTCCCCACTTGCACTAGCTAGTTACTTGAAACGGCAAGGGTAAATCTATGCTCTAGTGTAGGCCTAGAAGTTTGTTTCAAGTTAGGCCTATTTCTGAAGCCCAGGGTGGCCCAAAATGGTCGGCCCTATAACATATATTATTCGAGTAGTCTCTTCAACACCGAACCGATCTCGGTCTGTTCACTATTTTTTTTGACTGCCATATATATCACTGGTAGGCCTACATGTAGATCTACCAGTAATTACCTCCGACTTAGACATAATATTATGTCCAAGCCTCCGCCAAGGAGGTTATGTTTTCACCCCTGTCTGTTTGATTGTCATCAACATAACTCAAAAAGTGATGGGCCGATTTTGATGAAATTTTCAGGGTAGGAGGGAAATTGGTTAACTTAGAAGTGATTAGTTTTTAGTCGTGATCCAGATCAATAATCAATCAATAATCAATAATAATCAAAAATCGCTGCCTTGGCAGAGGTCTGCTTTTCTAGTTTTTTAAAATTAAAATCTAGTTTCTGGATATTTAATATGATACACACCAGTTAGTCTTTTCGATTTATTGCGTAATTGAATGAAACGTGCAAGGCGACAACAGACTAAGATGATGCTTGGGAGGAGCCTTTGAAGATTGAGGCAGAACGAATTAGACTAAAAAATTGCAAAATGAAAAAGCCTTGCACATATATATATCGCCTCGTTCTCAGCAGGATGATGCTAATCGAAATCGAGGTCACGTTGGTGGCCCAAAGCCAAAATGGCGGACCGTCAGAGCAAAGTCGCAGCAATGGCTAGTTCTGAGGTGTCAAAGAGGGCAACTATGTCTTTAACACCAGAAATTGCGGCTATAATACAAACAAGAGAACGTAAACTTGCCTATGAAAAGAACTTGGAAATCCATATTAATCGAGGAAGCGCATATCCACCCATGAACCTCGAGATACACCAGAGAATGCGAGATCGAGTAGCTGGAAAAGGAATGACAGCGGATGACCGTTTACTTCGAAAAAAATGGGTAGATGCTCAATCGTTGGCTCCTGATGAACCACGGTTTGTTCCAGCCCCTAGGAACATATTGAGGCGCGTGTATAGATATCCAATGGATGTATTGTATATGCCACTTTCTAAACTCCCTGTTTTGGTGAGTAAATTTCAAACGTAAACTCTATGGTATTTTTAAGCCTAGCAGGGCTGGCATATCTTTTGTTTTGTAATTGATGATTATTATGTAATTTGTGTTAAGCTTTATATGCTCTAAGACTCTCTGCTCACCCATGCAGAAAACAAGGAACCAAAACGACAAAGTAATTTTTCCTTAAAGTATGTTAAGAGTTAAGATTGATTTAACGTCAATCTACTTTTGTTGCAGCTTTTGATGTTTTAGCCCTCTGCCCTTAGTAATATGCATTTAGAAAATATATATAAATTAGATAAGTGCATGTTAGATATACACCTCCGCATGCATACAGTATCTTGTTTACAGGAAACGTGCCACACTTAATTAATTTTAATTATATATTTTTTCCATGACAGTAAAAAACATTAAATAATGTAATCATTTCCATGACAAAGTTTGAACAAGTCGTGACAATAAACAGTGGAGGTTTTACACGATACTGATGCTGAGCAACTTTAAGACTTTATTTTAACTGCATCATACATACATACTGTATTCCTTAAATTAAAATTTTACTGTTTTATGTCAAGACTTGATAAAACTGCAAACTTTGCCACTCCATGATTTGTGAAATGAAATTTGATCCCACATTCATAAATGCTGCTGTAATTCCCACAGAATTCCTTTTCTGGCAAAATTCCCAAAATTAACAATTGGTGGATGCATCATCCATCTGTATTTGGCTAAAATATTTACCTTGGCTCATATGGCTATTTTATAATTATTCAAAACAATGATGCTTCCAACAATTTTTGTCTGAGTGTATGTCAACATTCCACTTTTAAGAAGCTCAAAAGAGAAGTTGAATTTCACATCATATAAGGTTTGATTTAGACTGAAAATTGGTCATTCTCTGACAAGTAGGGACTACTAGTATGTGAAAATGTGATTTTATTGAAAGAAGAGGGATTTTCAATGATATAAATTTATGTTTTTATGCCCACCATTGTGTTTTGTCAAAATGTACCCGTCTTTGTTTTCTGGAGCATGCATAAAAATATTTCTGAGCCAGAAAACAGTTTGGTGTGTGTTCAAAATTTTGAGATATAAAGATAATTATATGTCCGAGAGAAATTGCCTTGGTTATGAAAAACATTCAACATGAAGAAAAAAAAAAGGAAGATTTTTTCCTTTTGATATTTTGTAATATCTTGTAGCACCATGTAATTTGTGTGATATTAGACTATTAAATTAATAATCTTAGTAAGCATTTTAATACAGCTGTGGAATTGTTGATTATTCTTATTCCATGTTATTTCAGAGAAAATGCCATACAGACGTGCGGTCAGTGCTTCATGGAGCTCTGGTTGCTGTAGCTTTTATCAATTTTGCATTTTATTGCTATTATTTCAAGACAAAGGTATGTACTATTCAGATATGTGCACAACTATTTCTCACTTTTAAATCCCCTAATTTAAGGTAAACAATGGTAAGACAAATCGGGTCCAAATCTGTTGGTGAAAATTAAAAGTTTTGCATCATTACATATAACTTAGAAGAACAAAAATAAACCCTTTAACATTAAAACACATTTACCTGACGGTGTCAAGAGACAGATATGTGGTCTGTCAATTTCTCTTTGTTAATGAAAGAGATGCTCTGGTATGCAAGAACAGAGTCATGGATATAAACCAATTATATAAGATCATTCCACAAAAAAAGTGACTCTCTGAGTCGCATTATTGAGGACACTTCTTGTGTCATATTGACTGAACGGTTTTCTATGAATTTTTAATAAGTCAATTTATTTATTTTAAGAAAACAGCAAACATACTGGGGCAAATATATATTATACAAAATGTGAGTGACACTGACATGTCTCAGAGTCACCATATTGTGAAATGATATAGAGAGAGATATTTGTATATACACACATGCATACATTCCATTTCAGTCATGGGATGGTCTAAGCAAATTTGTGCATATGGGAGCATACCCTGCAACATTTGTAAGTAGATTTTCACATTTTTAGTTGAAGGCATCGTAGTAAATAATTCATTTTGATACACTCCTCAAAATGTTGTTTCCATAAAAGTTTCTACACAAGTTTCTTGGCATGTAGGTGAAAGATTTTGGTCTAATATTTAATCTATGTTTATATCAGAATTGTAATTTTTAATGCACAAACATAGTAAATATTTTTCTATGATACTGTTATCCTGCATGTTGAAATGAACTTACTAGTAAAGCATCAGAGTTCAGGCAAAATTAAATGGACTGTTCGTCTTTATCTTCTTATTTTTCAGGGTGAAAATGCTTCTGCGCCCAAACCAAAATATATAACTCCAGAGGGCTCACCTTTACTTTGACTGTATAATACTAGGTGTTTGCAGTTTTCAGTATTTGAAAATAATGAATTAACAGGACAGTTATGCACATTGCATACCACTGATGGAGAGTAAGTTATACATTTTGTAGTAATTGGTTGCATAGGACTTCAGAAGTAACCTGAAAAGAAGTGTTTTGGGTGTTCTAAAAACAGATAGACTTCTAGAAGAATTCTTGCTCTTTGAAACATTTGTGCATTGGAGATGAGTAATGTTTCAAGCATTTTTTTCTGAAAAAATTTGAAATAAATGGAGCTTTGCAAGCTCAAATTTGTTTCCTCAATTCTTACACCCAAAGCCTGATGAAAATGAAGAAAAGTAGTAGACAAAAAACAAAACAATTTAAATGTACTTAACAAGCTGATTGCCTGTGTTGTAATCTTAACTGCATTTTAAACTGTATGACAAAGTGTTTGTTAGGTTAGCATAAAATAAAGGATAATTTTTAACTTAAAAGCTGGCAAGTTGGCATGACACCAAAATTAACACAAACTGTCGAGATTCACTGGCCATTCTCTTTCCAATAAAGCAATTGATGCTGTCAAAGTGAATGGGGGGAGGGGGGGTATTTATTTTAGAATACAACGGTTAGCAGTTGAGACTATATATGTATCTGTTGTTAATAAAGGCATAACAGTTTGCAGTTATCAACTGAAACATGTAAATCCAATTTTCAAATGAACAAATTCTGGGAATTGTCTCGAGCCTGACATGATCTTCATTCTCAATGAAACACATCTCCAAAAAACTTAAAAAGTCAACTTAAAACATTTATTTTTCTGCTTAAAACTCCACAAAAAGTGATCATAGTAATCATTTGCTAAATTTTAACAAAATTATTATCCCAAAAACAAATTATTATCCCAAAAACAATCTTCGTTAGTCAAAAAGATGATTCACAATTTCAAAATTCCAGCTGTGTGCACATCCTTAAAAACTCAATTGTTACATTTAAGTCTACAATAAGTGGTCAAAAGAATTACCTACTTAATTTGAGCAAAATTAGATTGAATCATTCCTGGAACAATTTTGTTAGTGAAAACTGATACAAAGAAGGCAGTTGGGTATATGTCAAAAAGCACATTTATAACAGTAATTTAAATTGTGAAATCTTGAAATTCAGTGGGATATTTTACATATAAAAGCTGGTGGTATTTATCAAAGTATTTATACAGATGTTTCGTCATTTTAAGTACTTTCAGATAATTTCACAGCAACAAATTACCTGAAAGCCCAAGACCTTTGTAAAAATAGTCATGATTACACTTAAATCCATTTTCAAATTACAAAAATCTTCACAAAGCTGATATTGATTCCTGAATAAAATGGAGTATGTGGCACTTTCAAATATTCATACAACATAAAATTATAATTATTATAATCATAATGATAATTAAAATACATTAGTATTCATTATCAACATTTCTTTGCCATTTTAGGTGCCATGTTTGAGTATTTATGAGAAATACAAAAAAAGAAAGATTCAAATCCTTTGAAAATGGACTAACTTAAAGATGCAAAAATTAGCTTTCTTCTGCATTTAGGATGGTGTTTTCTCTTCCACTCCTTCGATAGGTTCATTTCTACAAATGATAGCAATCCTCCTTTCTCTGTGGACATTTCTTCCTTTAAAGGTAGAGAGCTTTTGTGGCAATATCTCATGAGTGAAATCGTACCTTGCTTTCCCTCTGTAATACAAATAATTGAAATTTGTATCACTATTTATAATCAGAATTTCAAATTTTGAATTAGTACTAGGACAATAACTCAAACCAACTTATAAGAGGTATTTCACAAAAGAACACACGAGTCCAGACATTGGTCTCATGTTTTGGACATTGTTATATTACAGACCAAATTGAACTACTTCCTATGAATTTATCTTGAAATAAATAAAATGAAAATGTTGGTATAAAAGGTTTGGCCAGTTTGGAGGCTTCAGTTATTTTGTGAGACGGTCCCAGCACTTAAAAACATAAATAAAAATTTACATTTTAGATGACAGTTATATGCAAACACCCTGAGCTTCAGAGATAACTTGACACTAACCTCTTCACTGTACCCTATCTTCATCGTGTCAAGTTACTTGCTACAGTGAAGAGGATAGTGTCAAGTTCTATTTCGTATAAAAATATCGGTCAGTCTTAAATGAGATATGCTTGCGCATGCGTACTCAGTTAGCTTGTGACATGCGGCTGGGTAGTCAGCCTGAAAATAGATGCGATCTATTTCTATCAGAATTATAATCTAAAACAAACGTAGTTTGTTTGCTTAAGTTGGAAACATTTTTGCAACGGAGTTGCAATCTTTTATGCGGCATATATATTGATCTGTAACGTAGTTACACATTGTAGGCTACGAATCATTTGTGTGCCAAACTTAATTTCAATATGGCGGCCGAAAGCACGTGTAGTGCTGTTTTACCGGGCCTTTCAAAACCCGCAATAGATACATGTAAGAATAGCGAGGACGTTAAAGCAAAGAAAGTAAGAACTAGAACAGGAAAGGGGAAACTAGACGACAAAGCAAAATCTAGTCATAACAGTGATGAATATTTAACTATAATGAAAAATATACAAGAAACTGTGCAGAGACAGGAAACGAGCATTAACAGCGTCGTGGGACGCATAGATACTTTAGAGAAACAGTACCTGTATCACGATGAATATTGTGAGGAGAATTATGACTTTGATGAACAGTATGATGAAAGATTGGAGGATGAAACATGCCCGGAGGCAGGTACTAGTAGCACAAACAGATTTGATGATATGACGAAGAGATATAAATTAATAGAGTATACAGACGTGGAAGTTGACAGTGTGTTGGCGAGTAGTGTCAATGATTTGTTCACCAATGGGATAGTAGATCATTCAAAGTATACAGAACTTACCAAAGATGAAAATAACTCACGGCCAAAAAACTGTGAAAGTTTGGTGATAGTCAAAACCAATAAAATGGTATGGAACATTATTCCTCAATATGCCAAAACAAATGATAAGAAGTTACAGGATGTTCAAATGTCAGTTGTAAAAGCAGCTACGTTGATGACTAAAGGAATAGACAAACTGGCTAAGTTAGAAACAGGAAATGACACGAGTGAAGGGCTTGGAAAACTCATTGATATGTTCAATGACAGTATTGCTTTGCTTGGTCATGCCAATACACAGATTAACTGTTTTAGAAAGGATTTGTTAAAACCAAACCTCAAGCCAGAGTACAAACCTTTGTGCAATCATAACATTCCGTGCACAACTTTTCTCTTTGGAGATGATATTACCAAATCTGCAAGGGAAGTGGAAGATTCTGCGAAAATGAGTTATAAAATGATGCAGAGTAGAATGGGCTTGGATTATAGAAACCGCCCATACCAAAGGGGCCCACGATTCAGGGGACGAATGAGAGGAAGGTACAATCGTGGCCGAGGAAGTTCTTCCCAGAGGGGTGCACATGCAGATTCAAAAAACTTCTCATGGCAAAGCAGCCAGTGGGATCAGAACAGATACTAGAGGTGAGACATAAATTTCAAGCTGGTAGATTGCATTTGTTTGTAGATGAATGGAGAAAATTGACCAGTGACCCATATATCTTGGATATAGTACAAAATTGTCATATAAATGTTGATACCAACATTGGATTTCAAAACTTAAATGATATGGTGAAATATAGGTTTAACACAGAAGAAACAATTATAATCAGGAAAGAAATTTCTAAACTACTTGATCTTGGTGTTATTAAGAAAGTTCAAAGTGTACCGGGGCAGTTTTTATCTCCTATTTTTGTACGCCCTAAAAAGAATGGAGAATACAGAATGATATTAAATCTTAAGAAGCTGAATCAACACATTCCCTATGAACATTTTAAAATGGATACTTTTGAAAAGGCATTGACCTTAGTGACAAAAGGATGCTTCCTAGCATCAATTGATATAAAGCATGCATATTATAGTGTGAAAATAGCAGAAGAACAGCAAATTCTTTTTCGTTTTGTTTGGGAAGGAAATATCTATCAATACACATGCCTTGCAAATGGCGTTTCTGAAGGGCCCAAAATATTTACGAAATTATTAAAGCCTGTATATGCAAAATTGAGAAGTCTTGGCCATTCTAGTTCAGGATTTATTGATGACAGTTTATTGTGTTCAGATAATTACCTTGAATGTGTTGAAAATATAAGATGCACAAAACATCTAATGGAAACACTTGGTTTTATAATCAATGCAGAAAAGTCTGTCCTTATTCCCCAACAATCATTGTTGTTTTTGGGAAATATAATTGATTCTGAAAGTATGACGGTGACTTTACCTAAAGATAAAATGGATCACATTGTACAGCAGTGTAAAATGCTTATCATTAAAACAGAAGCAAAAGTAAGACTAGTAGCTAAAGTGATTGGAATTATAGTTTCAACATTCTCAGCTGTTGAATATGGTAAACTCCATTATAGAGAACTTGAAAAGCAGAAGATAAGTGCTTTAAAAAGCAACAATGGAAATTATGATGCTATGATGCACATTACAATTAGTATGAAGCAAGAATTACAATGGTGGATGGAAAATGTCCATTTGCAAAGAAGGAAAATTGACAAAGGAAATGTTGACATTATATTGTATACTGATGCATCCAAATTAGGCTGGGGTGCTCATTTGGAGGGTCAAAAAATTGGTGGTAGATGGTTTCCAGAAGAAGCTAACCTTCATATAAATGCTTTAGAGTTACTAGCAATATTATATGCATTGCAGTCTTTTACATTTAGATTTGAAAATAAACATGTAAAGATCATGAGTGATAATATTACAGCATGTGACTATATTCAGAATATGGGTGGAATTAAATCTTATGATTGCAATAACATAGCAAAAAAGATTTGGCATTGGTGTATCGAGAAAAATGTTTGGCTCACCTGTGTCCATGTGCCAGGGAAAGATAATGTAGATGCTGATGATGCTTCTAGGAAGTTTAATGAACGTTTAGAATGGAAGTTGAATGAGAATGTATTTCAAAAGATATGTGAAAAATTTGGAAATCCATTTATTGATCTTTTTGCCTCTAGATTAAATGCGCAAGTTGAAAGATATTGTTCATGGCAGGCAGACCCCTTTGCTTGGGGTATTAATGCATTTACTTATGATTGGGGAACACTGAATTATGTTTATCTGTTTCCACCTTTCAGTTTGCTGGGTCATTGTATCCAGAAGATTCGCAAAGACAAAGCCAGGGGTATTATAGTGGCTCCTGTATGGCCAACACAGATATGGTTTGCAAAGTTGATGGAATTACTTGTGGAAAACCCAATAGTCATTCAAAAGAAAAAAGGTCTGCTAACTTTACCAGGGAACAAGCTCCCAGTGGAACATCCTCTTATGGACAAGTTGAAACTCGTTGTATGCAAAGTATCAGGGAACAGTTTAGAGAACGAGGCCTTTCTGAGCAATCAACCCACATACTTATGTCATCTTGGCGTACAGGGACAAAGAAACAATACAACGTGTTCATTAAACGCTGGTTCAAATACTGTGGTGAAAGGAAAATTAATTCAATTTCACCACATGTGGAAGAGGTGATAGAATTTCTTACAAAACAGTTTAATGATGGCTTAGCTTATGACAGTTTAAATACAGCAAGAGGTGCTATTTCATCAATGGGTATTCAAATTGATGGAGTTTCAGCAGGGAGTCATCCATTGGTGATAAGATATATGAAAGGCATTTATAATTTGAGGCCACCAAGACAACGTTATGCTCAAATTTGGGATGTTAATAAAGTTCTGGTTTTCTTAAGGAAACTTTCACCAGTAAAGCACTTGACTTTGAAGGATCTGACTTTAAAACTTACAATGCTCATGGCATTAATTAATGCCACACGTGTACAAACATTGCATTTAATTTCTGTAGTTGATATGAAAAAGTTGAGTTCAGAGTTTGTGTTTCAGTTATGTGGTTTACTGAAGCAAAGTAGACCAGGTTGTAATTCATCACATATTGTGTTTAAAGCTTACCCTCCAGATAGGAGGTTGTGTGTTTATACTGTTTTAAAAGAGTATATAGCTCATACAAAGACATTGCGTAGGCATAATGTTGATAAAAATTTGCTTATAAGTTATATGAAACCTTATAAACCTGTTCAAAGAGATACTATTTCTAGATGGATCAAAGTTGTAATGACAAAATCGGGAATAGACACTACTTTATTTGGTGCTCACAGTGTGAGAGCTGCTGCTGTTTCAAAGGCAAAAATGAATTCTGTGCCAGTGACAGATATTTTGAACAAAGCTGGTTGGAGTACTGAAAAAACATTTGCAAAATTCTATGAGAAACAAATCGAGGATAAAGCTACCACATTTGAATATGGAGTTTTAAAAAGGAAGTAATGAGCACATTCATATACTAGTATATACTGGCATGTATAGGTTTACATGAGTATCTGTTGATGATTTGTTGAAACTGTTCTAAACGATATTTTAAGCTGAAATAAAGGCCATTGAATACTGGTTTATTGATGTTTGTCACATTTTACTTTAAAGTCTCATTTAAGACTGACCGATATTTTTATACGAAATAGAATTTAAAATTAAACGAGACTTACCTTGGTTAAGTCGATGTTTGATTGTAATTCTGTGAGTGTAAAAATGAGGGAGGGCTTAAATGCCACCCTCCCCACCCAGCTTACTCAGTAATATAATTCCAATGTAATCAGCTCACAGATATAAATATATATATATATATTTCATAATACTACTAATAGATAAATAAATAAAAATGTTCTTTAAAAAAAAAAATGTGAAAACATCAAGCTTTAAAGGCTGAGTACGCATGCGCAAGCATATCTCATTTAAGCCCTCCCTCATTTTTACACTCACAGAATTACAATCAAACATCGACTTAACCAAGGTAAGTCTCGTTTAATTTTAAATTTTCTCTGAAGCTCAGGGTGCATGCAAATGGCATGCAGCAATAAAGCATTAAGCAACTAGTTCTTGTCATGATAAAATTTAGATCTAGGATCTAGTGCCCCATTTCACAAAAACCCATAAACTCTCCAGCTAAGCATAGATCAATGAAATCAAATAGTTGACTGCCCAAAGTAAAATTTCTATTATTGGTCAACAGTAAATACCTTTTATAAACCACTGGTTCACAATAAATGTAATCGAGATTCATACCAATCCAATGAGGACCAAATCAAGACAATTATAATTTGCATTAGAGACTAATTAAAAGACTGATTTACATAAGTGGGCTAAAATTCTTTGAAGTCCTCACTAATAACTGTTTCTGAGATAATCATTTTGTGACACAGGCCCAAGGCTCAACATCAATGATACCTTGTTTGTAGTTACAAAATAACAGAAATGTCAATAGAGCTCTAAAAAAACTGATTTTTGTCTGGAGTGGGTTCAAATATCACTTATTGCATTCCCATTAACTATTCAGTGGCAAACTTATTGAGGCAAATTTTGTTTCCTAACAACAGCATGTACCTCAACACATAGATAGACCGTTCCTTGAGAAGCACTTTGGCCCATTTGTCCTTCTCTTTTTCATGCACCAATTTCATCACGCAGGAAGATAAGAGATTCATGCCTGCAATGGTTGGGCCACAGAACTGCAACAAACCAAAACATTCCATTTAAACAGAATCAACTGCACAATCAATATGCTTCATGTAAATGCAAAGCTCATTAGCTTCAAAACATGCTTCCTGTTCATCTGAGAAAGGATGCATAGGCACAATGAGGTGAACAGCAATTAAGTGATGATGTAATAAAACAAAATATAATAATCCAAAATATAACAATAAATATGGCATGGCTAAGTATATTTGGTAGGTGTTCAAATTTTGGAAAGGGTAATTGGTTTAAGAACAATTTATATAATCAATTTCAAAAGAGGCAATTTTTCCTGAACTTTCACGAATCTAACTTTTATTGTTTATAATTTAATTTTTTTTTATAATTTTCATAATTCATAAATTCTCATTTACAAAAAGTTATGTGTCAAAGGAATAAATACATGAGCTGTTCCATTAAAAAAGTATCACAAACAAAAAATTGAGATAGTTATTACCTTTAACATGCAATCACTTTCAAAACCAAATCTTTAAAATTTAATGACCAGTCATCACAATACATCCTTTAATACAAAACCTGTTGTATATAGACAGAGGAAGACAGGCCAAATGTCAAATGGCCAGAGTACCATACACAGGCAATTACAACTGTAACTGCATGACAACCAGCTTGACAATTGCCACTAACATGGGTAACTCATCTGAATTAGTTATGATGCATCATTCCATTCTTACACTGTATATCAAATAACTGATTACATTTTGTACGTGCATTTCTGCATTGTAAAATGTGTCGGAATCTGTACTTGTAAGTAAATTGACAAAGTTACAATTCCCTACATAAAATTGTCATCTGATTTGAATTCCTTGTTATATATTATCAAATGCATAACACATATTATATGAGGTGTGGGCATGCTTTAGAGACTGTTCCCAGAGACTATTGTACTAACTTTGGATCGAACTATCTCCAAGGGGATTCTCGCTTAATTGCAATTAACTAAAACGACTTAGATGTCTTCCATGCTTACTGAAGCAGATATGAGGTAATTAACTATCATTAACAGCTTTAACAGGCGTGCCAGATATCTTACCCACTTAAGCTGAAAGTAGTTTACCAGATACCCCCTTGGAGATGGACCGATCCTGTTTGATCGATCTAGGGATGGGAATCCAGTCTTGGAGAGCAATGCAAAGCCGCAAGCTTCAAAAAGCAAGCTACTGCAGGTTTAAGCACCAAAATTGGCAGCAAAAGAAGTCTTCATTCTAAAGATCCTTGGTAACTTACTTCATCACATACAAAGATCGTCTTTCAATTAAAATATCTGCAAACTTGTCTTTCTGTTCATAATGAACAAATCTCATCACACACGGTGATAGTGTGTTCAAACCCGCTATTACGTTACCACAAAACTAAAAGAAAAAAGTATTTCTGTTACTATTTAGAAAATATACAAGCTCTAATTGTTCATTTGATGCCGTCCAAGATAAATTAATGTAACTTGTCAATTAATGATTGTTCTTAAAAGTTAAAGAAGCACTTGATAAGCTTTTAAAGCTCTAGAGAGCAAAAATACTCTTTTAAATACAGTACAGTAGCCAAATATACTAATTTACAGAAAAATATATATGTATGTTTACTTATAAATAGAATCAGTCATGCTAAGCATCTTAAGAATAAATAAAATATAATAATAATGAAAATAAACTAGAAAAGCAGACAGCAGACCTTTGCAAAGGCTAATTTAACAGAATATTTTGGTTTTACTGAAAAAAATTTTAATATTATTAATCAATTATTTAATAGATCACCACCAAAATATAATCAATATTAAGTAAACCTTTTTCAAACCTTTCCTGAAAAATTGTTTTAAAAAACAGTCCACAATTTTTTGAGTTAGACTGTTAACTAACAAACCTTAAAAGGCAAAAACAACCTACTTCAAAGAACTAATATTAGAAAAATTTTCACATGTTTCTCAGAGGTATGATGTGCTAACTTATTAAAAATTGTGAACAGGACTGCTAATGCATGAATTTTGTGCCACTGACAACCATAATGAATGTTCTGTTTCGATATCCTATTTACAGACATATAAGAATGGACTTATACTGAGTAAGAGATGTGCATTTTATATAGGGGTACAACTCTGCCTCATGACTGTACTGTTATGATCACCCCCCTCAATATTACTTGCATTATTCAAAAGTATCATAGCTCGCAAAAATAATTAACCTTTTATTTTTAAAACATATTTTGTAAATAACCTTATATTTATCACTTTCTGGTGTATAAAAATGTAACCTTTTCTTTTCCCCGAACAGATTTTTTTAAAAACACTTGTATATTTCAAGCTGGACATTCGTAGTATAAGATAGTACAAAAAAATGTGATGGTTAAATACTCACCCTAACACTGTCAATGTGTGGGTTGATGTAGCCACTTCTGGAGAGGTCTAAGAGGTGAACGTATGTAAGTTGTGGAACATCGGGAGGGAATGCAAGTTCACGAACTCTGTTGATAATCTCAGTGTTTGCTTTGTTCCAATCCTTTTTGTCTGTTTCACGATAACCATAAATAACCTAAAACCAAAACTCTCAGTGTGATTAAGGACATATGTTTTACATTGTGTATGACACCCTGACTTCATAGTGCTATTTATTGTCATTTTTCTTTGGTCGTAAATAAATTAGTGCTATGGTTTTGTGAACAGGTTTGCCTTTAAAAATATACCTACGATCCAAGGTAAGAACACTCATAATAAAATAAAGCTGCATAATGTCTAACCTTTTATGTTAATAATGTCAAATGCAATGAAAACAACTGT
Source organism: Lingula anatina (assembly GCF_051362555.1). Taxonomy (NCBI): domain Eukaryota; kingdom Metazoa; phylum Brachiopoda; class Lingulata; order Lingulida; family Lingulidae; genus Lingula; species Lingula anatina. The sequence continues at coordinate 24,673,175 of NC_141767.1, forward strand.
CATTGTCAATTATCATTGGTAATATGTAATGACTTACGCTATCCCAGTGGTCAAATTCATATTTCATCATTTTGAGTCGTGGTTCTACCTCGGAGAGCAGCGACAACTCTTCCTTTTCGGACAGAAAGTTTTCAAATATGCTGACATCTTCTGCAATCACTGATTCGGTCTCGGGATCACTAGCATCTATATAATCACGAACCTCCGCTTTCTTCATTTTCATTTCACCATAACCAGCAAAGGTTTCAGTCCGAGCAGTGCTTGAATATCGGCATATTGCTATTCGAACTGTAGAGCATTTCCAGACATTCCTTATAATACCTGACATGGCAATTAAAGACATTTTTTTGTTTTTTTCCTGCACGGTCAAATAGGACATATATCCTGACGTGGTGGCTGTCACATCACATCGGTACTCTATTTTAGTTTTTCTTTTCTACTATAGGTTATCAAGAAAAGCTGTCTTTTTCTTTAAAAAAAATTCAGAAAAATAATCATACTTATCTCTTTTGTTTTTATTACTTTTTGAGGAATAATGTATTTTAAAGGGGAAAAATCTGGTTCTTATCATGCAATGAGAGAAAAACTGCATCAAGTAAAGGTTTTGATTATCTTGGCTCACGGAACGGAAATAGCGCAGTATATGTTGCGCAGTCCGTCGCCAATGGTAACTAAGGGAATCAAACAGCGACTGCCATAGCTGCGAATGGCACTGATGGAATAATTCGTCATTTCATAATATCAGAGTGAACGGCTTATTTTGAAATATACTTATATAAAAAATCAGTAGTTAAGGTAAGTAAAGTTTCAATAGATTACACAGAACCTATGTATTTTCAATTTTATGGTATATTTGTAACTGTAGTAAATGTGGTTCCAGTTGCACCATGCATTTGGTGTGTCAGTTGTCTGATTGTACTGTTAATATAAACAGAATATCACTCGATGTGAACAAGTACATGTCACATATTTAATTAGTTGAAATAATGTTAATTCAAACGCTTTTGGAAGGAGAAATTAACAATGGCTTATGACTTTATGACTTCTGAAGTTGTGTCGTTAAGTAAACTTTGAAAATATAGAAATCTTTTCTGTTATACTGAAATGAAATGTTTTGGAGTGAAGGAAGTGTTTTATATCTTTCTTTATGCTAGAGATGCATTTTCAGTTTTACTATGTCTGATGCATGTACCTAATATGCTTGACGTATAAAATGAGATTAATTTTTTTGAAATTTAAGATTTTTTTCCTTTTTATAGGTGAAAAGAAGTGTACAAGATGTCAATTGCAGTTGCCCAAGCTCGCCATATATTTGGCCTGAAGACAGGGGTAACTGGAAATGTTGCCTATCAGGATGAGCAAACTATTATTTACCCATCTGGCTCCAACTGTGTACTGTATAACATTGATCAAAAGGCTCAAAAATTCATCCCTGGATCTGAAAAAAGTACTGGGATGACTGCCATGGCAGTTAGCCCCAACAGAAAATATGTGGCAATTGCTGAAAAAGGAGAAAAAGCTACCATCACAATATATGACTTGCATTCACAGAGAAGAAGGAAAGTACTTAGCTCACCTGAGGTGCAGTCTGGAGAGTATGTCAGTCTTGCATTTTCTCCAGATTCTAAATACCTTGTTGCCCAAGGAGGAAAGCCTGATTGGACACTACTGTATTGGACCTGGGATAAATCTAAAGTTATGGCCAGTATCAAGACATCTGTAGCACAGGGAAAAGAAATCCCACCTCCAGTCTATCAGGTAGGCATTTATATTTAGACAGCACCATCCTGTCTGTTAGTTTTAGTTTTTATGTTATAAGTACCATTATAAGATTGAACGTAGGAAGGATACAAGTCGTTAGCAATGTTGGATTTTGTCAATTGTCATTTGCTTTTATTCCAAAGTGCATTACTATTTCACTCTGTATTATTTATCCCTTTTCAGGTTACTTTCAATCCACAAGACAACACCCAGCTATGTGTTGTAGGTAACCAGATCTTCAAATTGTATCGCTACAGTGAGGGTAGCCTAAAACCATTTGCCTTTCAAAAAATGGAGCCACAGAACAACTTATGCCAAGCTTGGGTATCTGATGAAAGAGTGGTAGTTGGGACAGACAATGGGAGGCTTTTGTTGTTTGAAGCAGGAGAACTGAAAAACGAGTTCCATGTGGAGAAGTCACAAAAAGGAGACAAAGAAAAGTAAATCAAAATTAATTTTTTTCATTATCATATAAGATACTGTCCCAGTTACAGCTGCATTATATTAGCTTTTTCTAATTTGAAGAACTGCTTATAGTAATTTTCTTTATATAGATCCTATGATCACTGAAGTAGTCAAGCATGACCTGATTAACATATTGTGTGAAATTAATTTAAGGATGGACAGCATCAGTGAAGGTGAGGCAACTCAGCCTTCAGGACCACCAGAGATTACTGCTATTGTAGCATACTCTAAGGGATTTGCATGCTCAGTTGGTCCTGGCACTGTCTTCCTGTATGAGAAAACTGATGACAAAGAGTATTTCAAGAAAGCCAGAGAAATAAAGGTAACATGGCAGTGCATGTAACATGTTATAATATAATTTGTCTACACATGTTCTTTCAACACATTTTTAGAATTCAGACCAAATGTTGTAAACTTAAGAATATGTGCACAGTGTGAAATGAACTGTAATAAACAGATAGAATCAGATATGCATTTTACTACCTTTAATTAATACTAAATTTACTACTCCCAATGGAAAGACTTAGTTGCCAAATTCATTATTATCCAGATACCTGCTGATAGCAACAGTGCTGATCCCAGTAAATCAGAGAACCAAGTGATAACCAGCTTGACTGTTAGCCCATCAGAGGAAACATTGGTAGCTAGCACTGACAGCAGCCAGCTCTATAGCATGACCCTCTCCAGCGCTGACCTGGGAAAGGTAAGTAGTATTTTATGTGTCTGTTTTTTACACAGATGAGAAAATTTTCTTATTTTTTATTGCTTTTTTTAGCTAGCCAGTAGAGATACAAAAGAACAAAAATTTATGTAATAAATTGTAGTATTGAATTTACACTTTTTTATTTCAAAAGCAAAATATTTTCTTGAGAAGCAGTTTCCCATTTCTGATGTGGTAGTTGCATGATTTATCATTAGTTAATGTGATTGTGTGTTTTCAGGATGGCCAAGCTTACTTTGAGTACCTGTGTCAGGCATTTCATCAAGGTCAGATCACAGGCTTGGATGTGTGTATAAGGAAGGCCTTGGTTGCAACATGTGGAGTGGACAGATCTGTCCGCATATGGAATTTTGAGAACTGGTAAGTTCTTATCATAATTGATTGAAAGAAAAATATCCTAAATATGTATTATAATTATTTTTCAGGATGAAAGAAAACAGTAATATCTTCCTATTGTAGACTTAACTTAAGCTACTTAAAAAATAGCAGTTGTTTTTCCTTTAATACAACATTGGATAATTTAAACTTAACCTTGATTTAATATATTTTCTTCATAGTATATATCTTTGAAGATGAAAGTGATATTCCTGCTCATTTAGATTAAAGGAAATGAAATGACAATTTTATAATGTTTAATGAGTAAACAATTGAATTGTTATATTTTATTTCTTTTGTTAATTTCAGTAACCTTGAGCTGTATAAAGAGTTTGCTGAGGAGGCGTATTCCATAGCTTTACACCCCTCAGGCTTGTATGTGCTGGTTGGCTTCAGTGACAAGCTGAGGCTTATGAATCTGTTGATTGATGACATCAGAGTCTTCAAGGAGTTTACTATTAGAGGATGCAGAGAGGTCAGTTTTAATTGAGGAATTCATTTGATGAATCATTAGCACTGGGAGCTGGAATGTTGTCTTAATTGACTCGGTGTCTGTCAGCAGAATGTGTTGGTTAATGAAAATGAAAAAGATTGATTTTATTATTAATAAGTCTTATCCTCATCAGCAAAATTGGTAAAAAATTCCATGCATGTACATATCAGGGTTTGTCAATGCAGATAATATAGACTTATCTGTCTATTCCAGTGTGCCTTCAGCAATGGTGGCCATCTGTTTGCTGCTGTGACCAGTAACTTGATCTACATTTACTCCACTGCAACATTTGAGAACCTGCTGCAGCTCAAGGGGCACAATGGTAAAATTCGCTCAGTGATCTGGACTGCTGATGACAACAAGCTCATCTCTTGTGGGATGGATGGCGCTGTGTATGAATGGGATACATTTACAGGGAAACGTGTGGGAGAGAATGTCCTCAAGTCCTGTAGCTATAGTAGTGTAGCAGTCACTCCAGATGGCAAAACTACGCTGGCAGTTGGAACTGATCACACACTAAAGGAAATTTCAGATTCTTCGGTGAGATTGACTTTTAATCTAGATAAACATACCTTTACTTTATACACAGTTAGTCTTAAATTTGTGCATCCTTTCAGCCCTGTCTGTATTTTAAGCCCATCGTTAAGAGTAATGCTTTTCCTTTCTTCTTAAAGATACTAAGAGAAGTACCAGCTGAGGACACCACCCTGAACACTGTTGGCATGTCCCACTCTGGCCGTATGTTGTTTGCTGGGACCAACACTGGAACACTACGGTCCTACAAGTTTCCACTCACTGCTGATGGAGAGTGGCAGGAATACCAGGGCCACTCTTCTGCAATAACTAAGGTATATTTGATTTTTTTTTTAAATTCTAAAATGCTATTTAAGCAATTTATAGTTCTATGCACGAGTTAGCTACTTTTTGGACAGTTTTTGGTTGGCTGTGACAGATGCTGTGGTGCCATTTTTAAGTTGTCAGTAAGTTGTATTTATGTTTATTAATTTTTTACCTTTTTTAGATGAAAATAACATATGATGACACAACCTTGGTGACTGTCTCAGAAGATGCATCCATTATGCTGTGGAAGATTCAAGATAAAGAAGGCAGAGGGGCAAGGAGAGATAAGGAAGTGGGATGGGCTGAAGAAATTCTTATTACAAAGAGTGATTTAGAAGAAAAGGTAAATTTAGCTGAAGTTGTAGTTTTAGAGACTCCCACTTGCAGTTCCTTCTTTAGTTAGGTAATTTTTAAGTTGAATGTTTACTCTCGGGACGGTGCTTTTTGTTATTGTCATATATATTACATTCTTAAAAATATCTATGTCATTTGCTCTAAACTAGATTTAGTACATTTTCTTTACTTTCAGAACACCATGATGGCTGAGCTTAAAACCAGAGTTGATGAACTCAAAACAGAAAATGAATACCAACTGAGGATGAAAGATATGAATTACAATGAAAAGATAAAAGAACTGACTGAAAAATTTATACAAGAAATGGAGTCCTTGAAAACAAAGAATCAGGTAAAGATTTCTTTTAGGTCCAATTGGCACTTTTTTCCCTTCACAACGGTTTCCCTCTATAGAACTTTCCCTCAAAATAAAAAAGAAGAAGTTCATGTCATCTATGCTTTCCTGTAAGTTTGTAGAAAAAGAGATCAGAAAAAAGCTATGCATAGCAGAATATTTTGTTCAACAGAACTCATAAAATATGTTGTTGGAATTTGTTGTATGTTAACCTGGCTGTGAATACTTCATTTTGTATTCTTTTATTTTGCAAATATAGGTGTTGAAAACAGATAAAGATAAGGAAGAAGCCAAGCATGAAGAGGAGGTACAGGAGGCACTGGAGAAGCACGCTAAGGAAATGCAAGACATGGGTAAGCTGTAGTACCATTTTTACTCATTAAGACGATTTAAGACTTGATTATTTGTAACTTTTGCCTGGCAATTTTGGGACATATTGTGTGGTCTTTTTAAAATTCACATTTTTCTTTTATTTTTGTGCAGAGAGTGCAAACAACCAGAAATTGATGCTTGAATATGAAAAGTATCAGGACCTGTTGGCAAAGAGTCAGAAAATGCAAGAAGATTATGACCGTCAGCTGCAGGAGATGGAAGATAGCAAAGAACGTGCCCTAGAGGAACTGACAGAGTATTATGAAACAGAACTACAGAAGAAAACTACTCAGTTGGAAGAGGTAAGTGTATTATTTTAAATTCGACAGTATCACAATAACCTGTTGCGAGAAGTTAAGAATATCTCAGTTAAATGTATTTTGATGGCATCTGCTTTGTGAGAGTTAATAAGACATCATTGGCAATTAATGTGCAATTGCAGATTTACAGTTATGTATCAGTAATGAAAAAAAAAACGTTTTTTGCATCATACCAGTAAAATTGATTATTTTACACTTTTTGTGATATTTATGATTTATTTTAATTCAAGGCACATGATCAAGCAAGAAATGCACAAAAAGAGTATGAAGAAACAAAAAGGCAGATTGAAGAAGATGCAGATAGGGAAATCCTGGACATCAAGAACAGATATGAAAGGCTGCTTAGAGATGAAAAGGAGTCTAACCTTAGACTTAAGGGAGAAAGTGGAATCATGAAGAAAAAGGTATTTTTTTAAATTTTCAGCAAAGTTAAAAACATTTAAAAATGAAATTTTATTTTTTGAAAAAGAAAAAGAATTAGACTCAACTAAACAATTACAACTACTTGCCTTACAGTTCACAAGCCTTCAGAAAGAAATAGAAGATCACAAGGAAGAGATCAAAAAGAACCACACTGACAAGGAGAAATTGTCTGGGGTTATTTCAAATCTTGAGAAGGACAAGACTGGTCTTAAAAAAGAAATAGCCGAGAGAGATGAAACCATTCAAGATAAGGTAAGTGTTATATTTCAAAGAGCATATTTGATTCAGAATTGTCATTTACTTTACATATTTGGTATAACTTTTTTCATACATTATGCATACCTACTGAAAATTAACCTGTTTGTTTGTTTATAGGAAAAGAGAATTTATGATCTGAAGAAGAAAAACCAAGAACTGGAAAAATTCAAATTTGTGCTGGACTACAAAATTAAAGAATTGAAGAAACAGATTGAACCCAGAGAGAAAGACATCAAAGACATGAAGGAGCAAATACAAGAGGTAATTGTCGGACTGAATATAGTTATTATAATTACTATAAATGTAATGTGTGACCTGTCTTTCATTTAGTTTTTTGATAATGCCAATGGCAATGTTTAAGACATAAAAAATGTTTCAGAATTTTCAGATCATTTGGAAATCAGTGCAAATGCATACAACTTATACAAGTATTCAATGCAACTTGTGTTTTTATATTTTTGTAGATGGAAAGTGAACTGGAGAGGTTCCACAAACAGAATACACAATTGGAGTTGAATATCACAGAGCTGAGACAGAAACTGAAGGCAACAGACAAGGAAATGCACCAAGAAAGACAGAAGGTAAGATGTCATTATAAACTATGTTAACTTTATCTGGTATTTTTTTCTCCTTTCTTATAACAGTGGCGAGGAAGAAAATAACGACCAGCTGCATACAATATAACTTTGTAGTCATGACAAAAAGTGATGTTTTTAATAATTATTTTTTCAGGTGCGTGACCGTGAGGCAATGATCAAGAGGTTTAAGACTGATCTGCACAACTGTGTTGGGTACATCCAGGATCCAAAGATGTTGAAAGACAGCATCAAAGCTCTCTACAAGAAACATGTACAAGAAGACATAGTAAGTATTATTTTTGGCTGACTCACACCAACAATATTTAGCCAATATAATAATTAATCATTTTTATCTTTCGAAAAAATAAAATGTGGACGTGATACCCTTGCTTTTGTTTAATGAAAACAAATATTTTCCATTCAGACTGAATCTGCAAGTGTGGATGCAGATATTCAGAAAGAATATGCACGTCAGCGTGAACATCTGGAGAGATCCGTGGCTTCCCTGAGAAAGAAACTTGCCAAGGATACAGAAATCCACAGAGCTGATAATGTCAGAATCATGCAGGTATGTTTAACAGCTGGACTTCTGTAATGTTACAAAGCTTGTGCTGTGTAAATTTGTTAATGTTTTGATATTTTGAGCTGTTATGTGTTATTTTTGAATGAGTCCACTGTTATTTTTATTCCAGCTCTTCAGAAACTAAAGTGTTAATTTTCAACAATAAAACTGTTTAGTTTCAAATGTAATGACATTTCTTAACAATGTGCTTTTTTTCTTTTCAAGGAAAATGTCTCTCTCATCAAAGAAATCAATGACCTGAGGAAAGAACTAAAGATTGCCAGAACACAGGTCCATGACTTAGAGGCTGCTCTTGGTCTGCACAGGAAGAATGCTGCTGCCGAGGCTACAGCCACATTGCAAGCTGTAGCTTCACAGAACAAAAACGCCATGTTAGAGAAGGACTTAGAGGAGTCTAAGAGAATAGTAGACATGCAAAAGAATGAAATTAAGAGACTACGCCTGAGCATTTATGAATTGGAAAATGTGGCTAGACCACCTTCTGGTGGTAAACTTCCTCCTGTGATTGTGCAGTGAGGAAGTGAAGTTCAATTGATTTTATGCGAAAGACAATAAATTTACTTCCCATTTTTCGTATTCCTTTGAACATCGTATATAGAATGACCACTGGTTTCACATGGACTTCTCTTAAAATTTGAGAACCAGTTGTATGTAATTGAAAGTGGAAATCGTTTATGGACAAGATTTAACTGGAACCAACATTTGTATATATTTGTGCATATTTCTGTAGATATAACTTTCAGGCAAGTTAACATTGTCTTATGGGGAGCTGCAGGCAACAGATATTTGTCACGTGATATGTTATTTGATAATTCATATTAAAATGTTCTTTCAAGTGTACATCAGTTTATTCTCTTTATTGAAATTTGCCAGTGTTGAAAATGCAAGTTTTCTTAAACGAACCAAAGCTTTATGATTGTATGTACTAATTTATTTAACAAAATTACATAACAAAACATGTAATTTTAATGTTAAATTTCACCCTTAGCATTTATCACAGTTCCTTTGCTTTAAACAATGCAAAGAAATACACATTAATCAAATTACCACCAGGCATTACTTCATCTCCGATTTAAGCAATCTACATTGTATACGTCACTGATAGAATTGTAAATGTCACCTTCATAGAAAACTGATCAGTTCTACATAATCATTAAACATTCACAAAAAGATACATCTTTTACAGGTCCCCTGATTGTGACTAGTTTGATTCAGTAACATTTCTTTAATTCTAAAAATTAAAGCAAGAATGGAATGATTGGCTTCCTTCCCCGTGGGTAGTCTTTGAATTCTCTTTTGTAGTTGCGGTGCTTCCCCATGGCCCACACTGTCATCTGATAAAACCCAGCAGCAGTGAACAGTAGGGCTATAAAAGCAAAAGATATGGGGTCATAGATATAATTCAATGGTTCAATTTTTTTGACAAAAACATAAGTACCAAGCTTTACATTTCATTGATTAAAAAACAAACTGTGTACAAAAAATCAAATTTAATTGTGATTTCCCAATTGATTAAATTATATAAGACATAAATCCTGGATGTTGTCGATGAGCAAAAACATAGCAAATGCATATTATCTTTGTTTTTTTGTAATTGTCCTCAGACATCCAAATGGAACTACAAATTTTCTGACATAACATATTCTTACCTGGTAGACACTGAGTCATAACTGAAAAGCTAATCCATGCCCCAACTTCATATGTGTAGTTAGGACAAGATACCCAAGTAAACAGCCAGGTGAAGGGATTTACTGTGGGTTTTGGAATCTTTCTTTCTTTAGAACCTATGGGAAAATGTTACAGATATTTACTGTTTACGTATATTTTTTATCAATATGAAATGTGATAAAATAAATAAATAACTAAAAATGAACTGTGAAGAAATTTTTTTTTTTGCTTCTTTACTAGTAAAAAAAAATACTCAAGGAACTAAAAAAATTCCCTACCCCATGTACACAGCCTCTGCTCCTTAACAAACTTATCATTTTACATGGAGCAAATCTTTAAAAATTGTTAAAATGGAAATAGATGCAATATGCAATGGTCCTTTGACTTGAAAATGTAGCCTCGAAATCTTAATTATCATATATAAATATTTTTGAAAAATGAAGATCATCTTACCTGCAGGCCGCAAGTTTCTAAATGCAATGTGAATGGAGAAGTTGCCCAGTTCATTAAACTGAAAACATACCACTTGAATTAAATTAAGTTCATCAGAACTGTAAATTTTAAGAAATAATATAAAACTGAAATTTAAAAAATGCATATCAAGTTTAACATCCTTTTAAACTTAAATAAAAAACAAAAGAAATGTTAATTGCAGCATACTATGTTCAGATTAAGAAAGAGGTTCATCTTAATTATTTTAATAAGTATGCAGTTTTAAGAATAAATCCATGTAATCATTTATTCTTCATCTACTGGCAGTTTTGTTACCTGTGGAAAAGAATTAACAGCCATATATATATATCAGTCATACTGAAGTCATTTATGTTGCACTGTCCATTTTACATAACGATGGCACTTACTATAAAAGCTGCAAGGCCTCCATATAACTGAATGGCACCATATGCTAAAAGACAGCAAGATCATAGCATAAATAATTAAAAACACAGTTATTTGACACCATTAACATTATGTTTTTCTAATTCAGTAAAATAAATAAAGAGTTATAATTTTTCATATGTCATTCTTAGAGTAATTTTACATTATTTTCTTTGTTTAAGGCTTACTCATTTTAAGTTATTTTTCTACTCACATGGAGGGGTATACAAAGGATGATTTATGAAATATGCAACAAAAGCAGCAAAGCCCCAGTAGTAGGAGGAATTCTGGAACAATGAAAAAAAAAAACATCATTAACCACATATGCATATATCTTGTCCCATAACCTATCCCAGCTTAATCAGAGTTTAGATATTTTCCTGTAAAATGTGATAATTTAGTTTGTATAAAATGCCGTACCTTGCAGATGTTGAGTATTGGCATGGTGGCATGGGAGAACCTGTGCACAAAGACAGTTTCCAACAATCTTTTGGCATAGTGAAAGGTCCAACAGGCAGCTGCAATGCTGCAAGGAAAAAGCATTCAGTACATTTATATTACATTTTTATGAAATATGAACTATATGACATAAACAATTGCCTGTCTACAAGTAAGAGTCTTTAGAAAGATGTACAATGTGCATGACGCTATATAAAACAGTGTTTGATACACATAAACATTCTGCACCATACATGTCCATTAATCTTTTTAAAAATATACAAATGCTGAAGTAATGGTTTGCACTACAAGGCCACGTTATATGCATTTTCTACAATAACAGCTTCTAAAACTACAGGCTTACTTTACTGCTTCTGCTCTTGGTTTTGATGCTGCACTTGCTCCATAAATGATGGCAGGTCTGATATAGAACAGCAGGTAAATGACGAGGGGTCCAGCATACTCGGTCAAAAATACCTTTAAAGATATGTCATACAATATTTGTCAGTTATTGACTCCATTATTTGTGATATACTTTAAGAGAAGTGAAACATAGAGCAATAAAGCATAGAATACTGAGAAAACTAAGTGATTCGGATAATATTTTGTACAAGTACAAAGAAATACCACTGACTTCCTTTAAAAAAAGCAACCATTCTGTATTGCATCGATTTGATGATACCTAATTATATTTTTACTGCTCATCTTTAATGCATTGAAAGAAATGTACATCTCTACTTACTGTGGTCCATCCAACTTGTGGACCAAGGTCTTTGAAGTACAGTTTTCCTCCACTTGTAATGTTCAAAGCCTTCAAAGTAGCTTCATCTTTCAACATCTTGCCCTCTTTAAAAGTGAAATTGTTTAAAAGAATTTTTTTAAATCCATAACAATATTATGATATAGAAAACCAACTTTTTTGTATTTAAATTAATTCTCAATAACTGTAAAAGATTAATAAATAGTGTATTTTAGTAAACAGGATATATCTTGCCTTTACCTGCAAAGAAAACCATGTATAAAACACTTACTTTGTTCAAGTCTGAAGGACTGTCTATCAGGATAGAGGTGTTTTTCTAAAAAGGCAAGAAACCATTCATATAAAATGTATTCTAATACATAGAGTATAATCTTCAACATTTATAAAGATGTTATCATGTATAAATCAACAAGATATTAAATTACAGTTTTCATATTTATCTTCTGAAATAAAAACTATGGATATTTGGATAATGAATGATATGAATGATACTTTTGTTGAGCATGTATTTTAAGACATAATGTTCAAAACTCACTGAGCTTCCTAAATTCATTTTTCACATCTAAAATTGTAGAACCTGGAGACAGCTAAAAAAAGAAGCAAATTCTCTCATTACTTTCAGTGAAATAAGGCTTAGTGTTCACATTTCTAAACTTTAAGAGAGTAAACATACAAAACTTCAAAGATATGTGCTTTCATACAAATAAGAAAAGTGAGATTTGGTTTAGCACACAATGTCCTGTAAATGATACACTAGGTATGCTACAGAATATTTTTTGGAAATAGTTCAGGATTTCTAATGATTTTTCTATGGTGTAGACTTTTCCAAACCTAGGCCACACTTTTTAATTTTTATGGATGACATCCTGCGCGCGCACCGATTTTCGTCCGTTCTCCAAAAAAAAAAAAAAAAAAAAAAAAAAAATCCCCCCCCCCCCCCAAAGAAGTCGGTTGTCGCAAACGTCGATATTGAATTTGCCGGAAAATGCAATCGGCAATCCTCGGCTAATTCCGCAAGCTCCATACTGTCATTGTCGACTGCGGAGACATCCGAGTAGTTCCAAGTGCGGAAAATGAGCTTTCTGCACATGCGTATTATCACCACGTGGAAATATGGCCGCTTTGCCGTCAAATTATCTCTAGCATTAATTTCAAAATACACGACAATTAAAGTCATAAAGAGAACGGGGGCCGTCGTTTTGGATTGGTTTGCCATTGATATTGGACATGGAGATATCAACTTTTTACAATTATACGAAAGGCTGGCAGCGGCCGGCGATCATCGCCCGGAAAATTTCAGTGACATTCTGTCCAAAGCAGCACATACCAGGGTTTTTTTTTGTAGCGAAAAAAAGGGTCGACAAGAGCGTCGTGGTATTTGGTGGATTGAAGGTCGGACAGGCCACCCGATATATGGCTGCTACGTGTGAGTCGAAGTAGACAAAATGGCATCGTGCGAAATTACCTTTTTTAGATTTGGTAGTAGGAAGCATAGGCCTATCTTTGCTTCATTTTTTATTTTTTTTTATAATTCTTTGAAGTGTTCACAATGCTTTAATTTTTTGAGAGTACAAATAAAGACACGCTGTTTATTTGATATTTGTTTTATTGATTGCTATACCATGCATAATGCATGAAAAAACCTTAAATAGATTTGGTAATATGCAGCATATATATTCATGACTTTTTACCTTTCTACGAAGTAGGCCCTATTCACAATGCTTTAATATTTTGAGAGCATGGATAAAAACATGTTGTTAGTTTGATACATGTTTCTGCGGTAAATTAGTGTTTCCAGCTGTGTACTGACGGCATAACTTTTCTTAAGCAGTTTTTTTTTGGGGGGGGGGGAATTTTTTTTTGCGCCCGCTCGCACCGATTTTGGGGTCCCCAGAGGATGTCATCCATAAAAATAAAAAAGTGTGGCCCTACCAAATTAAACCAAATCCATTTATTCGGAGTCAAATAAAGTCATGGTCACTTGTAGCCCAATATCTTAATCCCATTTTGGTGTTTTAAACTGTACACAGTAAAAATCTTTGACCTGTCACCTCTAACACAACAAGCACACTTCAGGTGGAAATGAGATTGATTGGTGCCAATAAAGATCAAGAGATGATCAATTTTTTACATTGGAATTGAAAAAGACTTATGCTTGTTATTAATCAAGTACAGGTTGTAAATGAACAGCTTCAAGAAAGTGTAAGGGTTGAGCCAATGTCCAAACTGTAGTTGGTCTACATACTTTATTTGCAGTTTATGCCAAGGCACCTTGGCTGATGCAAATTATGGAAGATATGTTACTAACCTTTAAAGGCGTAATGAAAAGCAAATTTGCACATAACTCATCATACTTACCCCTGTTACCTTCCCTAGGCTTTTTCCAGATTTTGCATGAAGTACTTCGATCTGCAAAAATATTATATCAAATCTTAGTATTTCTCATATCAACAAAATTTGGTGGTTATACTATAATCCAATATTAAATACACATCCAGAAATCAATAACACAGGTGAATATTAAACAAAAAAATAACTATAATGTCATAATAAAGGGAAACACTTAATAACACTGAGTAACACTTACATAATTGTCAACAAATAAGAATGAGATGTTAAGGTGATTCAAAATAAAAGATTAGGTAATTTTTAAGTATCTGACCCCCTTCAATGCCCCCTTCAATGCCATTTAGTTATGTGGTGACTTTTTTCAAATTCTCTGCTATTCAATTAAATAGTTTAGGCTATTAACTTACTGATTTTCAATGTTTTTACAGCAAAATTTCACTTTTTGGCCAATGATATTACAGATATCGGTATTTCAGAAATTTTCAAAGCCTGCAATCTCAAAATATTTGAATGGGCTTGAAGTTTCTTGTAATTTTTAAACATAAAAAAATGTGATAATTTTATTAACTTTTGACTGACTTTATTTTAACTGGTTCAAAATACATACACCAATCTTAATTTTATGCATTTTTGTAGGATTGTGTGGGATAACGAAGTCGTTTTCTGTTTAAAATCTTCATTAACTTATCGAGGTGTCAACTGAGAGTGGGCCTGTCCACAAACTTGGCGTAAGCAAAAGGAAGACAAATATGGCGTTGACTAATCACAGATGACATATCGTTGTCGGAGATTCCACTTGAATTTGAAACAAATTACGTAATGAAGGAAGAGAAACATGACAGTTGATTAGTCATATGTCATTAATGACAAGGTGCTACTAATGGGAAACCCCCAGACTGCCGTGACGCATAGCAAACCTCCATTATTCTTGAATAATCCACTGTAATAGCACTCTGACCCGTGTCGGCGTTAATACCTCGGCAATGACCTAGATATAGTTTGATAGGTGTCGTAAACAGCAGAGAGGACAAGTACGTTAACAATAAGTTTTCCATTTCATTTGAATCTAATTTTTTGCCTGTATGTCACTAACCAATCTATAATATTATTTTATGCACGTCATTTCGACCATCAATCGAGGGTTAATCATTCAAGAATGTATATTTTACGAAAAAATATATCTTTAGCTTTTCTTGTGTAGTCTGCCATCTTTCCATGATTCATCATGACAACTAGGTCATTAGTGACGTAGAGGTTCTAGAGGATTCCCGAAAACCCTGGGCGTAGATGTATCTCGACTTTCTTTGGTATAAGAAGTGACAGTCAGTTGATCGGCGTCAGAACTACCGAACAGAAGCTAGTTGGCATTTAGCGAAGGCAATCAACGTTTATCAAATATTGGACACTGTTTTAAGGCTAAAATTTGGTGAAAACCCATGATATGACGATGGGGAAAGATTACTACCAAATCCTAGGCGTTGCTAAAGGTGCGACTGACGATGAGATTAAGAAGGCATACCGAAAAATGGCTCTAAAATACCACCCGGACAAAAACAAGTCACCAGGAGCTGAAGAAAAATTTAAGGAGATAGGTGAAGCGTATGAGGTTTTGAGTGACAAAAGCCGCCGTGAAATTTATGACAAATATGGAGAAGAAGGGTTGAAAGCTGGGGCTGGAGGTGGAGGCGGTGGAGGTGGAGGTGCAAATTATTCCTACACCTTCCACGATCCACGGGATACGTTCAAGATGTTCTTCGGGGACGAAGATCCATTTGCGTCGTTCTTTTCGTTCAGCGGTGGGCCTGGTGGAGGAACTCGTACTTTCACTACAACATTCACTGGTAACCCAGGCCAGGGTGGCTTTGAGCCTATGGACACGGATGATCCTTTCAGCTCCTTCATGGGTGCGGGTCATGGTATGCCCGGCGGCCGCGGTGGAGGCAGAAGGAAACGCCAGGATCCTCCTATAGTATATGACTTGCAGGTATCTCTTGATGAAGTAAACAATGGTGCCTCCAAAAAGATGAAAATCACTCGCAAAGTTGTGAATTCAGACGGTTCTGCAAGGAGAGAGGATAAGATTTTATCAATTGACATTAAGAAAGGATGGAAAGCAGGAACAAAAATAACTTTTGCGAAAGAGGGGGACCAAACGCCAAATAATATACCTGCAGACATTGTATTTGTAATTAAAGACAAACCTCATCCAATGTTTAAGAGAGATGGCCAAGATCTGTTGTACAAACAAACTATAACACTGAAACAGGTAAGAAGATGTGTCATAATCTACTTTTACTTAGGTGCATTTTCAAACTCCAATTCTGTGTTCAGCTTGCCTATGACAATTTCATAATAGTTAAAAGTATGAAAACTATGAAATTTAATGGAAGCAAAATATATCACAAAATTTACTGTTGACACGTGAATTTAGACTATTCCAAATTGACTTGGGACTCACTGTCATGTTATTTAACATTTAATTTGAGATTATACCTTCGAAATTAGATTCTAAAGCAATTTAATGAAAAATGGCTTGATTGAAATTCATATTTGTATGAATACATGTTTACACCTATTTAATATTTCTTTTCAGGCTTTGATTGGATGTACTATACAAGTGCCAACACTGGATAATACAACAGTTCCACTGAGTATTCGAGAAGTCATCAAACCAGGGGTAAAGAAAAGAATCCATGGATTAGGACTACCTCTACCGAAAAATCCAACCAAGAAGGGGGATATGATAGTGGAGTTTGACATCAAATTTCCAGACACGATACCTGAAGCTGCCAAAGAAATGCTTCAGAATTGTTTACCGTGATTTTCCATTGTGGTAAATTGAATTTGAATTCAGTAGATCATGGACGGTGAATATGAAGTTCTGTGTTAATGAGAGGAAGTCCAATAAATGCGAGAACATTTTGCTTGGTCACAATACAAGGACAATTGTCCTTACTTGCAAACTTGTTTTAGTCAGAGACGAATAGACCAAAGAATTATGAACAGGTGCAGAAGCATTAAATGCATGGTTCAAGATTTTGATATTTTTTAGACAAGTTATAAAAACGTTTAAAGGAAAATGACCACTTTTCTTGGACATTCTAGAATGATCGTGAAATGTTCATTCAGACTTAATTGTATTTCTTGTTAATCCCCTATGATATATATTTTTGCAATGTTTTAAGCTGGTTATGTAAATGGTTGTCCTTTTAATGGAGAAATACCTAGTGGTTCAGCCAGCGGTATCCTAGCTTGTAATTTTATTTACCTAATGTAAATATGTACATATTTCATTTTTTTTATCAACGGAATGGTTGATTCATATGTTAAAATGTATGTAATAAGCCTTTGTGTTGCTAGTATAAAACTGTTATAAAAATTCCAATTTGAAGTTATTTCTTAACCTGCTGTGCAGGTTGGCCTTGATGGAATTGAAATAAAAAATTGATATCTAGTTGATTAATTTTTAGTTTTTGCTTACCATTGAATTTTAATTTTTATTTTAATGAAAAGACCTGCATGGTGGATCTTCATGACTGGGATAAAAAGTACAAATTTTCTTAGTTTTACTAGAGCATTGTAAAGCACTTGGATGGTATAAAGAACCCAGATGTTGAAAACGACAGACGTGTTAAAGCTTTCTAAAACCAAAGGAATGTAACCAGTATGCAAAGGATTCTTTAATGTTATACAGTATTAAATAATTTAATGGACCCTGGAAATAAAAAAGTAGAAAAAGCCTAGGCTTTTAAAGGCTAGGCTACATTGATTTGTTTTCAAGTACAATTTTTTGAGAATGCATGAAGAATGCTTGAAAAGCAATACCATGGTACCTCCTTTGATTGAGCAAGAAGATTAAACTCTGCATGCTTGAATTCAGTCTCGTGCACTAAATATGGAATAAAACCATGAAATATCCTCCACACTCTTAAATGGGTGCATCATAAAAGGCAGGATGTAGTGGGGAGCTGCTCACTGATTACATTACAGGTAAACGTGGAGAGGGCTAGTCCCTGCCGAGGAATTTTGGCATCTGTCCAAGAGATGCAAGATGGCTACATTTCACACCTGAACTTTTTACCAGTCAAGTAATCTTCCTGAACCAGATGGGAAACTTGCTGAGCACTATCAACATCAGATGGGATTAAATGAAAAACTCCCATAACCAATATTACTTCCAAGTGCAGCATATTAAAGTATTTTAATCTTCATTATAAAGCATCACTGGGGGGAAAAACATGATTCCCTTTTGGAATTCCAGTTTGAGAAGCATGGTTTTACTGGTAACCTTGACCAATTTTAAACTTTGCAGATTTTTAACTTTCAAAATATGAATCTGCTTATTTTTTCATCCACTTTAAATGGGGCGATTTCCTTTTCTTCGTTACTCTTTCATTGATTCAGTGAAAGATATTTTTAGACAAGTGCACATGGTGCATGTCAAGTAGAGCAGAGAGATATATAAACATTTCCTTCCACTGGGCAAATATTTTGGTGTGCCTGCACCTTACAAAGAATCAGCAATATGACATATGGCATGATGATGACTTATAAGGTTAGAATTTATCCTTTCCAGTCTTGCAGCAATAATTTTCATAAATATTTTACTACAAGTAAATCAGTGACAGTTGAAATCTAACTTGTGGAAAGTAAAAATTCAAGCAGCTGGTTTAAAAAGTGAAAAGCAAAATTTTCCTCACACTAGCCTAAGTGGATGTTATACCTTAGCAAAGGTAAAAATAGTAATGGAAAAAAGTGAAACCATCAAAACATTTTCCTGCATGTTAATCAGTAAAAGTGGGAATCAAAAGATGGGGGAAGTAAAAATTCAAGCAGCTGGTTTAAAAAGTGAAAAGCAAAATTTTTTGCTCACACTAGCCTAAGTGGTGGTTATACCTATGCAAAGGAAAAAATAGTAATGGAAAAAAAGGGAAACCATCAAAACATTTGTTAAAAGTGGGAATCAAAAGATGTGGGAAGTAAAAATTCAAGCAGACAGATTAATAAGTGAAAAGAAAAATTTCCTCACAATAGCCTAAGTGGTGGTCATAACTATGCAAAGGAATGGATAGTAATGGAAAAAAGAGAAACCATTAAAACATTTTTTCCATATAGATATAAGAGAAACATCATATAAAGAACTGAAACACTGGGAAAACCTCCACCTGGGCTTACATACTGGAGTGACTCATATGGCCTGACCTGGTTTAACCTGTTGTACTCCATCATCTCATCATCCCTGGTTATTCACATCAGGTACATCTCAGACAAGAGAGCACAGGTCAACCAATTAACAACATTTACAAACTTGACAAGCAACATTACTCTACATGTATAGTCACAATATTTTCCTGAAGTGCATTATTTAAACAGCCTAGGTAAAAAGAGGCTCAGTTAGTTTTCCATGCATTGGTCTGAAATGCAATCCTCCCCCATTTATCTCTATAAGAATTAGGAATGTATGACCTACATGTGCATCGTTTTCCATATAACTGCTGTTTTACCAGGCAATTTATATGGATCGTTTTATAGCCTCTCCTGTGCAGAGAACTCTGGGCGATTCATTTGTGGACATTAATCACCATAGCATTACTTACTCCTAATATCAAAAGAAAGCTGCACCAAGGACTTAACAATTACTTTGCACTGATGTGGCTGTTGGGCGTTAGAGTACATGACTAAAGCTTACTCGACTTGCCTGGACGCTTTTTATATCACACATCATGTCATCATATTATGGCCTTTGAAGGCATTGGGTCTTAAATAGGCCAAAACTTTTAAAAAATAAAACTTTATTACACCCAAGTTAAGTATACAAACAAAACAAATCCATGGCTTGTAAGAAAGAGCACCTGATCTTTACTTAAAATGACTTTTTAATTCCCAAATACTTGAGGTCATTATAATGAAGAAAAAATATTCTATGGAGAAGTATAAAATGTAGTACAAGACCACAGTGAAAGGAGTGTAACCAGTGGTACTGTAATGTACATTAATCAACATGCACTACAGCAGCAGGTACATGACAGCTAACACAATCAACAATCTAGGTGGTCACTAACACAATGAATTTCTTATGAGCTATTAAATGAAGAATGCAGACAAAAAAAAAGCTGTAACAATGTTAGGATGGCATCAAGATGCCATGAAATAATATGTATTACATATAGTTACATCCTGTGTAATTTCTGCAGCAAAAAATGAAAAAAAAAAAAAAAATGAACTCTAATCTGTCTTTTGATATGTTTTAAAACATGCATTAATTTCTCCTGAAGAGAAACCTAGTCTTTCTCCTAGAAAAACGTTCATGTGCATATTTCACTACTCCCAACTGGTTGTTACAACCAATGATGGCCTTTTGTTGGCTATACAGTTTTTCTTTGCTCCTCATGTGACCTGTGATGAAATACAAAAGTTACAGCACTTTCCCAAGCACCTTTGAGAATTGGGTCCACTATGCCCTTCTTATCTGCACAATGGTTCCATTGGGATAAGTCACTATTGCAGTCACTGTCAACTGGGGGGGCCTTGACTTGTATCCTGTTCACACAACGCCTACACTTGAATCTGAAATGACACAATGTGCTACATGAATATTGATAAAATTCATGTGTCAAGGAAAACAAATGCTTACTCAATATCATTTTCATGGGCTTCAGGACCCATGCATTTGAAAATGACAATACCTTCTATGCCTAAAAAGCACTGCCATTCTTAAAAATCAAACTTATCAAATTCACAAAATGCTTGTTTAGATGTACAGTGCTCAATGTTTATAATAAACCAAGAAATGCATAAACGAGAGTAATTCATACTCAGCAAATGTGATCTACAGAACAAATTAAATATTGAAGTATAAACATACATGTTATAGTCTTGTTAAAATTGATGTAAAATGCCTGTATTCCCCCTCCTCCAACTTCCTAGCTAGCAGATGAGTGAGAGTTAAACAGCAAAGTATCACAAAGTTTATTCTCTATCTCAAGCAACCTTTTCATCTGGCACTGGAAAAAGAATAAAGTAGTCAACTTACTTGTCATGCGTGTCACTAATAGTGTCCTCATTCAATTTAAACAGCTCCCTCAAGTCTCCCAAGCTGAAGTGTCTCTCCACATCTTCTTCATTGTCGACAACGCAGCTGCTCAGGGCTTTCTTATGTGCTTGTCTTTGGAATATCTTTTCTTCTATTGTCCCAGTCTGAGAGAAGAAACATGAAATAAATATAAAACATTCATCTGACAAATTAAACTAGTAACATTAAATGAGTTTTAATCTACATATGTATGCCTTCATTTGAAAACCACAATCAAAGTAAAATGTCAAACAAAGCAAATAACAATATTATTTTAGAAGTATGCCATAAACCATAAGTTTACGTTAAAAAGCTTAATAAACAGAACTATGACATTTGGCAATACTGAGATACCCAAAAAGAATGTCAAATGTTCATCTCTTGGTGCACTTACAGCTATAAGTCTGTAAATGTAACACTGTTTCTTTTGTCCATCTCTCCAGACCCTGGCCATAGCCTGGTCATCATTGGCTGGGTTCCAGTCTGGGTCAAACATTACCAGGCGGTTAGCACCTATGAGGTTGAGTCCACATCCACCAGCCTTGCTGCTGAGCATAAAGACAAATTCTGGGCTCTGAAAAAGTACAGAGAAACTTTTTTTATTTCAGGAGTATGCAGTACATGTTTCATAGGAGTGATCTGCATCAAATAATATACATGGTAACTGCCCTTTTGAAGATGTAGTGGTCTGATGCATATATACTAAAATTTAAAAGATAACTTCATAAAGTCAAATATTTTCATTTGCATTTACTGACGAAATCAAAACCCAGAAAACTTACAGCTGGGTTGTTGAACTTTTCTACCACTTTAGCCCTCTTTTTGATGGACATTGTACCATCCAGTCTAACATATAAATAACTGAAATGTGAAAAAAAAAATATACATATTTATACACATATACATCTCAAGGCTTCATTACCTATGGTAGACCTATGCTACATCAAGTCACTGCATTTTTTTCATACACAAGGCAATTTCAGAGAAAATCCATCTGGCCCAATTTAATTGCACTGAATTATTAATGGAAATCTGTGCAAGTCTGTTCACCTACCCTCTCTGCCTGCAGAGCCTCTCAAACAGATCCAGTGTCTGGGTGTAGTTTGATACCAGAACAATTTTATCGTCAGTTGAAGTTTTGATCATTGCAAGCAAATAATCAAGAACCTGGAACTTTCCTGTGAATGAGATTGCTAAGAGTTTAAAGCCAAAAAACTTACTTCAGTTAGCTATTATAGTTCAAAATTATCACGTTTGATTTTTAAACATTCCACCTTCATCAAACTAATTATACTCACATTATATTTCTGTCCACTCACTGAAAATATCATTACATAAAATAACAATATATATGCTCATAATAATATCAAGCAAAATTAACAGCAAGTTTTCCACACACCTGAGATTTGCGGTTTCAGCACCTTTGGATTGTAACCATCAGGAAATAAATCCATAGCACCTTCAAAGCCATCTTCACCTTCTGCACATTTGTCATAGATTAAATCTGGATCTGAAAGAAATATAATGATATATAAAACAATAGGACATACCACATTTGTTTGCATGTTTTTCTTTCATTTATAAACTGCTAATGCCATATTACTATTTATAGTAGAGAAAAAGCAAAATGACTACTTACGATTGCACAACTTCTTCAGCTGAGTAATGGAGGACAATGATGACAGTGTTGCCTTGCCATCTTTGGCACACAATTTTTCACATTCTGCTGCCTTGGATGTCACAAACAGTTGATACAATGCTGACTGGAGGGGAGTGAGTTTGCAGCAAACCACTTGTTCAACTAAAACACAGGTTTTACATTCAATAAAATCTAAATCTCCTTTGAACTGAATCTATAAGATGTCTGAAAGACTAAAAAACATAGCAAATGTCTAGAACATTTAAAGAAAAGTAGGTTTGTTTTTGATGTAAATACCATTTCTGTGCAGAAACAATAAGGTTATTCAATACCAAGTATGAAGACCTGTAAATAGAATCATATTATATCATTCACCATTTTCATAAAGTAAAAACAGTATATCTAATAAGTATAAAATATTTACTTTTGACTGGGAGATACTTGGTAAGCAGTGCCTGTGTTCTTCTTATTATACATCTATTTACAATGGTTGCAAGCTGAAAAAATACACAACGTCAATAAAATAATTGTATTGTATCCAACTTTTAAAGCAATAAAAAACACCACATCGTAAAATGAGCTCAACCAATGACTAATATGGTGCACTTTTACCTTCTAGAAAATCTTTGCTCAATGTCTAAATGGGTGAACCTTTACTCCCTGTCAAGTGCTTCCTCAAACTTATCTTTTCTATTCACAACTGATGTTTTTTTAATCTATTAAAAACATATACCTCTTGTAGCTTTTCTTGACCTCTTTTATGTGCCTCATCAGTTGCATCTGCATCTCTTCCACGCAAGATAGGAGTTTCAAACTTTTTCTTGAATTCTTGTGCAGTACCTACATCATCATTAGTGCACTTAAAATATGTGGCTTAGTCTTGGTGCATACAAGGATTGTCCATGAAAAGACAGTATCATTAAAATTTAACTGAAATTCTTGTATGATGCATCAATAATAAGAACATCTAAGTACATTTTTCAGTACTATTCCTGTTTTTCAACTTACCTAAAATTCCACCATTCACAAAATGAACCAGACTGAAATACTCCAGCAAATCATTCTGTATGGGTGTTCCTGACAGCAGTATTCTTTTCTTCGCATTCAGGGCATTTAAGGCAGAGTAGGTCTGATTCTCAGAATTTTTCAACCTATGACCCTGAAAAAAAAAAAAAAAAAAAAAAAAAACATTACACCAGTCCATATAAAAGACTCAGATCCTGTTTGATATATCACTTCTTGGAAAAAAAAAAAGAGCAGCCAAAACTTGTAGCTTGTACAGACAGCAATATCATATAAAAATGTCTGACATCCAAAGTTTTCTTGATATGAAATTACAGCTTATAATCTATTAATTCTTTCAAGCAAATAAAATAACTTTCTTACTTCATCACAAATGACAAGCCCCACTTCTCCTTGATGTAAAACAGAGGCATGCAGGCGGAAAGTTTCATAAGAAATAATGAGTATTGGAAATGGGTTTCTCTTTCCTTGCTGCTGCATGTATTGCACTAGAATATGTAAAAAAAGTAACTTGATTACATATTTTTTAACTGATAACAAATTAAACATAGTGATCTAAATTCTAGCAAACATGAAAGGAAAAAAATAAATAGTATACTAATCAACAGCGTAACCATTACTGTTTGAAATAATTTCATCAAATCAATGAAATGTTTACAAATACTTTACCTAGATTTCTATCTATATCTTCCTTTGATCCAGAATCTATGGCAAGAGCATTAACTTTTCCAGGTAACCATTTGCTGATTTCATTGTACCAATTCTGGACAACAAACAAAATAACTGTCGAAAGAACGGATCTCATTTCTATAAACAAGAAAGATTTCCCCACATATTTGTATAAAAGACCTCAATTTATTTATTTGGTTGCACAGTTGGCATCTTTTGAATTCATCATCAATCCACTGCAACATATTTTAATTCACAGCTTTATCTCTCATAAGTTTTAAATTAAAATATAAATTTACTGATTTTTAATAAAGCAAAACACATATTAGAACTCCACTGTAAACAATTTAACAATATTTCAAGTATTTTCAGTTAGCCACTAAAAAGCATTTCTCATGTTTCTGACACAATTCCAAATAAACAGTCCATTGTCTGAAGGCAGTAAGAGCATTACCTTAACTAAACTACTTGGAGAGACTACTATGGCTTTACTAATGGCAGGTTTAGCATCTGGACTTTGACGCTGAAAAATATAACCATATGTAAATACATAAAGACTTAAATAGCACACAACAGAATGCTTTTAGTTGAAGAAAAATTTTCTATATCATGCTGAAGTTAAAAAACAAACATAACTTGCATTTTTCCTTCCTGAATGAAGTTAAGTTTCATCTGTTGCTTTGAGATGACTTTAAAAAACATTATGCACAGGTATATTAGAAACCAACATATAACATATCATTGTTTACCAACAAAGTCCAAAGGAGTGTGATACACTGCAGAGTTTTCCCCAGACCCATCTCATCAGCCATGATACAACCAAAGCTCCCTGGAATCTGCTCCCCAGTGACACAATCATACATAAACTTAACACCCTGAAATAGCATCCATGGAAAAAGAATTTATAGCTGTTCAGCTCATTGTGAGATATTCCGTGAGAGTTAATCAAAATCATCTGAAATATTTCGAAAAAAATCACATTATAAAACATCTCACCTGCAAAAAACTGTACACATACATGCATTATATTTTTTTCACGGTTAACAAGTCAGCAACTTAACAAGATTGACATGGTCCATATATGACATTTTGCATAATAATCATGAACATACCTCTCTCTGATGTGGCCTTAAAACTTTACACAAAGCTGGATCCACTACAACATGAACTGGTTGTTTTTCTCTAAAATGCAAAAAAAATGTGGTTTTGAACGAATAAAGCCCTTGTATTGGAACACTGATCATAAAAAATACTTTTAAATAATAAATTATGTAGTTTTTCCTTTTCTGACTGACATTTCTACCCCACCTCCTTCATTTCCAAACACTTACACATCTGATTTAAGTTGGTCATGAGCACTCAGTTCCGGAGGAGAGTATAGTACTAATGCTCCCTCTTCAAATGGGTCATGCAGTGCTCTCCTTGCTCCTTGTCTTCTAACTCCAAGGGCACGATTGAAGACAGAGCCTACAGTACCACAAATATGAAAGGCATTAATATCTGTAAACTGAAATACTGTAAAGTATATGATCTTTAACTTGTGACTGAGTTAATAATACAAATATAACCTCTCATTTGATTATATATATCCAAATGGAGGAATAGACATTCAATCTGTCTCTACGTTAGGGGATACAAGACATCTTACCCTGATAATTTGGAATTGGGATCTTAAATGGTTTTGACAGTATCTTTTTGATAAGAGCCTCCTGCAAAATATAAGATGTATCATATGATACAATGACAACATATCAAATGTAAGATTGTGCTTATGAACCCACAACGTATGTGAAAAGATCTGAATAGCCATTTTCTAAAGTAGCTTGCATATTGTACATAGAAATTTATCATGTGAAGTAATCAATCTCATATTTACACTCTCACTGAGATTAAAACTTACCAGTAAACTATTAATAGGCTACAGGGTTTAACACTGATAGTCCACATAATTTGTTCATCTGATAATTTCATCTAAAGACTAAGCACGATATTTGGAGGAGTTGTGGATATCAATCAATTATACTCGACATATTATCATTATTTTACAGCATTATGAAGGCCTACATGTGCAGTGGAATCTGTCACCAGTGATCTGTTCACAAGTGGTAATAATGGTTTCCTGAAGGGGGAAGTATAGTCTACTTGATCTGGGTTCACCCTCAGCTTCTTTCCTCCCTAAGGAAATATAAAGAAATAAAAATTCCACAATTATAGAACTCCGCTTGGCAATCACCACAGTACATTATATATAATACTTACATTGTGTTTAGCACAAGGGTTCTATAAGTCGCATGATAGGATCCTATTTCCTCTCACTGTGCACTACTTTTTTGTAGTCCCCTAGGGAATGCACTAATTGTTGA
The DNA here is from genome assembly GCF_051362555.1 of Lingula anatina. NCBI lineage: Eukaryota > Metazoa > Brachiopoda > Lingulata > Lingulida > Lingulidae > Lingula > Lingula anatina. Next base: position 24,699,909 of record NC_141767.1, read on the forward strand.
ATATGCTAAAGAACTACAGGAGTGCAACATAAATTTGGATGATCCAATGCACAAAAATTACAAGCTTTTGTATGGTTAAAAAGAATTGGACAAGTGACATTTTTTAATGAAAAATTAATTTTTTGGTAGGAGAATGGATAGCACATGACAAGCTAGGTTTAGAGGGCACTTCCAATTTCTAAGAAACTGTTCACAATGAATTTTGTCGACCCAGTAAAAGTGCACGGGACTCTTGCTGAATGCAGTTTGAGGTCCCATTCAGAATGGATGATCCGAGTACTTACTGATCCGCAAACTTAGTATGGCCAACCACAGATCAAAAGCGATGCTGCTGATATCTGATGGTCTCCCCGCCTCTACATGCGCCGTTGTTGCAGGGACCTAGAAATTAAACCTCTCCCTAATGCCAAGAGGCTTGTTAGTCTGTAATCTGACTGCCTTCAGTGAGAGTCCGTGCAGAGTTGGTGCACAGTAGCTAGGATGACACAATTCATTGTGAACAGTCTCTTATACTCTTCATTTCCTGTAGAGCAAGTTGCTGATGACTAGGAGTGCAAAACACAATAAACAGACCTCTACAGCCATTATGATCCACACTGAATATATTACTAGAAAATGTTAAGAAGAATAAAAAGATGAAATGCACTCAAGAGACACCAATAAAATTGAAAAAGATAATAAAAGATTATCTTGAGTAACCTGGTTAGGAGTCCATTCACCATCTTCATCGGTCTTTCTCTTCACACCAGGTGTGAGCTGGCTGGGTGCTAAGCTTCTCCTCTGCAAAAAAATCATTCATCGAACAGTGAATAGCACAATAACATTTCTTGATAAGTAAAACAAGACGTATAAATCTACTAGTCTACAGTACAAACGGACCATTTAGTAGTAAAATGATATCTTACCATCTTCCTAAAAGTATCACTTGTAACATTACGCTTTATGGCTAGAGTCCATAACAAAGAAACGCTACGAAATATCAGTAGTTTTCATTGCTATCATTCGAATACAGCGCCATTTTGGTGAAATAAAGATCTTGACACTTGGAAGCGAGGTCACCAATGGCATCGCGAATATGGGGTCATGTGACTGCGTGGTGGCTTCCACACATGCATTGTCTGGAGGCTGGATGTGGGCAGTGTTCAGATGATAGAAATGGTAATTCTGAGAGGATGATCGTCAAAAATTGACGATAGGAGGAAAGCAGAGGATAGCAGGGAAGCAGAATGACTATGGAGTTGAAGTTACACAGCCCGGTTGGGGCGGAACCAGCTATTTACACATGGCCTTTGCCAGCGGTGGTGAGTCCAATTTCAATCATTTTACTCCATTTCCTCTTGTTTTGTGATGTCACTTTTGTCTCTAATTTATGAATAGAACATCATCATTAGATATGGATGTGAATCTCACAGATTATGTTTACTTTTAGGACGGAAAGGACGGTAGCCATGAAGTCATTGATACTATCAGGTGAGGCGTTTCCTCTTTTTATAATTTGACCCCAATGTTTTGTCCCGTATTTGTAGTAAAGGCTTCTCGTAGTACAATCCAGTGTATTTCCATCTACAGAGCACCGTGACAGTGTCAGTTAGGCTGTGACAGATGACTTGGTTTGTTTTTAAGAGAGTAAAGAAAAAAGACTCAACAATAGAAGTATTCAAAGATGAAGCATATATGTTTTTTTCTTCATCAATTAAAGTAATCTATTTGTATATATTAGATATGATTCTTGGAAATACAAAGTTTTGACTCATATGCTTCCTACTAAAATGAAACGTGACTATGTGCGGGTTTACCAAAAGTAGGTTGAATTTGAAAGAAAATATGGGTATTTTTTAAGTGTGAATTAAACAGAATGGGGTAGGCAATGGTTTTTGGGATGTGACCTTGCACAGTAGTTGTTATTATGGTACATTTGTGAATATGTGGATGTCAGTTGAGATAAGCTACACTGAAATTATAAGTGTCAAAGCTTAAAGTGATAATACCATTTGATTGAACTTCTTTGACATAATGTAAACAGTGAAAAAGCTGTACCTTAATGTATATTTAATTTCATCTTATTTGTCACCGGTTATCATACACATGCAGGTTTTACTAATGAAGTTACTGTGGTATACATGTTTTGTCATGAAATCATAATAAACCACAGCCGGTCTCGGAAGTGCATTTCTCCGAGTTTGCAAATTGATATTGTGTGTTTTTCTGTTTACTGACATCTACGTCATTAACAACTGAATAATATATCAGTATCAGTAACTTAGAAACATTTTTTAAAATTAAGTATTAGATAATGTATCATTATCTTAGAAACATTTTTACATATATTTTCCTATTGAAAAATCCATCAAATCCTAATTTTGCCACAGCAAGTCGAGATTGTATTTAGAATATTCTTTATCTTTGGTAAATATAAATGAAACAATAGAAAGGTTTGTATTACACATGGTGATTAATCAAGTTGATTAGTAAAGGCACAGGACTGTGGTAATATTATTAAAGGATGTTCTATGTTTACTATCAGTGGCTGTCATCTTGCTGATGCTTGTGTCCTCACAATAACCATTGTGTGGGCAAAATGATAGCAATTCGGAGGCGAGATATGGCGTAGGTGCAATTGACTAATCTGACAACAGACATCAAATGACATCAAACAGTGAATAATTGTAAAAAATCTATTCAGGATTGTAGGTATTTGTTTATGCATAGGCGTTATTATGATGATAAATATGTAAAGGAGTGACCCAGTTTGTTAAATATAGATTAGTTTCTAGAAGGTCACACAGTGATATTGTATATAGGCTAGATATTGATATCTGTCTGGGTAGTGTTCTTTGTCCCGACTAATGTTAAGATGAATTGTAGTTTGTTTGGAATACAGATTTCTGCTGCATTGTTCGTCATTGTAATGAAGAGGAAATTGAATCTTAACAGTATCTCAGAACATAATAATGGGACAGACAAAAAATGTAGACATGAACATTGCCTGGCTCCATGCATGGGTATTGTTTATAATTGTACTGTAGGTGGAAAGAATTAGCCCAGACTTTCATTATTGTGCGTGAATTTATTAAGTGTGGAATTTAAAAATCTGAACAGATAATACTGTACACTTGGAGTGTACATCAGCATTGAAAAATTATAACTTCATGTCTTAGTCTGATTTAAAAGGTTAGATATGCTCGAACCACTCACATTGTTTAGCTTCCAATTTATCATTTTTTGCATAGAGTAAAAGAAATACACATGCCTCATCATAGTGCCAAATATGGTATTGACTATTCAAATTACAATATGGCCAAGCATTCTGGAAACTGGCTGGACAGGCATGAAAGCATATAATCACTGGCTTAGAGTTGGTTTTGTGCTGCACATTTTGAAAGAGCCAGTCTAGAGCAGTAATTGGAATCAATCCCCCTCCTTCTAAATTCTATTATATTGCACTGTTGGTGTAGCTTATACATTTGCAGCTCATTGATTGAATTGCAGCCAGTCATTGCTGTTGTTGCCCCAGTAATGTTTGCATTGGTTAGGACATGCAGTGCAACAAGTACATGGGTCTGTCCTCCTATATAGAGCCTATTGATTGCCAGATCTGCAAACATTTAACTCTTTACTAGTGCTGTCCTTAATATGTACACTTCCCTTTTTATTGATAATGTCAAATGTTTTCTTTTGTAATGCATTCCATTATGTGAACATCTTTATGTGTGGTGGATTAATGTCTCTGCCACTTAAACTTAAGTTGATTTTTTATACAGAATATATGTTGTTTTAAAATTGAGAAAAAATATACCTGAGTCATTTGACATGTGGTCGAGTGGACCTCCTTTCCATTGCTTCATCTCTTATAAGAAAGAGACCACATGACAGTGAAAGGGTTAACAAATAAGCTCAGACCAGATATGTAAATTGCAGTGCGAGATATTTGCAGTACCACAGTACTTAGTTTATCTTCATGAGATATGCATGACTTTACTTAATTTGAGGAACAAAATTGGATTATTATTACATAATTATACATTATACAGATTGCTTTTAATTTATAAAGTTATCAGTTATTAAATAATGCATATTTTTGTAACCGGATAGTACAGTAGTCAAAGGGTTAACAAATAAAGGAGAACCTGCATATATGCAAATTTGGTCATGATATTCCTGCATGCAATGTTTGGCATCTGCTTCTGGTGTTTTCTTTGAAATTCTCATAATAAAAGTTAAGCAGCAACATTTTTGAACAGTAATCTCAAAATACAGCAAAATTATTTTGCTTTGGCTTAGAAAAAAAAAACAGTTGTGTTGAGAGTTATGGGTAAAATATGTGAATCTGTGGGATTTTCTTTACATTTATTGTACATAAAGGGACATACATATATTTCATAGATCGCACAAAGGTAATATAATATAGCTGTTTTCATTTGTATAAAATATGTTAACCTAGCCAAGAGAATTCAGGATGAATATTGAACTGTCTGGGTTGATGACCTAGATGGTGGGGTTAGTCCATAGAGTTTATATAGTGGCACTGTTGACCTATAAATTATTCAATATTAGTTCTTGGTTAGGGACTGGAGCAGCAGCAGCATTTTGTGATTTTTATGATGTCTTGCTGGGAATTATAGTTCTAGCAAGTATGTCACGCACACATGCTGAAAATGCACACTGCCGTTTATAACTACCAGGTAGCATGGCTGTCTATGGCATTCAAACCACTGCAGACAACTACAATGATTTCAAAGCAATAAAATGCAGGTAGAGCAGTCTGTCAACATAGAAAGGGTCGCATTGTCTTGTACACTAAGCGTGCAGACTGCTGGCTTGCTGATTATCACCTCCCTGCTTGCTATTGTAGAGGTTGCACATATGAAGGTGCAGTGTATGCTTGACCTGCCTTACACCTGGACTGAGTTAGTTGATATGCATGAAGATGGAATGTGGTTACAGCCTGTTATATTGAAATATATATTTATAGAACTTCTTAGGAAAGTGGTGCAGGCAAATGCAGCCCGCTACTGCTGCTTAATAGCTATGCTTTTGATTTGATGTACAGTTATGTAGTCTACCCAGACTCTTGATTTATGTTAATCAAAGTTAACCCTTTGCATCTCCTGTATACCTTTCTATTGCAAGGTGGCCGAGGTGAAGAGAAGGCCATAAGAATAATAATTAGGTTTGAGAAGAGGAATAATTTGATGGTTAATGTTTTGATATATGACTGTATAAATTAAACACATTTTTATTAAAAATTATGATTGATTGTTTTTTAAAGGTGGGTCTGTGAGGATTTTCCAGAGTTGAAGTGTGCCATGGAAAACCATGTATTCAAAGACTGCAACTTGAAAAAGTGAGCAATTTGTCTTGCTAACAGAATTGGGCACAAATATGCCTACATTCCTTTCACACTTGTTAAAACGTATTATATTGATGTAAGCTTATGTTTGCTCAAACTCAGAAGTTACCTTTTGACATCTTTATGTAACAGTTTCTGTTCATGGCTTTACTAGTTTGACATACTTTTCTGTTGATTATCATAAGCTAGAAGAACATAAACGATTTTGGAACATCAAAGCCACCATAGCCTCTTTTAAGCAATGTTATATTGACCAATTTTTTAAAAAAATTTAATATTCTCCCTTTGTGACTTTTGCTTCAGCTTTGAAAGTATGAAGAGTTTATGTGAAAAATATAACCGTGCCATTGACAGCATACGGCAACTGGTGAGTATGTGTTGCTCCCCTAAGAAGATAGAAATTATTTTAAAATTGATATGAAAATGCTGTTTTATTAGTCTTATGTTATCTATGTTATATGAGAGCGTTGAACTGAGGGGAACTGTTCCCTTGGAGGGTTTATGGTTTAAGTGAGACAGACAAAAGACCAGTATTTGTTTGAATATTATGAAGGTTGCAATGCTTTTTATGCATTGTCCACAGAAGTTGGATATCAGCTGTAACTGTCAAATCAATTCTTCAGCTGTGTGTCCTCTGTATATGCATGAAAAACACAGTTAAAGCTGTGCAATCCCAGAATATCCAGACAACTTGCTGTATTGATTGGTTGCTAATCTGGTGACCTGAGTAACCTGTCCAGATAGCTGTGCTCTACACTGGCTGTGTTCATACCAGACCAGACTCAAATGAATTCTGAAGGGCTTCATTGCTGGTTTCTTGTCTGCACACTGTGTACATCAGCATTCATTAGTCTTGCTTCATAGTTGTGCAGGGTATACACTGTGATTAAGCAATTAAAGGCAAAGAGGGATTTAATTATTTTTTGAAAATGAATTTGTATTTATTATTATTATTATTATTATTATTATTATTATTATTATTATTATTATTATTATTATAAATTTACAGATAAAATGCAGGGTAAACTGATAGCCTTGGGACTGAATTAAGCAATGAAAAAAATGACATGATATTTTTGTTCTTCCTCTGCAGTGGAAAGGAACTGCCCACCAGTTTGAAATGCAGCAAAAACGTCCATCTCCTGGCCTTCTGAGGCACATTGTGCAGCAGTGCTACAACCGGGCTGTGTTAGACCCAGAGAAGTTAAACCAGTATGAACCTTTCTCTCCAGAGGTGAGTTGTAAACAAGGGTTTGAAGGATGAAGACAATGAGAAACTCCCAAAGTTGGGTGTTCTTGTGGAAATTAACAGGCATAAAAGAAACAAAACAATTATGTTTAAGCACGTAAGTATAGCCTTATTGCCCATTTACCCTTCCTAGAGCATGCCTGCCCTAAAACTAGGTCACTGCTGACCATTTATGAGTTTGATTGTCCTCAGTTTTACAGTTGTGTCACCTATGTATGAGTAGACTGGCAAAAATGGTTTTGATGACACTTGTGGCAACCTTTCCAAGTCAAAACAAAAGCATTCAGCATAAATCGTACATATAATTTCTCTGTAACAAGGCTATGAAGATTGGTATGGTTCATGACTTGGATATTGTTTTAGTAGAGTTTTGCTCCGGCTAACAACTTTGTGTCCTTTTGTCTTATTTCTGAGAAAGGATAGTGAAAGGAAAATCCTAAAAACCAACAGACTGATGAAAGTACATCTAATTGCTTAAAATAATCTGATTGTAATGTTTGATATGTCATGGCACTCACCGAGTCTAATACAATATTGGGACATTAGCCAGCACATGTACAAAAACTTAAAAATTTGAAGCACAGCAATGCGATAACTGTTGTAGAAAAATAGGGCCTACACATTCATACTTCGGTTTTCCTTTGTGAAATTGCTTCTTATTCATCACACCATATGTTAATGAATAAAAAATGTACATAATAAAACCTGATTTACAATTAAAATTTAATTTTACAACATTCTAAGCATGACCCTAAAATACCTTGATGCCAGATATAACAGGTTTGAAATAGCGTTATTCAAGACAGGCAAAGACACATTTCGATGCTTTACACTTACATTGGCTCATGGGACATATCTTTTATTTGTTTAGTACATCTTATTACCTTGATTTTACATGCTCAGAACGCAATGTGCAAGAGAAGCAGGTGTCCTGTTTTTTTTTCCTCGATCTTTCTTTCAAAATGTAATTAAGCCTTCCCAGAATCACCCTGAAACCACTTAGCTGAGTCACATATGAACAAAACCACGCTGCCTTGGAACCCACATAGTGAAAAAAGCTGACATCATATCAAAGATGATGAGCCTGTTGATGTACGGGAGAGTGGGGGTGGGGGGTGGGGGGGGGAAGGGCAGTTGAATATGTCTTATAATTACGTTGAAAATGAGAGAAAGATTTTGTGACAGTTTGATTGGCAGAGGTAAGAGGGCTGAACCAATATGATTTTCTCCACATATTATGGCAATTAATTGTTTCACATTGTTATACTTTGTTGGGTAGATATCTCCATTTCAAAACATGACTTCAAGAGAAAGATTTGGACCAGTGTCAAAACTAGTGAGCCTTCAACCCATGAAAGATTGCATTTATTTGTTAAATTTAGGTTTTGCCTAATAGAAAGTGCCTGGGATTTCATAATTAGAGCTTCACTTTCAAACTAAGGGTGTTTTAGTAATAGTAGGGTATATTGTTGAATTGATAATTTTGTAAGCTGGGATATCTTAGGTAAGTAAACACAGATCAAGAATTACATATCTGTTTATGTGGAAGGGGCTAACGAACTTTGCTGTCTAAATGTGTGTATGTCAAGTGGACTTTTAGTGCTTAGGGTATGAAGATCAGGCTAAAAAATCTTTAATAAGTGTTATGTCTCCTTAACTATTGTGTAATAAATTAATGAAATGGTATGAATCACTATTGAAATAAAAATTTTCTTAGTTTCTTAGTATATCTTGGTCATTTAGTAGCTCACCCTGGTCTTCATCCTAAACTCCCAAAATTTATCTAGTGCTTGGAGTGACTTGTTAGTAACATGCATATATGGATAATGGATGAGATGAAATCGAAAGTTATTAAGTCATCTTCAAAGATAAAGTGACAGCAATTATGCTGGTTTAGTATGAAATAATCATAGGTTGAGGTTGGCAACCTCATGGTAAAACCCATTGGAGTAAAGTAAACATTAGCAGTGGTGGGGAAAGGGTTAATGGCCAAGGTCATCTGAGGAGAACACCTGCTGTGACCTATATTCTGTTCTAGTTGGTCATTTAAGGTCAACGATGGAGCTTTTTGCTAGAGTGTATAGAAATGCCAGTTAAGGTGAAGCTTTGTTTATTTGGAAGTTTTATTCCCAACAGTTAGAATTCATTTCTGTGATCAATGCAATTGATAAAACTTACTGTGTTAATGTAAAATAACCCTGACTTGTGCTGAGAATTGTGTTTAACGTCAGAGACAACAGACAGCTTGTAATGTGAAATATTCTCATGCCCCAGAAAAAGCTTGAACTGGGTCAAACTTAAGATTTTCACATTCCTTTGTGTCTGGGCTAATATATCAAGTTGAAAAGTTGAAGTACATTTTTTTTTTTTTGTATTCAGTATTTGGGTTTTTATGGCTTTTGTACATAAATGTCACATTTTTATTATGTCAAATAAAAAACCTTGTGCAATAGAAGTTATTAAGTAATATTAAGCATTTCCAGCAATATTAAGCCTTTAAAATTTTATTTCAGGTTTATGGGGAGACTTCATTTGATCTCATTCACCAGATGATTCAGTCCATCAATTTTACTGAAGATGATTACTTCATTGATTTGGGGAGTGGTGAGTTACCTGATATTCTTATTTATTTATTTAGAGAACAAACCAATGTCATGTAAAACCATTTAAAACATAAATACCAAATATCATCAATACCTTTGTCACAATTGTCATTATCAGTTTAATATTCACAACTAAAATTACGTGAAGACAAACTTAAAGAGGTCTCAATTTCCTCCATGTTCAGGGGTAGGCCAGGTAGTTCTACAAGTAGCTGCAGCAACCCCCTGTAAAATGTGCTACGGCATTGAAAAAGCAGATTGGCCTGCAGCATATTCTGTGGTAAGTCTGAACAGTCATGTATTTATTTTTCAAATTAATGTAGCCCACATCATACTATGTAATGTATTTTTAATGAATATTTTCAAATATATTAATTAGGATGTTAAAATTATAGGAGTATGGTAGAATTTTCTCTCACTTTAATAGAACTTTGACATTTCTCAAGGGAAAATGATTGCATGTTTACATGCATGTGTCTCTTTACTTTTCATAAATATCTTATGGAATTTTTTTTTTCAAACAGTCAATGGATAAAGAATTCAGGAAGTGGATGAAGTGGTATGGAAAGAAGCACAGCAACTACCTGGTAATTAGAACTCGTGCATAAACGAACATGCATGCACACATGCAGGCACACACATGCAGAGAAAGAGAGAGAGTTTTATTTAGTTGAATATTATTATGAAAGTCTTCCCTTCATGTGTTATATTTCAGTTTACGAAGTCGTCCTATGTACTATATTAATTTGTTTTAATTGATTATTTATTTATTTTTACAGATTGAAAAGGGTGATTTTCTTGAGGACCACTTAAAAGAGAAGATTAACAATGCAACGTAAGTATGATCTTAGAGGATGCAAGGGTCTTATTATGTCAATAATATTTCTGTGAAATATAATCTGAAGAAATCCAGAACTTGTATTGCTCACATTTGCCAAATTGAGTCCTAGTTTTAAAAATTTCATGACATATAAACATATATATCTCTTTTGTCAATTTGCTCTACTTCTTTACAGGGTGATATTTGTGAATAATTTTGCCTTTGGGCCTTCAGTAGATCATCAGGTAGGGCTTTTATATTTTTCATTTCTCAGAAAAGCTTTTTAGTGATTTGTCAGTAATATGATGGAATTTTAGATGCTTGGGTTATTCATCTTCAAGGCAAAACCCCATTGTTTTGCACAAAAAGCAGTGTTTAGCAGAAATTAATGTAATACTTTCAATCTTGTAAGTGTCAAGATAGAAAATTATTAAATAAGAAGGTGGTTAAAAATGATCTCAATACAAAAATTGAGAAGTGATATAGACGGCCACACAAGTGAAAATAAGAACTTGATTTGTTCAATTTTCCAGCTTAAACTACGTTTTGCCAACATGAAAGAAGGTGCTAAAATTGTTTCGTCCAAAGCCTTTTGTCCCCTAAACTTCAGGATAACAGATAGAAATCTAGGTGGTGAGTACTGATCATATGGAGAGTTTTAATGGATTTGAAGCAATCTTGTACAGTATTTGTTGTAAGTCATTCTTTGGTTATAAGAGACAAATTTTATATGTAATGTATGTAAATGATGTGTGGACTATGGGCCTATGAAGTGTGTGGCCTTACAGGTACCATTGGTGCTATCACATATCTAGACCACAATACAACCTTTTGGGCAAGTTATTATATTGGGAACTCAGAGGAGAACATTGGGATGTATCAACATTTAGCATTGATATTTTTCAATGACTTTCTTATATTTGCAATTTCATTCTTTTGTATATAAATCATTTCTCAGTATGATGTGATGTCATGTTAGAATTCATATATTTATAGTTTTTGTGTTACTCCTGCCAGTTCATAATATGAAATGTGATTTGAACCATGAAATCACCCCAAACTAGAGTAGGCTCTCTTATGTGCTTTTGCATCTTTTTGCTTGAAATTAAACAGCCTGTTTGCATACACAGACAATAAGATATTTATAATTATTATTTACCACATAGCATAACTTGATTTGTTGATATCTTTTAAGTGGCATTCTGTGTTTATTTATGTGGCTTTAAAATTCATGCTGCAATCGTGTGTCACCTTGCTATGAAGAGTAAAAAGTAAAATAAGTTACAATGATAGACCTTGTAAGCAATTTGGTGAAACACTACTGTGTTGTAAAATTTGAGCATGATCCACGAATTTGAATAGTTTGATAAGCATTATTTTCAAAATATGACCTGCTTAGCCTCCTTGTTGTAATTTATCACCTTGTAGGCCCTGTGCTTCGAGTTGCGAACCCTCCCTGCACACATACCCTCTGTTATGAAGCGTTATTACCAGCAAGCCACCGTTGTCTTTGTATCAGTTGTTGCTAATGTACCATGTTGTGGCTGTGTATTTCTTACAGACATTGGCAGCATAATGCATGTTACAGAGCTGTCTCCTTTGCGTGGTGCTGTCTCATGGACTGGCAACCCAGTCACTTACTACCTCCATGAAATAGATCGAACTCTGGTGAGTAGGGATTGCACAGTTGATTGCACCCAGCTGCACTAGGGAATGATATGGAAAAATTAGACTGGCAAGGTGTTGTCTGGGCTGTGAAAGGAGAGCCACGTGGGGGAATACCCAGGAGAAAGAGCTTTTTAGGTCCTTGCTTTTGAGCAGCTTTTATATACGACTGCCCTGCAAAATTGATTTATATTGGTAAACTACTTCTCAGCTGTCTTTCCAGAACCAGAAGACAACTTACTGCCATCCTGAAATACAGCAAGAGAAAGAAAGCCACTAAATTTTCCATATGTTCTTAAGCTGCAGTTGGAGTTTTTTCGTTTGTTTTCTTTGCTTTGTTGACTCTGTTCTCACAACTTTCCAGATATTGGATCGATCATGCAAGTAGAGGAGCTCTCACCACTCAGTGGTGCCGTCTCATGGACCGGCAAAGCTTTCTCTTACTTCGTACATACTATTGATAGAACCTTGGTAAGTATGGGAGGGTTATGTATTGGAAGGGGCTGCACTACATCTATACCTGTTCTCCCATTCAAGACTTATGAAACCAGCACTATGCAACTGCCACATTGGTCTTTCTGCAGGCCTACTATATTTATCATATGGTTATCTAACATTCTGGTAGATTATAGTCTGCTAAATGCTTGAAAGAGTTCACTGTGGTCCACTGTTTCTTTGTTATTGTGTATGATTCACTTCTATTGCCTTGTATAAATGCATTATCATTGAAAGGATTGGGGAGTGCAATAGTTTATGTTCTTTATATACAATTAGAGCTGATTAAAACCATTGAGAAAGACAAAGAATGATTTAAAGTAAAATAAGACAATATTTGAACCTGAACCTCCAATTTTCCCTTAACACTGTTTGATGTACCCTGGTGCTGGTTTCATGTATTGTTGCTGGCAATGAAAATAAGTGGTGATAGTGCATCATAGTATACAGGGTCCCTATATATGTCTTGGAAGGCTTGATAATATAACACTGGAATTCTAATGAATACAGTACTGGATAGAAGTGGTCTTCTAGTAAATTGCCATACATTCATACTCACTGTTCTTTTGACAGAAATAAAGTTATTTTAAAGAGAGTTACATATGCAATAAAATGTATCTAAACAAAAAATTGGCAATTTACAAGGATTCACCTTTTATATAGATCACCAGTTTAATTCTCTTCTTGGCACAGTTAGTCTCTTTATTTTCATGTTTGTCAATTTATAACAAATAATGTAGTGTGAAAACAGTTCAACAAATGCATGACAAATAGGGAGAGAAATATTCAATACAGCGGCATGTATTTAACCTAAAGTTTGTGATATCTGACCTTCATGGTCTAGGGTAGGCTAATGTGACCATTCTCTCATTGTGCATGGTAGTTTACACATTTGGTGTTGGTTAAATTAGAGTATAAAGTAATGAAGGAAAAATTTTTAGAAATGTTGATCTTTAAAAAATTGTGAGCATTATTTTTTTATGATAGTTAGTTTTTATGATATATGGAAAAGACTTAGTTGATTTTGAGTAGAAATTATAAGAGGAACTGTTTTTTTCATCATTTCAGCTTGAGAAATATTTTCAATACAAGAAGGATCCAAGGGCAGCCCGAGTAAGTTTTGTTCACAACTATTGTATAATAAAATACTGTCATAGTATCACAAGATATCTCTATTGGAAAAATGTGTATTATCCTGAAATTGATCTTTCTTTACTCTTTGTGAATTGTCATCATGGTGAAATGTGTGTGTATTTTACAGGCTGATAGTCCCCCAAGACGGAATAGAAGAGGATTACCAGCCAAAAGCCTCAGGGAGAGTGATGTGAGCATAGAAATGACTTACATAATAAATGCTTGTACTTAGATTTGAATTTGCAGTGCTCTCTTCAGCTTTAAATTTTAATTTTTTGATTTGGATAAATTGGGGCATACCTGCTATAGTGTATGTGCTGTTCATTGAATGTTCATATGCTTGCTTCAACCTGGTTGACTTTAAATTTATTAAAGAGTTTTTGCTGAACTGGCTTAAGCAAACAGTGGACTTGTTACATATTAAGCACCTCTGTTCTGTGCTTTGTTTTAGATGCTGAATTCAGTAGATGAAAACAGCAATTCTAATTCCACTACTAACAGTCAGGGAAGTATGAGAAGGGAGAGAAGGAAGCATCTAGACCACAACTACCAAGTAGCAAAAAATTTGAACTTTGATGAAATTGACGACGATGAAAATTCTAATGGTGTGGTAAGTAAAACTAGAGTTGAGATGTGAAATGCAAAAACTGAATACCTTTTCAAATTGATGAATGCGCAGTGCAATCAATCCATGTAGCACCATAGTGCTTTTATACCAATATCAATTTTTTATAAGACATGTTATGAAAATAATGTAAATATAGATCCATTCGGAAAGATGGCACTTTGTCTAAGTGTTACCTCTTTTTACAAAGATTACAAAAAAGATGCAACGAAGAATTCGCCATGCTGCAACCAGGAACAGTGGCAGAGTAGAGAAGCACAGCAGGAGAGCACATGTCAGGGCATCTGGTAAACAGAATGGTGAGAGATACCAAACATAATTTATTGTTAAAAAAGAAAGTTTATTACTCATTGCTGTTCTGATATCTGAAACACTGGAATTTAAAGATACATTGGAAGTAAATGCCTATAACATGAATTTATTTTTAGTACTAATTTCTTACACAACACAAATAAAATTGTCTGCCAGAAAAATAAAACTTAATCGAAATTAATCTCTCAGGCAGCAGGAAAAAAGCTGTAAAACTGCACCTCAGATTTTCAGATTTGTTTTTTCCCGTCCTGTCCACAAGGCACAGAACATAAACAGAAATTACCTGTGCAAATATCATTTTTTGTGGGAAACAATGAAACATGACAATGATTTGAAATAAATACTATCTAATTGTGAATCTTTGACCTATTAAGTTTTCCTTCATGTGCTCTTTAAACTTTGCCTTTCATTTTCAAGTGTCCTCTACAAAACACAGTAGTCGCAAAGAAAACAAAGCCAAAGCCCTGGAAAATCTTGACCTGTTGCATGCTCACACGGTGTTCAGTACATCTTCACCACCAGACAAAGGTGAGAATATGGATTACAATATTCCTGAAGTACTAAGGCACAGTAACAGTCCTGTCCAAACTGTTAACATAAAAAGTTTTTTGTGCTTTGTTAAAATAAACTATTTTTTGTGCTATACTGTGATCATATAGCATTATGTTGAGATTATCTGATAGTTAAAATCGGCTCACACTTTCTGACAGAAATAATTTGATGATTTTCGAGGTCTGAAGTTTAAATATGCAATTTTTGTTCCAGTGGCTCAAAATGTGAATAAGTATAACGATGCAAAGATGATCAGCTCAGGGAGCTGTTACTCATTTTCTCCCCCACCACCCAGTGTTCACCAACTGCCTGACCTCCCAGAACCTCCAGAGTTACAGCAATTCCTGGGTAAGTACTGACAGCTTGTTAGTTGATGATTTCAATTAGGCATATTTCATTTAATAGATATTTACTGTATATTTGACGGGGGAAGGCTTACTTTGATATGGTGGATCCAGGGGAAGGCATAGTTGACGAAGTGCAGCAACATGTCATACCTCCATTGCTTTGAGAGCCCCTTCTCCTTCCCCCCAAAAAATTTACAATAAAGTCTTTGTGTAGAACTATAAAAGCATTTGGCATAGCTTCTATTAGTTTTTAAAAAATTAGCCTTGTACCCCTGTATTTCATGTTTTTTTTCATGTTTTTTTTTATTCAGATAACATAAGGCAGCAATACATGAACTTTCTACGCTATATGAAAACACCTCGATATAAGTTATCGCTCAAACAACAAATTGATAAAGAAAAGGTGAGCATGGGCGATCGTTTTAACTTTTAAATAACAGTGAGCTCACTGTTTTGAATATTTGCTTTGAAGAAGATTTTTCAGATCTTAACCAAAATGATTAATGGTGTCAGCAATAAGATATTCACAGCAGTAGTCTATCTAACTGGCAAGTTTAGTATTGTTCATAATGTTTTGTCAGGATGGATTTGGCATTTAAACTTTTCTAATATTGTGTCCCTTTATGGAGATACACAGTTTCATCACTGAGATAAATTGTACTTACAGTAAACTATATATTTTAGGAAAGAAATACAGATCTCAAAACTCGGGCCAATCAGCTGGAAAAGCAAATAAGCAAACTTCAGCAAGAGAGTGTAGGAAGACTAAAAGGAAGGCTTTCAGAGGTAAAGTCGCTTTATATTTAATTACTTTAAATACAGTGTTTCATGCACACAAGTTCATATAACAACCATAAAGTCACTTTATAAAAATAATGGACATGCAATCATAAGTGATGCCATTTTGTAGGTAAAAATTTAGCTGGATCATATAATGTTCAGTAAGGTTCAGTGTTGTTGTCTTTCAGTTGGAGATAAATGCCAGCACCCCATCTGACTTCCTAGCCAAAGCCAAGGAGATCGTCATCCGCCACAAGGAGCTGGAAAATGAGGCAGCTACTCTTCAAGGAGTTGTAAATGTTCTTGAGAATCAACAACAGAAACTGGTAAGTTGTCACAGATTGTGTAATATGAAGGCATTTATTGACTATGGTCCAGATCTTACCAGGAAATTTGCACTAACGGAATTTAAAAAGCAAATAGCAAGACCACAAGATACTTTATACATAAGGTTGATTTGTTGGTTCTATTGCTAGATTTTGACCACCTTCCTAAATTATCTCTTTGCTCTGTCCTTTAGCTGGTTGCTCACCATCAGCAGTTACTGGAACAGACAAAGAAGACTGGTAAAGAGAATGGGATGAAGGTGAGTATGGTAAATTTGATATTGATGTTATGTATGGCCCATACCTCCATGTTTGGCTTGTCACATATGGCATATAAAGGTCGCTTGTATTTTCTTCTCAAAAGATTAATGATATTGCAGGGTTTTGCCCTTTGAAATGTTAGGTGTATCTGGTTTCTTTTTAGATATTTGATCACCTCCATTTTGTCCTTGTAGGTGGACCCAGCACTCAGCCATGACTATTTGCTGAAAGAGCTTGCAACTTCATTCAACCACAAGAAGGATCTGATAACACAAGCTAGTAAACTGGAGGCGGACGTGTGGGCTTTGGAGAAGTCCAAGGACCACAGTCACGCCAGCAGATTGAAGAACTCCCCTAGACATCTCACCACCCCCATGACAGAATCCATTTTCCTGACGGGTAAGACCGAGTTGGACAACAAGAGTCTCAGAGACAAAGATATTCGATTGACAAATCATAGTTTCGATACAAAGTTGCACAACATCATAAGTTCTGCTCTGAATACAAATTGTGAGAATGATAGTGACCGAGGCAGACACCACTCAGGAATGTTGGGAATGCCGTCTGCAGTTAACCCTTTGTTGTCAGGTCTATCTGCAGACCAAGTTTCTTCCAAGGCAGATTATTTACTGGAGAAAAATGGACTTGAAAAACAAGCTGTGGCTGGTGGCACAGGGATGAAAGAAAAGGACCATATGAAATTTAGCCATCAGAGTAATGGGTATGTGCACATACCTGTTAATAAATTAGAAGAGGCAGAGTTGCATGTTAAATTGGAAAGATCATTCGGTGTACATCCACAACAAGATCACTTAAAATCTGACCCACATGGGGACATTGTACCAAAATCTGCAGTCCCAGCCAATATGTTGACACAGGCTGCTAGATCCAGCCCAACATTGTTAGAGAGAAGCACTTACTCTCCCATCAGTCGGCCTAGTAGCTCTAGCAGCACTGAGTCAGCAGAATCTGTGAAGAACCTCTACCATGGAGCCCCAGAACCCTTGAAAGGAAATAATAGTTCTTCGGGTTTATCATTCAAGATTGATAACCTAATGTCATCAGAGACAGGGAGGTCAGACTCTAGTCCATCGTCATCACGGCCCATGTCATCTCTCAGTGTTAGCAGCTTGGCATCGAAAGATTCTAGAGAGAGTCAGCTGACACCATTCAGCAAAATGTCCTATTTGCCACCAAGTACTGTTGGTAATCTACCCTTGTATGGTGGGATAGCTAACTACCATCAGCTTGCCATGTCTGCAAGTGGTTTGGGATTATCTATGCCAGCATATCAATTCCCCAAATTTGGGAACAGTTCTGACTCTGTTTTATCAAAAAGTCTACCAGGAATATCTTCTGTAGGTGGTCTCCAGGCTTTTAATTTTACCTCTCCACAAGCTTTTGCTGGATTGAATGCTTATGTCAACCCATATGGTGGTCTTGGGCTGAATTTGCACTCTGACATTTTACCAAAGAGTCCTAAGGTTCCTTCAAAAAATGAAGAAAAACCGAAAAAGCCTAAACGCAAAAGGGGAAGTTCAAAAACGCCTGGAGACACTCCACCCAAAAAAATGTGCTCAAAATCACCAAATACCTCATCTGCTGGGCATGTGGAAGCTAAAGTAGTGCCTGTTAAAGTTCTAACTCCACCTTCATCAGCATCATCATGTGTGGATACAGCCAGAGTGCAACAGACATTTGCCAAGACGTCATCACCCTCCACTGCTACAGCCCTGATCACCAGCAGTAACAGTGCATCCATGTCACCTATAGCAGCTATGGTAAATAATGCCTCACAACCATTGCCCATTTCGGCTATCCCATCACCAGTGTCCTCTGGCAAGTCTCCTGTTAGTCAATCAACAGATAGAGTCATCGCTTCTCCAAAAGGTAAGGTCAGACAATGGGGAACTTTGTTGAATTATAGGAGGCTTACAAAAATCTTCAATAGCACATGTGGTATATTCCTTTGTCAATATGATAATTGACTTATAAGCATGATATGTTTGTTTGTTTGTTTAACCCTCTTCCTTGCATACAACGTGATTTTTTCATTTTAGGCCACAGCTACAGCATCCCAGCCAGTTTGAGCCAGATTAAGTTCAGCAGTGGACTGGAAGCCTTGGCTGCTTATGCTACCTGTGAACTGGACAGGAACCGAGAGAACAACACACCAGGTGGAGATCAGTCTGTTTCAAGTTGTGATTCATTTCAGGGTAGTGGTGGTGGAAAAACTGACACATCAAATCAGGCCAGCTTACAACAAGAAGCGGCCATTGATTTAAGCAAAGCAAATGAAAAAATTAGTCAAGATGGCAAGAAATTAGACACTGATTCCAGCACTTTGAGCAGTAATGCTTCTTCTCGGGAGCTGGGTATGAAATCTCGGGGGCCATGCACCCCTCCTGGTACTCCTCCCCCATCACCCCCCAAATCCCCCAAACATCATCGATCCCCCTCTTCTCCAGGCCCCAGAAGCAGGAGCCGTAGTAGCAGTGTTGATAGCCATGGCTCGGGTCATCATGCTCGGCGGGACTACAGGAGAGACAGGGACAGAGATAGGGATAGGTCACATAGCAGAAGAAAGTATTCTGATAACCGATCATCAAGCCCCACCGACTTTACATCCAATTATGACAGGCATTTTAAAAAGAAGCATTTTAGTAAAGAGCATAGTCGAAATTTTAACAAAAATTATAATCACCAGTGGAAAGGAGATGGTGGAGGGTTGGGCAATGGGGGGATGGGGAATTCTGGAACTTTTGGGAAATTCCGACCAAAAGGAAAGTTTTGGGACCACACAAAGCAGATTCTGACTACACAAGGCAGTGGGTTTGTTTCTGGACAACAACATCAGCAACAACAAGCATGCAACAGTGGTAATATGGGTTCAGGAAATGGCAACTTTCAGCAGAACAGTTATGGTGGAAACATGAATAACACAGACAGCTATGGTCCTAACAAAGCTATTCTCCTAGGAGGTGGTGGAATTCTCACTAACAGTCCTGGACAAGGGAATTTTGGAGGCCCACCTATCCCTCCTGGTGGTTTTCCTGACCTGTCGAAGCCACCACCCCTGCCTGTTCACCCAGGTAACAACAAAGGTGCCCCAACATCTTACGCTTTGGGACCAGCGCGATCAACATCTTTACCTCAGCCGCTTTTCACTTCCACCGCGTCTTGCTCTAATAATGCCATGCAGCCTGTGAACTTCAATCAGCCGCCCCCACCACCTCCTCCTCCTCCTCCCCCACCACCCCCTCTGCCACCCTCTGGCCCTGGGTCAGCTCCCAATAACAATATGGTTCCCCCAAAAGGGATCCCCAGAATGGAGGGTCCACAGACTGCAGACAGAATGAGATTTGATGGACAACCACCTCATGATAAAAATAGATTCAGATTTGAAGAGCACCGGCCTCAGGGCCCAAGGTATGACACAGCCATACGGCCCCAGTGTGATGGCCTGCCAAGAGGCTCAGGCCCTGCTAGGTTTGATGGTCTACCACACAGGTATGATGGGAGAAATAATGGCCCAAGGTTCGATGGTGGTCCTAGGGATGACTGTGTAAGGATGAATGGACCAAGGTTTGACAGTGGTCCCAAAATGGATCACTGTAGGTTTGACAACCCCCGGATGGACAACATGAGATTTTCTGGTCCTAGAATGGATGGCCCCAGATTTGATGGCCCCAGAATGGAAGGAAATGATCTTGGCCCTTGCCACTGGAATAGTGGACCCAGATTTGACAGACCACCGAGGATGAATGGGCAACCCGTGTTCGATGGACCTCCACGGATGCCCTTTGATGGACCTTGTGTCAATGGACCTCCCACAACTCCTGATGGTCCACCTAGGATGAATGGACCTTCTTTTGCCGGGCCTGGGTTCTCATCATTTGTGGGACCATTCAATGGCAACAGACCCGGTAAGGGAAAGAGATGCATGGTTTTATCCTTTCCCTGTCTTCCCTGCTTTGGTGGTTGGCTGTGCATTTGCTTTTTGTCTATTGCACCATGCTGAGCTTCTGTTTCTGCTTTAGATATAAAGTTATAAGCAGTCCTCCTCTTTAAGTTAATGCATGATGTACTGTTTCCCCTCTCTTTTTTATTTTGGATTAATTTCTCAATTTTTGATAAGAAACTAAAACATGAACGCAATTCCAAGCACCAGCTATGTTGGAGTAACCAGCAGAGAAGAAGAAATCTTGTAAAACATGGTTACTTGATAATTCACTTTGAATATGTATTGCAGATGTGCTTATATGTTTGTATAATGTTTGTTTAAGCTATCTCCCCCTATTATTTTAAGTACAGTTTGGATGTTTTAAATATATTTTTACCAGTAGAAAAATGTGCATATCACATATGATCATTGCATGGCACATTTATGCAGTTTTGCATGCTACTGTTCTTTTATGTGTTATAAACATTTCATAGACATTTCCATCCCCAAACTAACAATCATGCTATAAATGCTTTCTGGTTTGTTCAGTGAATGATGAAAGTAAGTTATGTCCAGCATTAAGTATAATTTAAATGTTTAGCTTTCCCTTTTGTGTGAGCTTAATATATTTAAAATTAACACATGTTAATGGCATTGTTTTGTTTTTTCAGGTTTTGAAGTCAAATGATGACCACAGTATGCTAGGATATATCGACTTTTAAACAGACCCTGAGATACTAAAAGCTATAGACGATTGTTCAGACAAAGTTCAAAATGTATGGAAATATATGGGTAAAATTCTTGTATCATAGAGTGGACATTGAAAAAAAGTTGTATTGCTGTCCACAATGCAATATGGTGTTGCTCATAGTTAAGCTTATAACTCTTTCAACAGTAGACAGATGCATTATTATAGTTATTATTGTAAACTCAGAAAGTGACGTTTTCAAAAAAATGATTTGCTACAATAAAACATTTATTGACTCTTTTTAGTAAATTATAAATTTTTTCCTATGACATTAAAACTAATATTAATTATATAACCTGCAGAGTGAAATGCAGTAGGTTTTTTATGGATGTGTGTTCATTATAATGGTCTCTATGCTGATAAGTTATGACAGTAGAACACATTAAGTAATTTATTTAGAAGTTCATACTAACTATAATAAACAAATTTTATAACTCTTCAGGAGTAATGTATGAACGCAAGACTTTTATGACCACTCGGATTTGATATTCATAATGGAACACATTTGATGTTTCTGTCTTCTCTAGTGTTAGCAGATGTAGTAATAATGATCTCTTATGCCAGGTACACCTTTTTCATTTCCTTGAAGGTATTTATTAAGTTAAACGCGGGGTGTGTAGGCTGATTGAGATGCTTTAAATGTTGCTACTGCTATAAAATTCAGGGAAGTTCTATCTGGGTGCTGCTGTTGCAGGGACCATGTCAGCTTCCATGTTAATAATAATAATACTACTAATGATGATGATAATAACGATGATGATGAAGATGATGATAACATTAAATCACTGCCCTGTAGTCTACCAGGTGATGGCAGCCGTCCACCCTGAAAGTGTCACAACTGTGTGCAAAAGTTAGACATTGGTCTCCAATTTATGAGTTTTACATGCTTGTGAGACTTTTTTTCCACCTTACTGGTGTGGGGATGACCTGGCATAATTGTTGAACTGATGAAGAAAATTATGATCTCAAAATGAAATTCCTCTGAATGTTTTGTGACTGTAGCTTTATTCACATCCGTGTGTTGCATCTCTCTGGCAGTGTTTAGGAACTTTTTGTGTGCTTCAGTAATCCATTCTACTCCACTGAAGAGCTGGGATTGGCATGTTTATTATTTCTAAGCAAAAAATATCATATTCAGTGTTTGGCACCACTTGTTTTGTATGTTTTTTTTCTAGAACTTACAGACATGCAGCTGTATTCTTTTTGTTATTTTTTTCATCAGTGTTTAATTGGATTTTCAAGAAGCAAGTCACTGTCAGTTAGATAAAACACTATCTCGTTTTTCAAACAAAAACAATGTCAGCACTTTACAGGAATGTAATTTAATCAACAGAGGAATTTCTTAATAGTCGATGCATAAGTGTTGATTCAGGGGTATTCCAGATCTCAGCTGTAACAGATGCTGTTCTCCACTCACTTTCTACACAGAGCTCAACGCATCCAGCAATAATTCTGTGCCACTGTGAGATGGTCATGGGTTACCTCAACGAAACAAATGAGTTCACTACAAAGCAAAGTTGTCCAGTAGACCATTGTAGAAAGACTTTAGCAGCTTTGTGACAGTGAGACAGACCTGTTCACAATGGCATCATTACAGAAAACCCCCCAGGAAGATACTCGTCCATTTCATATATGCATCTTGAGAATGTTGACATATTGTTGCATCTGACATACTAAGTAACATACGATGACATTGCTGTAATATATATATGAACTTGATTGTTGTGACTGTATAGCTCAGGAAGTGATTGTTTAAAACTGCACTCTAATATTCACCTTAATTGATGTATATGAATTTTGACCTGAAGTCAGTGCTACTTTTTACCATTAGCTAGATAATGAATGGAAATTAGCAGAATATTTATGTCTTATTCTGGTGTAGTCACATGATATTGTGAAGCAAATTTTATAGTGTTGAAGAAACGACATTACCAGTGTTTTAGAAACATAAGGGACAAAATAGAGGGTTAGACCAAAGAAATGCATGAAGATAGTAGGTAGGTTTAAATGCAAAGGTGGATGAGAGTTCAAACTTAATTTCAAACTAATTCATGTTGGGGTGGTTTGCATGGCACATTTATTTATTTATTAAAGAAAATTTCTTACACAGTTTGTTATTATGAGCTAAATTGTAAACACTTTCCTTATGTATTTTAAGTAGATGGTTATAGCCGCCTTGATGATTGATGTCTGAATATGTAGGTGGTCAAATATATCACATATATAACGTAATAAAAAAGCTAGGGGACATTCCCAGCACATGGGTTTGTGATTTTTATTGCACTGCCATAACACTGCCATTTGTGTTATCTTTAAGAAACTTGTTATGATAAACCAGGTCAATTTTGGTAATTTTATATCCATGTATTTAGAGTTAAAAGTACTGGTATTTTAAAATATTATGTAGAGTAATATATCAGTATGTTTAAAGTGATATATTAAAGGGCTTGAGTTGAATTATTGCCTGTCACAAGTGTATTTAGTACTAGAGATTGCTTTGAGATTCAAATGGGTGTCTTTTTATGTGCTTCAGATTTGATGTTGAACATCTTAATAAATTATCACACACGTCTAAATCTATATTTCAATTTGTATATAAAGAAAATCAGTTATTGTGTTTTATTTGAAATTTCTCAAACTATTATTTTAGTAAAAAGTAAGTGTAAATAGAGTGGACACTTGCCTTTTCAACACTAGTCTCGGGGCATAGTATTATATTGTGTACAGAAATATCTATAAAATTGTACAACTAACTTGCAAAGTAGGAACCATGACTAAAAGTTTTCTTACATTAGTTATTTTATTGAAATAAACACATTTAACTGTTAAAATATTACAAAATACAAGCAGAGCACAGCATACAAGTTATTCTTTTGAAATTCTCTATTCTTCCTTTGATCTTTTTCCTTTGATGAGTTTGAAAGATTGTCTTTGAAATATGTTGTAGATGTATTAACATGCTCAGAATGGTAATTTTGTATTTGCTTTTAAGTATTCTTCTAATGTTATACATGTATTGTTTCCCAAACTTTAGGTTTTGTAATAAAGTGTGTATAATAAGTCAAGTGTAGTTCATTTATCTTAATAATTTATCTATTTGTGCTGTATCTCTGCAGTAATTTATTACACAAAGACTATATATTGTGCAGAAAAAAGCAAATTTAGGTGTCTCTGGAGGTACCCGAGATTCTAACAGCAATACTTGTAGCAAGAGATAAAATTGCTGTTTATTTCAATTGAATCAGAAACCTAAATACCTTTAAATGATAGTATTAAATATTCATAAAATGTTAAAATATCAAAAATATATTTATTTGCTAATGAAACATGAAAAGCTCAATACACATTTGGAAGTATTATCACTATGAACTGGCCTGTTGATGGACAAAAGAGTGTCTTGGCTCCTATATATATATATATATATATATATATATATATATATATATATAATATTTCTCATTCATAATAAATATTTATAAAATTCCAAAACCCTGCAGGGATTTGAAAATATTACAAATTGCCTCCAATTAGTTGACTTTTTAAAAACAAAGTTCACAAAAGCTCACATCCCTGAAAATTTGTAACACCCTATTTCTATCCAGTCCAAAAAATTTTTGTGATGCCAGGAGGAATTTTCATATTTTGGTTAAAACGGCATGTAGTATTTCTCCCATCTGTGTACAGAAACAAAATCTCATTTTCTTAAGTCTACGGTTGCCCAAATTAAATCATCTTCGAAGTCGAAGAAAGAAAGCATGTTTACAGTCTTTTGAATCTTCTGGATAATACTTGTCATAGAAGTCCAGAATGAATTCTTCTGGTTTGAAACCGAATTTTTGATAGAGCAGCATAGCCGCATTGGTTGCAGAAACGTGAAGAGTAACATCTTTGCCCATACAGGTCTGAAGGAGAAAAAAATTGAATACATAATTATAACACCTGGAAAAGAGGGGGGTGTAACAAAAATTAGATCTATATCTTAAAATAGCCATTAATATTTCATTCTGTGTAAAAATCAAACTGATACGCTGTATCTTGAAAAGAAATACACAAAACAATACAAAAAACCTGCACCTATACTTAAAAGAAAGTGGCAAATGCAGCCCTGAGTAGAGATACTGTCATTACAACTTTATTTTCTAACCCACCTGAATAAGATGATAAAGCATGAAGGTGGCAATCCCACACCTCCGCCACTCTGGGTGGGTGAAGATGAAGGAGATATAGGCCTCGTTGTACTTTACATCTGGCACCATGAAGGCAAAGCCTATCACAATTTTCCTGTGTTAAAAAATGTTATGAACAGATTTATGTAAGAGCCTACTTATTATAATGCCCATTTATATGTCGAAATCCATAATTAGTTACAGAATCAACTTGCAATGAAGTTTCATATTTTAACATTGCCATAGTTATGTCTACATTTTGCCTGTGATATATGCTGTTTAGATAGATGTCTTTTCAAATTTAATTTGGAGAAACTTACCTGTAGAGGACTACACAACTGAAGTCTGGATACTGTAGGCACTCGGACACTGGCAATAGAACATTTAATAGAAAATTACAATCAATGAGAACTTCATTTAATTGTTGGAAGATCACATTTTTATTAGCCTCAACAAACTTTACCTTGTCCAAAAAGTTTCTTCAAATATCCTCTTAATCATTTAAAAGATTAAGCTTTTTAAATTGAAAAGCTTTGTGTCATTTTTTACAAGTGGCGCCATTAGTATTGTTGTACCTCCAGAGTCGATCTATAAAACCATTTGAAAATATGCTTTTCATCATATTTTTCACAACAAATTTAAATCACACTGTAACTTACAATCAATCCCTGGCCAGAAGAATTCTCTACATAGAGCATTTACTGAGGGTATATGCTGTGGTCTCACATAGCAGTAATCTATAGGAGGCAAGACTGGTGGCTCCCAGCTTGGGTCATCCCTGTAAAGTTGATTTTCCTATCTTGATAACAAGAGCTGTTTACATCTGCACATCTGATGGATTTCTTTTAACATGTGCACATTTGAGCTGTTGGGAAAAATTATCTTTATATGATGTCCATAAATCAATATGCATCAAAGGCATTTTTTTTTCAACAAACCTGAACAGCTTACCTGTGTGGAAATGAAATAATTTCTTGAAAAAGTTTCATCTTTAACGATACCGATTCATAATCTCGTCTGATAAATGGTTTCAAAAATCTGAAAATTAAAAAGTATGGAGGGTATACATCACACCTGAATTTCAAGATTCCACATCAAAATATTTCACAGGCAGCAATATAAAAACTTAAATAGCATAACTCTAAAATTGCAAAGAAACTTTGTTCAAGTCAAACTAGTCAGATCTGTTTGGAAAATAACAACATTACATCAACTAAAAAAGAAAGAAAAGAAAAGGAAAAATGAATAGAGCTAGTGTTGGTTTACCTTGCAGTATAAGGACTACATATACTTTGCAGCTGATCATCCTCTGTGCCCACGAGGCGGTTCAGAAATGATGAGAAATGAGGTACTTGTGAAGGCAAAGAATGAGATGGCATCTGAAATCTATCTAGCACTCTGTAGTCTGCATATCCAAACCTTGAAGTAGGCAGATGAGATGGATTCATCTGGTAATTTAACTAAAAATAAAAATATTACAGTTAACATGTTTTAAGTACATTTGATGTTATAAACAATTCAATTTTGTTACAGTGTTTTTCAAATTTTTCTTATCTCCATTTCAGACTTTAAAAAAAAGTGGAACATAATAACATCTCAAGATGAAAAGTTGAGGACTTCTTCATCAATAAGGAAAAGGTGCTTTAAAAGTTTTGCTGCAATACATTTACCCGCACACTTACATCACACATGTAATGAAACCTCTAATCTTTAAAGCCTTATAGATTTATTTTTTCAAAAATTCACCAACCTCTAAGTCACGTCTTTGCCCTGTCAGCATGGCCATGGTTGCATCCAAGTCAAAGATAGGTAAACCACGTTCTCTCTTAAGCTGAAACCAAAGTCATCAAATTTTTTATTCCGACTATCTTCAAATTTGAACTCTTGCTAGCCATTTGTAGTAAAGGTAAGGCTGCAGTTCCACTAGCTTTAGGCACTGCTACTAAGCCCATTCCAATGCTACATTTGCAGTTATGTATTTTTCTTTGATAAAAGTCTTAAATTCTTGAGTGAATGCATTTCAATAATTATAGTCTTTTAACTAGCATATATTAATGAAAAAATTCTGTACCTGTCTGACACGTAATTTAGCCCTAAATCTTTTTGTTTCACTGTCTAGTTCTACACCAGAGCCAATTGAATTTAATTTCTTCAATAGCCGTTTTTCTTCATATACACTCATAGGTTCATATCTGAAAGCAAACATTGTTGTTTAATGTAAAGGTTAAAAACAATCAATGGTTCACATAAAAAATTAGAGCTTTTCTCAAGTTTTTTTACTTACATTTCAAAAAAGCATCAAGAAGGAGGAAATTATTTGTGGAAGGCTATAAAGAATATCCCACTCCTTGTGAATGGAAAAAGGCAAGCAACATTTTTCAAAAAAAATGTAAGGGACCACAGATAGTTTAAAAATAAACTGCATACTCACACTGGGTCTGGAGGCTTCGACTCTGGAGGAACTTCAGTGATCTCATTTTCTTTCTTTAGAGGTTTGTTTTGGTTTTCATTCACACTAGACTGAAAAAGGCATAAGACTAGTTTCAGTGATTGTATTTGGACAGCAAGAAATACAAATGAAAAATTTCAATGCCCAAGATGGTAATGTGGTAATGTGAAGATAACCAAAAATTCCAACTTTTCGAAGATAATAAGCATGCTGTAGTAAAACATCACTTACATTGTCAGAGGACTCAGATGCAGCATCATGTTCATTCTCTGATGACTCAACATCACTTTCATCTTCCTCGTTTTCTTTATTTTCTGCAAGCTGCACTTCTTCTTGTCCTTCTTCTTCTTCTTCTCTGCCTTGGAAGTTTGTTTCAGATTCAGTGGTGACAGTTTTGGTCACTGTTGCCATAGCTGTGCTATTCAGTTCAACTACATCTAAAAATGGCACAGTATGCAGAAGTGCAACTTACAGCAGTTAATGAAAACACAGCATTATTATTCACAACAGATTTACAACACAAAAATGAAAAAAAAAAGATGTTAGGAAAATTTATAGTATGTATCACGTTTCTTCTATCACCTGATTATCATAATCTTCTATTTATTATTTATATATTGTTTAAAACGTTATGCCTTTAAGTTATCATGATCTTTATCGCAAATGGAGTTTTCAATTCAATACTGCCTACATTCACCTTTACCTGTATGTTGTAATGCAGACAGAATGTCAACAACATCTGGAGTATTGTCCATCATGAGGGTGTCCTCATCTCTGGGAGGAGAGATACTGCCAGGATCTATTTCAAAGTCACTGTCATCTTCTAGAGCCTCATCCTCCATCAACAACAACTGGGGGACTGTCTCTAGAATTAAATGCAATTGCTCAAATGATATGCCTACCTTTGTAAATTACTGTCGTTAACAATTCTAGATATAGCTCTCAGTAAGATTTGCCACAAAAGCACAAGTGTCAGGTGTTATTTTCCATCGCTCTTACAGTAAGTGGTATACAGAGCAAGTATGTCTACAGTTACTGGGGCTGTGCCACACCCCTCTCTTAAGGTTGTCACAGTCATAATGCCCACACTCGTTTAAGTTCACTAGAGCTTGTTGATTTCATTTCCTTTCCACTGGTAGCAGCTGACTCTTCTTCACCCTGAGTTTAAGAGAACACTGAAAACTTTCCTCCCTACTATCAGCATGCTTCTGTCAATACTGGAAATGACTGAGGCATGCTGATTGTAGAAAGTAGAGTTTCTAGTGTCCTCTGAAATTCAGGGGAATTCTAGTCAGGTACACAGCCAAAAAAGCTATTTACCACAGTGAAAAATCCAACCTGAACAACTAATGGGCTGAGCATTTATTTTCAAATGACATTGGCATATTTATTAAGAAAAAGAACAAGGCAGCAAAGCTGTCAAATGTACAGACAAAAACCAGAAAATAAAAACGCAGGAAATAGGATACTGTCAATTCTGATAAACTAATGTATTATGCTTACTGTAACTGCATAGCCAACATCAAATTCTTATTCTGCATAACATTGGATTAGGATGAAAGTAAAATGTGTATCAAGCATTAGACTAAGTTCCCATACCTAGATCAATCTAACAGGATCAATCCAACTCCAAGGGGTTTCTCAATAAATTGCTTTCAGTTTGAGAGTCTTAGGATTCTGGCATGCCAGTTTCAGTAGGCGTGACAGACAACTAAGCCACTTACATTGATTGCAATTTAGCAAGAATTCCCATGGAAATAGATCGATCCACAGTTAGCGTGATAGGGTCTGGAAATAGTCCCTAAGGTGTCAGGCTGATAAGAGTTAAACTTTGGAAATGCCAGAATGAGGTACAGTGAAAATTACACACAAAAAAAAATTGCTTAAACTCATTAAAAAAATATCTATCTATCTATCTATCTATCTATCTATCTATCTATATATATATATATATATATATAATTAATTTTTTTTTTTTTTTTGGCTGTATGTCAATCCTAAGAATCATTCTTGTAACTTAACAAAATACAGAAAATGTTACAAAGTAAGAGTACAGGGCTACTGGCAGATGAGAGTGATAAGTCACAACTTGAAAATGCCAGTATAGCACTCTATAAACCTGAAATGCCTCCAAAACAGAAAACAATCACACTGGTTTTCAAACACAAGCTGCGCACTTCTGTCTTATGAAACTTTTCAGTAAGTTTCAGTATCGTAAGTAACATGGTTTTCCCTTAATCGCTATCCTGGCAGCAGTGTCCAAAATAGGGTTTTCTTCAACTTTCATGCAATAAAACATAATACTTAACAGCATAATGACCATCAAAATTTTTTATAAAAAAAATAAAAGTATCATGAATATTCAGAAAATGTGATTTGGGAAGGTCTTCAAGGCCATGGCAGTTCAGAGTCACACTTTCAAAATGCCAAAATGTAAACAAGAAATAACTGTACTGAAATGATTTTCTTTCCATTTTCAACACCTTTTTTAAAACAAAATGATCAATAAACTGTCATTTTTAAATGTTCAACTAGGAAAATTGTTGACATAGGAAAAATATCAATAAAACAATTTTCAATGTCCAATTTGCTCCATTTGCAGATGCTGAACATAGTGAATGATTAAATCTGACAAACTGCAATGATGAGTTCCTTTCCATTTATGATACTTTATTACACAATGCACAATATTATAACAGGTTTACCGTCATTTTTTTATAATCAACAAACAATATTGTTAAGAAGCAGAAAATGTCAAAACAACACTTTTACATATCTTATTAGTTCCATAATGAGACTGTTAACATGCCTAAGAATTAAATCTGAAGAAATAACAATTATACACAAAAATACAGAAAATGCACAGCACTTCTGGTGGATGGGAGTAAAAAATCACATCTTGAAGATGCTAGTGTTTGAAAAATAATTTCAAAAAAATTTTAAATAAAACGTAAAAAATTCCAATAAAGCTGCTATTCAAACTTTTAATCTAGCTGTATTAACTTGATATTAATAACCCCAACAAGTTTGAGAAAAATAAACCACTGTTATTCATCTATAGCATGTTGGCATAACACATTCTTTTTGTTGTAAATTTATTTGCAATGTTAAACACCATTTATCTGCACAATTATCACCAAATCCTAATTTTGTGACACAGTTAAGAGAGCTAAACCTATGGGACTTTACAGGGAAATCTCAAGGAGTGTTTTATGTAATCTCATTTAATGGCCAATTGAAAATTAATGAGTAGGCAAGTGACTTTATAGACCTTAATTTAATTAGTGATCACCCAAGGGACAATTTTATAGACTGCTATCCATACAGTACCATCATATAGCACAAAGGTGTTGCATACATGCTGAAAAAAAGTGAAAAAACAGCATTACTTCCCTAAAAATGACCTGATCATGCTGATTTTCAAACTTGACCTGCGTATTATGAATATTCATTAGTTCTGCAAGTTTCAAACCAAAAGGTAAAATGGTTTTCCACTTATCATGTTTTCAGTGTTGCATATATGCTGAAAAAAGTGAAAAACAGCATAACTTCCAATCATACTGATTTTCAAACTTGACCTGCGTATTATGAATATTCATCAGTTCGTTAAGTTTGAAACCAAAAGGTAAAATGGTTTTCCACTTATCGTGTTATCGGTGCTGCATATATGCTGAAAAAAGTGAAAAAACAGCATAACTACCCTAAAAATGACCCGATCATGCTGATTTTCGAACTTGACCTGCGTAATATGAATATTCATAAGTTCTGCAAGTTTCAAACCAAAAGGTAAAATGATTTTTCACTTATCATGTTATCAGTGTTGCATATATGGTGAAAAAAGTGAAAAACAGCATAACTCTCCTAAAAATGACCCGATCATGCTGATTTTCGAACTTGACCTGCGTATTATGAATATTCATCAGTTTCAAGGGAAAAGGTAAAATGGTTTTCCACTTATCGTGTTATCGGTGCTGCATATATGCTGAAACAAGACAGCACTGTTCTGCAATGGGTTTACTTCCATTTTTAAAACACTTTTTCAACATAAAACAAAATAAACAGTTTTCTACCATTTGTATATGATCAACTAAGAAAATTGATCAGATGGGAAAAATATCAATAGAACAGTGTTAAATGTCCAATTCCCTCCATTCTGAGATAATGAATATAGTAGATGATTGAATCTGACAAACTGCAATGATATTTGTTTATTGCCATTTTTGACACTTTATAACATAATACTCAATAACAAGTTTACCATCATTTTTACATAATCAACTAACAATGTTATTAAGATACAGGAAATGTCAAACAAACACTTTTACGTATCTTATTAGTTCAATAATGAGACTGTTAACATGCCTAATAATTAAATCTGAGGAAATGTGAAAAAACAGCAGAACTTCTAAAAGAATGGCCCGTTTATGCTGATTTTGGAACTCAACCTGCGTTTTAGTTAGTCTGACTACTCCTGTGAGTATAATGACAATTGGCCTATCTGTTTTTCTTATATTGTGTTATTAGCGTTGCATATATGTTGAAAGAAGTGAAAAAACAGCATAACTTCCCTAAAAATGCCCTAAAAATGGCTATATGTACAGACACATCTGTGTCTGTACATAAAAATGCCATCACCTCATACCTGGAGGTTTCAAATCTTTTTCAGTGAACCATGAACCTTTCCCCATGGCATCAAGAGCATCCTGCTGACTGTCTGCCATCACATTCATCTCTTCTGAAGCTGTTCCCTGTGCACTGGGGACAGCTGATGAGGACCTGGTGGTTCTGCCTGTTCTCAGCACTGGTGGTTGTGGAACAGTCATGTTGCTGATGGGTTTATCAACATCCATTGTGAAATCAGTGCCTGAATCAGTGCTGGAACGAGTTTTTCTGATGTCTTTGGCTTCCTAATAAACATATTAATACTAGGCTTAAAGATGCCTTATAGCCAAAAAGGAGACATTGTAATGGTCTATACAGATATACCAGATATGGTTAATTACTAATAAAATGAAATACTGATATGCCATACCCATTTTAAACTTGGTTTGACTAAGGAGGATTTGTATGAAATCATTATTGCATATAACTTAATCTTCACCTGTGTTACTGAGCGTCTTGCTTTCAGTTCAATTGCAGCTTGTATGGACGTCTTCCTAGCTCTGGTTCTCAGACCTTCCATTTTTACTGCCAGAGATTCCTTAGAGTCCAACTTTTGTTTCTTGCCATGTCTCTGGCCCGACTCTGAAAAATTGGAAAGGAATCCTAGTTTAAAGGATAAAAACATCAGAATATTACCTTTTTCAACAGAGAATTTTCTACTGATAAATATGATATACATCAGTACACATTGACTGGGTTCCTGTGCCTAGATCAATCTAACTAGATCGACCCATCTCTAAGGGGTTTCTCGCTAAATTGCTTATATGTCTGGCATGCCTACTGAAGCCGCTAAATGATAGTCAATTACCCTCTAACAGCTGGGCGTGCAAGACATCTAAGCTGCTGATGTTGATAGCAATTTAGTGAGAACCCCCTTGGAGATAGATCGATCCAAAGTTAGTACCATAGTCTCTGGGAATGGTCTCATTCATGCAAAAACTGCACCTTGATCAAGTGAAAGTGGTTTCATCTCTGTTAACTTCCACCATCCTGATTCCTTTAGCTCCAGTTGACCAGAGACAAAGTATTTAGGGCAGCCTGCAGACAGGGCACCAGCAACTGTACCATGCCAGGTTGACGTCTTCTTTCTTTAAAAAATTGTAAAATGTGTAGCTTTCACACTCATAGAAATAAAAGAACAATTAGAGAAGACATTTTGATACAATGAGATTCTCATAACACTCTAGTGTTAAATTAACTTTGGATAATACTGTTATGACACCACTTTGCCCTCTACTTTTGCAAATTTCAAATACAACTGAAATAACAAGAAGTTATGTCTTACTTTGAGGCATCAAATAAATGAATCCAGTGCTTATCAATAAAAGCACAAATATGTTCCTTCCAGCGGAAATAGCCACACTTTCCAGCTCCTTGTAACTGTAGATTGTACAGTGCCAGCACAACAACCTGGGTCCTAGAATCAAATTTACACATTCCATGCCATCATTGGACATACCCTTCATCAAATAACACACGCCAACCAAACCTAACTTATCTTTTAATAAACTGTTCTGTGCAATCATAAATAGCCTAATTAGTGGTCGTAAAATGCACCTGCAAAAAAATGTTAAAATTCTGTTCCTAGACAGATCTACAATATAAATAATGGCATACCACTGTAGTTTCTGTCTGGTACATCTCTCCTCCCCAGTGTCACTGCATTCCTGACAAGTTAGGGCAAAGAAAGTATCTCCTTCAAGAGGGGTTGGTCTCCCTGTTTTTAGACACTCTGTAAATATTAAAGACAATATAAACTGATAAAACAAAATTCATGAAAATGCTGACACGAATGCATTTTCCTTATCAAAATCAGTTTTCAAAATACATGTACCTATTCAAATGGAAATACCATCCTGAGAATTCAACATTAGAATAAAATGATTAAGTTTGTGGGGTATACTGTACATTTTTAAAAGTATCCTGAAAGAGTTATCATGTTGCAAGTCCTAAAATGTTAACGTTGTATATTTACCAAAATGAAATTTCTTCTTGCATATTGTGCACTGTAGTACATGTTCTTGTAACTTGGATACATTTTCACCACAGTAGCAAGTGTCAGTCTTCATGATTGGATTAGCTCTGGAGCAGAAGATGATACATAAACTTGTCAAATGTTGGTAAAACAATCCCATTATTTTAAACAAGAACACAAGCAGTTTGTCTTAAAGAGCAGTACACTACACCTTGTATATCACATTTTAACACCAGTAATACAACACTTAGGGCCAACTTTATAGTTCATAATTTGGAAAGAGAGTAGTGCCCGAGTATTTAAAATATTATATGTCACAGACTTTTCATTAAGAAGCATTTACCCAACATGAAAACAAGCAAACAAACACATCATATGCTACTGAAGTCTATAGCTGCACGTACATATTGTGACACAAGCCTGTAGTCAGGTTGGAGGGAAGATGGAGGGGGGGGGGGGGGGTTGCCTCAGGTAAGGCCTCATAACATCCTAAAACTCTCTTTCATGACTATGTGTGATGCCACTTACAAATGGTGTACTCAAGTGCTAACACTATCTGATGGAATAAAAAGAGTAAAATGTTATCCAACTGGTTCATGAACCGATATATAAATGACTTTATTTGTGAATGATATGCTTCACAGTGTAATGGAAGACACACAGAGAAACAAGAACCCCCTTTTTAAACTTACTGGCTACAGGCCTGGTATTTGTGGGTCATCTTTTGCATCCCTCTGACCCTACGTTTGTATTTACTTTATGTTACTGAGTGAGTGCCCCCCTCTTTCAGATTTTAAACTGGTGTTATTTGTCTAAATAGCTTTTAGCAGAGTGCTGGCCCAGGGGATTAATCTTAGGAGGAAAAGTTACACCGTTGACCTTGTTTACTTTTCCTTTTAGACTTTAATGTTACATTTTAACAGGGAGCATTGCAAAACCAAAATTAAGCCGGCTCAGCGCCAGTTTATTCTATTCACTGATTCAGAGATTTATAATTATGCTTCAAGTAAAATTTGTTTTAACTTGCCATGTAAATTCTAATCATCAAAATATGTCATCTATCTGTCTTAACGCCATCGGCTAATGCACTCTGTTGTGGGTATTTAAAAATACTAAAGAATAAAGCAATACAGCAGCGATCATCACAGAAGAAACATGAAAGTGTCTGATTTTGCAGGGGGCTGCCATATTGTTTACCGTTTTCTCTCGTCCACTCAAACGAGAAGAAACATGGGAGGTCAACAGGTGGGCTGAGCTTCCTGGTTGCAGTCTCTTATTAAATTTTAATCATTTGAAGTACTTTGAAAGATAATTTGAATGCTTAAACAGTTTATTGAATATTCTTTTGAATAGTTTTTGTAATAGAGAGTGAATGGCAGAGTGTGCAGCAAATTTATCCAGACCTAAGATGCGGTACTAAATACAGCAGTTACTACAATGTCTACATGTATTTTACCCAAGTTTACGGTCTTAAGATCTCTAATATTACCTCAGTCTTCTGCTAACGGTACCATTACCGCAGACAACGGTTTCATAGCGCTACGGTAAGGGTACCATTAGCATGTAAGGCTGAAACTGAGGTAAAGTACTACTGAGTTTTCTAGTAGTAACCATACTACAATTTACTATACTAAATAATACATGTACTGTACTGTACTTGTATGTTTGTACTCAACGTGACTGGGTAACTAAGTTTTGCTGCCAAGTTGAAATACTGTACTTGTTAGAAAGATGCTTTTGCCAAATTCGCAATTTTCTTGAATCTTGAATAATCTTAGCTTAAATAAATGGACATGAATTTGAAGTCGAAATTCCATGCTACTGTAATTGAACATAATTTATTTATCCTAGTTTCACTTTACAAATACTGCTTTGTGACTAGCTGAGGATGAGGATATCCTGCATGGTGTAGTTGAAAGTATGTTCTCATGATATCCCTGTATGGATGAACCCATACTATGAACATTAACGAAATGAAAAGAAAATGGAAACATTCAATATGTGGATGCTCATTATTTTTCACTTTTATAGTCCAAATACTGAGGCAACATATATATACGTAATTTAGGCACTATTGACTTACTTATATACTCTAGCTGTATCATATACTTTATCTCCACAATGTTCATATATCATATATGACTTTTGGTTAAAATTAACAATAAGTAAATTAAACCTTCATTTTTATATTCCTAATTAATTTTTTTTCAGATTGATGAAACTAGTGAATTACACTGCTGAGAAGATTACAATATGTGGAAGAAATCCAGAAGCTAGTCAATGGAATCTGCATGTGTGGTTGAATAGAATAACCCAAAGAAATAGTAGAAAGTAGTAAACAAACATGCCGTATCTCATTACATAGTCATGTAGCTACAGTGAGAAGAAACAAGCATAAAATTATAATAACTTACAAGAAATTCAACAAAATTAAATTATACAAACACCTGGGGAAAAAAGATGGCTGGAGTCAGTATACCTCCAGGGACAATGTCATATTTCTGGGGGAGAATCACCCGTGAAGAAGCCACCACAGTTCTAAGGCAGGCAGGCTGCAGAGATGGCATGTACCTTCTGCGAGAGAGTGTAAATAAACATGGGAATTATGCACTGTCTTTGTGTTTCCGCGATGAGTAAGTAGCAGTGCAGTATATTTTTCTTGTAAAGAGCCTTCCAAATCATTAATAGACCTGAATACACGATATTGAAAAGCATGTTGCCTCAACCTGATGCTTTAATTTGATATTGCTATTTTATAATGTTTGAAATGGCTTGTATTGTGCAGCATGTTGTCATTATTACATGTAAGTTCATGTAACATACCTTGTCAAGTAAGATTTGCTGCAGCTTCAGCTTTTTTATTTTTTATTTATTTATTTATTTATTTATTTATTTATTTATTTTGTAATTGAGCAGATTTCAGACAGAGGCTTGTAAAGTGATGACATGGAGGTGTTTTGTCTGCCTTACATTAAGTTAAAATTAATCTTGTAAATGTGTTTAGAAACACTCTTTGAAATAGGTGGGAATTGTAGATTTGACATTGAACTTATAAGAGAAAAATGTTGAAAATGTCGGAATATGGTGTAATACTTTTTGTCAACTTACTAGTACTAGGTTATAATAGCATTTGATAGTATATGAACTATCACACTTCTTATGACTTCCACTGTACCTGCAAAAGAGTTACAATAATTGAAACTAAAACCCCTACTGAACTGTCTCCTGTTAAGTGATTTCAGTGTAGCCATACTTTCTTATCTCATTTCTTTTCATGTAGGGTTCACCATTACAACATAGAACGTCAGCTTGATGGGAAATATCAGATACCTGATGGCAAGAAGTTCAGTGGACCTGTAGAACTAATACAGCACCATAAAACCTTCCTGGATGGTCTACTTTGCTTACCCTCCATTCCAGTTGAAAGGGGGAACCGGCCTCTGATGGTGTTCCGGGGGGTTACCCAAACAGAATTTGATCAAGTATTACTGAAGAAAGTCAGTGAGATGGGCCTAAAGGTGAAGCTCTTCTTAGATATATTTCTGAACTGATTGAAAAAAAAATCTTGTTTGTGTGATGCAATATGATGCCATGATGTGCTCTTTGATAAGAGACAAAAGTGCTATTGTAATTTTTCTTGAGAATTAATTCCTTTGGTGTCGTTTTTGTTCTTTTACAGCATGTAAAATGGTACCTTGGACATCACATGATGTCTTGCAAATGTATGATATATCAGAAATCCACTTTTAAATTAGCATTCATCCAGTACGTGTTTGATACTTTTTAGGGAGATGCATTAGCCAATGCTTTAGGCCCTCAGAGATTTCAGCTGTTTAATGTGGTGGCAAAGGATCTCCATAAAGACCAATGTTGGTTCCACAACAACATTGAGAGGGAGGAAGCTGAAAATCGATTGAGAAATGCAGGGCACAGAAATGGACTTTTTCTGTAAGTATTTTAATGTTTGCATGAGAACAAGCATTTTTTGTGGTTACAACATGCATGGGTGTGGGCACTTTT
The DNA here is from genome assembly GCF_051362555.1 of Lingula anatina. Classification (NCBI taxonomy): domain Eukaryota; kingdom Metazoa; phylum Brachiopoda; class Lingulata; order Lingulida; family Lingulidae; genus Lingula; species Lingula anatina. The sequence continues at coordinate 24,738,391 of NC_141767.1, forward strand.
TAAATGAAAACCCTTTATTACATGTCATGCACTATAGTTTTCCCTGTATTGGAAAATACATATTTATCATTTTCATCATTCCTTTTTTTATGCATGTGGCTTTAATTGTACATATTCGCTGTTTCTTCACTGCTTTTAGTGTCCGTGCCAAGGCAGGAAGTCAAGGCTTTGCCATGACAGTAAGCTTTAATAATGCAGCAAAACACTACAAGTTGGATCTCCATCCATCTGGACAGCTAGCCATCGAGGATGGACCTAAGTTTAATAGTGTTATGGAGGTTAGCATTGCACTGTTGATGGTTTTTATGACACAGACTGATATATATATATATATGGAACCTTTTTTTAGTTCAGATGTTCAGATTTTTTTTCTGACTGTACCTATGCCCCAAACATTACTTATTATTCCCACAATTTTTATCAGCCTACAACTGGCTAATATAAATGATATTCTTTCAGTGTTGTTGGTATTTATAATTTCTCCTATTTCTACCACCAGTACATGATGAATCAGAAGTCCTACAATGTTAGCATATTCCTATTGGTTTTCATAGACATAGACATGTTGACTAATTTTTTCTCACATTTGTTCATGTTTGTTAACTGAATGATTTGAAAACAAATCTCACAAGGTTTTTTGATTCAACAATAGATACCATTGGATATTTCAGTTAGTTGATCATTATTACAACAGAGCTGATGGGTTATTGTGTCAACTCCGTGAACCATGCACAAGACCTGATTATAGGAAGAAAAATGTGGGAGGTCAGAATTTTTGATTTAGACATAAATGAGATTTAAAGAAAAGGTATTATAACTGAAATAGTAATCTTACTGCAACGAAAAGTTTTTTTTTTTTTTTTTTTTTTTTTTTTTTTTTTTTTTTTAGCCAAAATGTTTAATTAGTTTGATTATAATGCTTTTAGCCACCAATATGGACGACAGTCCTGCATACTGGACAGTGCCAGCCAATGAAAGTGAACAGTTGTATGCATCTGCTGAGCCCAATGGACTCCCTGAAGCATCTGCTGGTCCTTTGCCAAGGAGAAACCCTCATTCACCTTTACCTGCACCCCCTCCTAGTGAGGTTGCACCCCCTCCCAGGGGACATTCATCTTCAAATGCACCATTAAGACTTCCTACACCCAAAAGTGGTCCGAGAAGCCCTGCTTCAGGTGAAGTATTTACGCTAGAAAAAAAAACAAACTTTTTATTTCACTTGATTGTGGTTTTGTATAATTTCCATTCAAGAATGAAAAAATGCTAATTTGTAGCCAGTGTAAGGTGATTTTGCTATTTACAATTAAAATGAAATTGTAATTTTGCATTTACAGCTGCTCAACGCTCTCCTTCGCGTGTCAATCATGCTGCTATGGGGATTGCTGCAGTACATATAGGTGGCACGTGGGATGAACCAGAAATGCCAGAAAGTAAGTAACACACCAAGTGTCAGAAAAAACCGTTGACTTGATTATGAATTTTTTGTTTCTGAATGATTAAAGGCACTAAATCATTCAATTAGTGGGAAAATTATGTGTTCAAATAAGAAGATTACACTTGATATTTTTGTATAAAGAAAACAGTGATGAAAATTCGTCCTGAATGTTACTCAAATTTGGTAGTGAATACATTATGTATGATATCATTGATATGTTATGTGACATGGTTCGCTTGTATGCCTTTCTTCCAGGAAATGCCCCTCCCCCTCCTGAGACCCCCAATGTTGCAGAAGAAAGGCAGAAGATTTACGATTCAGTGCCAATATCAGAAGAAATCTTCAATTTAGACATCACTCATCTCAAATTAGATGAGGATCTAGGTATTGAACCATGAACAAAGTCTTAATTTTGTCAGATTATTTAATGATAAGTTCTTGACATTCCTTTTAATGAAAAAGCTTCTTAAATAACAATTAGGGTGCATTCCCAGAGATTTAGATCGATCCAGAGATTTAGATTTAGATCGACCTAACTCCCTGGGGGTTCACGCTAAATTGCAGCCAGCCGAGCACGCACCATAGTTAATTACCCCCTTACAGCTTTTAGTAGGCGGGACAGACGCTTAAGCCGGCTAAGCTGACAGTAATCTAGTGAGACTCCCCACAGGGATAGATCGATCTAAAATCTATGGGAATGGGGTCTTAGGTTATGTTTATGTGTGTACTTTTTACCAACTTTTATTAAGGCTTCTTTTATCTTATGTTTCATTCTTTAAATTGATGACATTTTCCTTAGTACCATTTTATATCTCTGACTTTGTTTTGTTCCCTTAGGCTCTGGTGCCTTTGGAGCTGTGAAGAAGGGACGTTACACACCACCTATCAGGGGACATGGTTATGGCAATGCTGCAGAAATTCCAGTGGCTGTAAAAACGTTAAAAGCTAATGACATTCCAAATGCTAGGGTAAATACATAAATTTTTATAAGAATGTTGGAAAAACCTATATAAAGTGCAAGTATCTTTAATGAAGTTTTTATTTGAAGTAAGTCTTGTTAAATAGATTTACATCACATATTACCAAAATTGTGAATTTAATATGTCTTCTAGGACAAAATTTAAAAATTAACATGAGTAATTTTTGTCATTTTGAGAGATGCTTGTATCATGAGTGTGAGTACTTAAGCCTACTATATATTGCAGGAAGACATTTTAAAAGAAGCTAGAATAATGGCAGACCTTAAGCACAAAAATATAGTTAGGCTTATAGGTAAGTTATTGAATGAATAATGATGAGACTAATTGTTACTAAAGATGACTGAGTCTCAATAAGATTTATACCATAGAATAATTGTTATGTAAGCAAACATGTAGACCCTTCAGCAAATGGTGTTCATTTTCTGTCTGCTGGGGTCAGAAGGCAGCAACTGAGCCTCAAACGTCATCAATTTATAAACAGTAAATATGAAGTAATGGGATGTGAAATTTTGCCATTAATTCTGACACAATGATAGAACACCAAAAAGGATCCTAAATAATTTAGCTTTAGCTTAGATATTTTCAGTCGGTACAATTTGTGATAAGAAAGAAATTAAGGTTTGATTTCATGGTACTAAATAAAGCTGAGGGAGATGGGTTTTGTGTTTATCCATTGTTCTCCATTGAGAAACCAAGTTGATAAAGAGATTCCCTATTAGATTGACAGTATACACATACTCAATGTGTCTCATCATTTGGATTTTAGGGGTAAGTCAAGGAGAGACAATCATGCTGGTAATGGAGTTGGCACCTTTAGGACAACTCAACAAATTTTTGAAAGGACACAGTATAAGGTGAGAACACATTGTTTTACCACTGATGTGCTTTTGCATACATAATGAAGTCACATATTGAATATATGAAAAAAGAAAAGTCACAAGTTTTTATTGAATCACAGCCCTTTGTTTTGATTAGTTAAGTCCTCTTGAAGCTTAAAGCCTTGATATGTTCTTGAATTGATTCAAGCCCTGTTTTTAGTTTTTAGTTTCCTTCATTTGCATTTGGCCCTCATGAGTTGTGTTCAGTATACTTTCTACATTATATTTAAACAATCAAATATAGGAAAACTTTTTTACTAACCAGAATAAGTTGTCTCTATTGATGTGAATAAATAAGAAAAGTGTAGTATCATGCTTTCTTAAGACATACATCATCTTCCTTTAGCTAAAGGTTCTTATAAAAAGGTATCACGTAAGCATAGAAAGGATAACAAATGCTATAAGATAATGCTGTAACACATGCATTGAGGAAAATCTATATCATTGTAGTGCATGTTTCAGTCTTGAGTAACCACAGTTTTATTGTATAATCCCTTTCAGGTCGTTTCCCATGAACAAAGTGATGACCATCATGCATCAGGTGGCCCTGGGGATGGAGTATTTGGAGAGTGTTCGCTTTGTTCACCGTGACTTAGCAGCTAGAAATGTATTGCTAGCACATGAGGGTTTTGCCAAGATCAGTGATTTTGGAATGTCGAAAGCCGTAGGAGCAAATAATGAGTATTACAAGGTAATTATTGAAAGGAGTCAGTTAAAAGAATGTTTGATTATTCATAAATGTTTGAAGTCTTAATCTAAAATAGGATATGATAAGGTTAATATTTCATTTCATACATTTTGATATGGGAAAGTTAAAGTTTTCTCTTTTTGTATAAACAGAAAGAAAACTTTTTTATGTAGACAGGAAAATACCAAACTGAAATCTTAGGCATCTGTCAGAAATTTATTATTATTATTATTATTATTTGTTTTGACTTTCAGGCTGCAGCTGCAGGAAAATGGCCTCTCAAATGGTATGCTCCTGAGTGTATCTACTACTTCAAGTTTGATTCCAAGTCCGACGTCTGGAGTTATGGAGTCACTTTGTGGGAGGCCACCTCATATGGACAGAAACCTTACAGAGTAGGTGGAACTCATCAGTAATGTTTTCCTGATATTTGACTTCCCATGTGATCATTAAGCTTACATTTAGAAGACTAATAAAGAAGCAGCTCAGTATTAAATTATCATACGGAATTTTCTGTCTTTTGTAAATTTTCCTAGGTGCTAAGATTAAAATTGTAACTGTTTGTCTTATAAAAGATTTATCATATTCATGCATATTTTAGGGAAAGAAAGGACAAGATATTTTGCAGATGATAGAGGCTAATCAAAGGTTGGAAAAGCCTCCAGATTGTCCACAAGAGATTTATGACATCATGAGTCTATGCTGGAAATACAAGTAAGTTAACTTTGTGTAGAGTTCATGATATCATGAGTTAATACTAGGAGTATTGTTAGGTTGAAATTGAGTTGAATTTCATGATATCTGATATGAGTTTATGCCGAAAATACAGGTAAGTTTAATTCGTGTAGAATTCTTGGTGTCATGAGTTTATGCTGGAAGAACAGGATTTTTTTAGTGTTGGTGTCAAGTATTACCAATCAAATGATGCATTTATCAGTGTCTTATAATTGCAACAAAATAGTTTCGAAATATGTTATGATGTTTTTTTTTCTAGTTATTAAATTATGAAAACAAAATTTCTTAAAAGCAATGAGGAAGCCATTAAGAAGGAATTGTTGTAGACAGGGATAAGTATCAGTATGTAACTGTATGTTGCAACCAAAACAAAGTCATCAAGTACTGTTGCACTTCAGGTCAGCTTTAGGATTATGTGCACTTGCTTCTAGGACAACTGGGTTCCGCAAATTTTAATTGCTAAATGATATACAGATGTTGTCATTCATAGCAGACCTTTCTGGCAGACAAACAAAAATGCGTTGCATAGCTCAGCTGAATGATTCACAGTGCATCAAGCCAAATTATGTTTAGAAATAGTTTTTGTATTGTCTTTTAGGCCATTTCACAGAATTTTTCTTCTCCATAATCTCTTTCCTCCTCCATGATATTTGATCTTCTATAGATTAAATAAAAATAATTTTAATGATCTACTTTTACCACAATCCAATTGGTATTACACAGCAGTTTGTTAAATGAAGCAAGAAGGTGGATTTCTTCATGTTTAGCTGAGGGTCATTTCAGAACTCTAGTTTTGTCATGTGCTGTGATAATCTGCCAAGTCAATGACATTAATCTTTTTATAATTGGGTGATGGATCAGAATATTATTGCCCGGTTGCCCCTTCCCCTGACCACACAAATATACCAAACACTAATTAAATAGCAGCATAAACACCCAAACAGCGGTCCAACAGATTAACTAGATCTTAACTCTAATAGGGCTACAATAAAAAGTGAGCCATGTTTTAGCTGTAAGACCCGAGTTGACCAAGTTATGACCCTTTCTTTGTTGTTTAATTTATTTTTTACCTGACCCACAGATGTGACAAGCATGCCATTAGACCATTACACTCTGATTACCAGTGTAATGTTCAACTACTAGGCACCTACATGATATTAAGAAAGTTATGAACAAGTGAAAATTTTTGGTCAAGCTTTAAGGAAAATAAAAAGATAGCAACAATTATGTACAGGAGGAAGTAAGAAGATGGCTGATATTTAAGTGGTGTAACTGTAAAGATTTTAGATTTTTTAGCTACTAAGTTAACTCTGCCTAAGTCCAATAGATGGCACTGTGGTGTGCAAGTGCATATAGCTGTTGTTGGCTACTACATATTATATAATGTATTATTTGTGCTGTTTGTAAATATAAAGTGGACAGTAAAATATGAGGACATGTGTATGTTGTAGCATCTTCCAATAAAAAATATGTAATGTGCTTGGTTATGGTAGGTATTCTAGTGGTCATATGTCAGACCAAAATTGCTTAGGCTGTAAATGTTGTGCGACTATGCACTGAATAGTGCACACAACCTAAATGTTGATGGGTAAATATAAATATTAACATACAGCCAAAGTAAATAACCTGCCAGTGACTGCATATATTTGAGACAATGGGAAAGTGTCTTCATTACTTGAAACATTTGCACACATTAATAACTAAGCAATTGTCTTTTTTTCTAATTTTTCAGGAAAAAAGACCGTCCAACTTTTAAAGATCTTGTGCAGAAGGTGAAACCATTCCGTCATTAAGAGCAAGAGTTTGCCTGGTGCAGTGAAATATCTTATAAACATTGATGTACTGCTAACAGAAGAAAAAAAGGTGTCATTTATGTGCATAATTCAAGGGAAATCTCTTTTGAGATTGCCTGTGAGATGTGTGTAATGGAAAAGGAGAAAAAGTTTACTTGAAACTAGTGTGATGGAAACTAAAAAGGGTACGCTTGTAGTCTTTAAAAGACATTCCAAACTACTGTTTATTTATTTTGGAGCTAATATTTTAGGATTCATCAAATACAGTGGCTGCTTTATTACATATTTATACATTTTAATGTAATCGTACATAGTTTCATGTTTTTTTTTTAATTTTTGGTTGTTTGTAAAATAATACATAAAAATATTTCCTGTGAGGATTGAAATTAGTAAATATGGGAAATGTGTTGATAACTTTTTAGTTATGCAACTTTTCAAGCAAATTCTAGGGTTAAAAAGCAATAGTGATCATGGAAATACAATAATAGCTGTCTGAATAATGTATAGCATGCTGTGTATAGAATAGAGCATTGCTTAGAGGAAAAAATAGAAAATTAATAAGTAGTAATTGCAGTATAATTTACAATTAAATGCTACACACGTTATTTGTAATTTGTTGAATTGTAATAGGGGACACTAATTTATAATTAATTAAGTATCAGTCTCTTCCATTTTATAGTTGTTGATCAACTAAAGCACAAATTGATATTAACCCTTTCAATATTTTCCAAGAGGCATTTCCTGCAATTTTATTTGAACCACTTCAATTACCAGCATTTGTATATGCAATATTGTATTTAATAAAGAAATACTAGTGGCTATTTTTATTTCTATGTCTAGAGGTGTAAGTTTTCATTTGTAATACCAGTAAAACAAAACAAAATAGAAAAAAACTAAGTCGGGGAAATACTGGAGGTAAAACTATTTCAATATTAAGCTGTTGACTGAAGAAAACCATCAGAAAAAACTACGCTTATAAACATTAAATAATACATACTTATTTTGCTGTGAAATATATTTGAACGTTGTTGGCAAACTCTGCATTGAGGAATTCAAGGTGAAGTCTGTAGAAGTGTTATCTGTGTTGCCTATCGGTTCAAATCTCATAACTGTTTGGTGCATCATAATTCAAAGCTTAAGTCCAGTTTGGGAGAGTTGGTGGTCTTGTGATTTTACAACATTCTACCGCCAGTTTTTATTTTTATTTTTTTAGATCTTCAGTGCCTGTTTCATAATACCCGAATTTCAGTATCATTGCTGGTCAATGGAAGTAAATGGCATTTGTATTTAATCATTTAATCATAATAAGTGGAGATAATATTTAGAGAAACTTATCAAAAGTTGCATTTAATCCATTTTTCTAGGAATATGACTTAACTACACACAAAAACCAAAATTATGTTGGCTGAAAAACACAACAGTTGTAAAATTTAACTTTTTTTAGGAAAACAGTGGAGCAAATTAAGTGACTTGTTGTAGAAAACAAAATTGCCAGGGAAGCATTTTTTAATAAAAAATTGTAACTTTTGACTCTAAAATTATAATTTTCTAAAATCTGTATATATTTTTGTTGTTTTTTAAATGACATTACTGATACTTCTGCTTTGCAAACTAAACAGTCAATTTATTCCTCACGAGATGTATACAATTTTTCCTTGAAGTTGTGCAGAGCACAAGCAATATACACAAACATATTCATATGGCTTCAACAGTCTGCACATCTTTTCTTCAGATTTGCAGTCAATAAATTAAATAGATGTATGTATGTATGTTTACAAACTTATATACACTTGCTTCATGTTACATAAAAACTAAAGAAAGAGAGGTATATTGCCACCTGCAAATTTATTTTATGAAGCCCTCTGTAACCAGTGACATGGATAGAGCCAAACAGACCAAGGAATATTCCTATGTTATCAAAAAAAAAAGAAAAAAAATTGACAATTGAATCAAATTGAATTTTCCACACCCAAAATACATCCTGTGTTTATTTAGCCTTAACATACATAATAACTAATCACAGAATCAAGAGGATGAATTCCTGGATCATTTAAGTAAATTTTTGGGTGTCTCTCCCTATAGAATAACCAAAAACTGGGCAATTTAGCCTTCTCATTCCATCCATGCCACTTGAAATGAAGCTCATGCCAAAATCTACGAGCATCAGCAGTTTTGTCACACAGGTAAACCAGCAGAGAGAAATTTGGCACAAAGGAATCCTGGGGCACTTCACAGGGCACTGACCCCCATCACCTTTACACTGGCCAGCAGCAACATGGGGGTGCAATTACGCGGAGTGCCCTCAGTCCAGCAGACTATCAAACTGCAGTATAATAACAACTGCCCTGCACAAAACAACTTGCTACACCCAACACTATCTACTACAAGAATGTTCTACCAGGTAGAATCGACAGTCTAGACACTTTACAACACTCTCTGCTCAATTTACAGACATGGTCATTATAATATTCACTTTCTGTACTGTTTCAGTGACTTCAAGCTGTAAGGAGGTCCAAATATCCAGTCTAAAACACTATTTCATATTTTATATATTCACTGTTGTGCTAGTGTGTTTGTTGAATTTTGGAAAAAAAAATAGGTATGCCAGAGTCAAACAAATCAGATTAGCTTTGGTTGATTTTTAGTGCTCAGCATTTTTCTGATGCACTGTAACGGTAAACTAGTTAAAATAATCAACATTTCTTATGGCCATCTACTTGGAGTCACCATGCTGTATAATATTTTCTAAAGCCTTAACTTCAAACAAATCATAAGCTTATTTCAGAGCTCTGATAGTGACTTGTTTTCCTACACCATAAGCAATACATCTTAGCTACAAGTGGCAAAATACCTCTCCTTCTTTTCCTCACTGAATAATGATAATAACTAAAACTGTACAGCCAAGCACCCATGGTGCATAATTACCCAAACATCTGGTAGGAAAAGGACGAGTGCTCTAGAGGGTACTCTTCCTGACCAAAAAATAGCACCACAGGAAAAAAAAAACACTATCTAAAACTGCCCTCCAGTGGTGCGGCTGATCAAAAACATTCAAGCAGATACTACTCTCAAGTATTTCAGTATCTTTTCAGCATCATTACCTTTACTCAGGAAAGAATAAAAAACACCCCCTTCCCTCCAAGATCTTTATAAGGAGCAAATCCTTTGTAATATTTGTCCTAACATGCCTTTTTTATCTTGGACATTAAATTCTCATTTTTCTTTTAAGACACCATTTTCATGTGCTCTCTTTTTTTTTTAAGTAATTTTTTCTTGACAATAAGTCTTCACCCGCACACAAAGGTGAGTGCAGTCAGAACATGGATTCAATAAAAGCATTTGTTTAGCTATCAGATCCAAGAGATTAAATGCTCCTTTTCAATCCATTGAGTTGACAACAAAGGAAGCATGTTCTTCAAAATATCTTAATACCAAAAATCACAGCCCAACAAACAACATGCTTCCTTGTTGCCTACAGGTCCTACCCTCTAGAGCACCTTACACTCTTTCTCCAACTGAACCCTTTAATTCCAAGGGATACATTAAAACTGACATAAAAAGTGCTTCAATGTTAATTTAAAGTAACAATTCAATGTTGAAGTATATCTGTTAAAATCTGTTAAAGCGAGAAGTGGATCTGAAACTGAACTACAAATTGATCCCAGCTAAATGAGGGAGAAAAAGGCATCCTTTTCACCAAATCACTTTTTTAAACAAAATATGCAAGGCTTGGTTACAAATAATACATATTCACAAAGTTTGTCCATATAATATTATATATATATATATATTAACAAAATGCCCAGTGATAAATGATCTGTTATCCATGTACATAACACTCATGTAAAGGAAGACAACAAATATAAGTGTCGAAATAACATATGTGAAATAATGATGTATGATAAATATAACAATCTACATGAATATTAAAATCATCTAACAAAGTATTAATTTTCAAAAATACAACTGAAATATATCCCAACTTTGGCCTAGTCTCCAAACAGTCCTTAACTCAGCAGTCTTGTGCATTATTCTGGATGAACAAAATTTTAATATTTTCTCAAAAATGTATTTATCTCAAAGTTTCAAACCAAAAACTTACTATACAACTAAAGATTTGTTTCTTTCAAAGAAGGATGCAAAAGTAGAAATCAAAAAACCTCATCATCTCATTGCAAATATCAACATACAAGTAATTCAAACCATACAGCAAACCTATAGGATACAATGTTGCATAGCTAATTGTATGAAATGTACAGTGCATAAAAATAACTTAACAAATATGATAATATCTGTAATAATGTCAACTCTACTCTACTCTTTGGATTCTGCAGCTCTTTCTCCCTGCAATTTATTTCAGACATTTACTGACACACGCGAAATATCTAAACTTTACATAGGTGAATGAACAAAAAATGGGATACATGGTTACTACTAGGTGTCAGCCCATGGTCTTAAGCTGTTGTCAACATCTACAAGATGTCTGTACATCAGTTCTAGGTTGGAACCATGATACACTGGATATAAAATGTGGCATCTTTCTTTTATGCCTGCCTTTCGGATAAAAATTGTCCATTATTTTGACAGCTTCACTTGACTGTAATTAAGGCCTAGAGTCTTTTGTTATATGCGTTATTACTACGGTTGCTAGAGGAGCAATATCGTCATATTGAATTCACTTATAAAAAAATGATTGGCTAAATGACAATTTTGGAGCTCAATTATTTCTACCAAAATGACTAAATTCCAACAAAAAAGTATCACATCAAAACAAAAATGAACAGCATTTGGTCATTTTTCTAATACTATAACATTTTCATGAATGTGCTTGCTCTTAAAATATTTTTAATAAAAATAAATACTCAGTGTTAATATGGAGATTCCATCAAACTGATAGATAAATTCATCATCAGGTTGAATGTCTTAGTAATAAGTTACTTACAATTGTTTTCTTTTTGTTTTTTTCGATAATATTTTTCTATCCTTAATGTATGGTCAAAATTGTGGAATATTCTGTGATAAACATTAAAGATGAACTACAGGTGTACAACTACCATAACAGATCAAGTGGGAAAAAAACAAAAGTTCATAATGGATAAGGGAAAGCCTTTGAAATATGCGACAGTTTCCTATCCAGTTTATCATGGATCCTAGGTTCTTGGCAAAGATAGCATGTCCAGCCTACAGTGTATTGTCTTCTTTATGGACACATGTTAGATCAATTTTATTGTTTAACAGAAATTATAAAAGCAAGCTATAACACAGCATGAAGAAAATACCATCCTTTGTAGCAATGTTGCAGTACAAAATAAAAATGATGAAAAAAAACAAAGCTTTCATATAAGCAATGGATTGTACCTTTTCTTTGTATAACTGTATTAGAATTTTATGTACATACTAATATAATGTGTCATGGCAATGTGGAAGGATCAAAAGTTGACTTTGGCAACAGTAGTTCGGCAAAAGGATGATTTTTTAAGTGCACAAAGAAAATATGTGACATAATAAGATATTAATAACATGTTGATACACAGTAATACAGTTAGCACAATGAACATTATATATCATATAAACTTTATAAATGCTGATAAATAGAAGTTACATAATAAACTACATGCCATTGTAAGAACTAGTAGCATTCTTTTTACCTTTCAGCTCAGATATACAACCATCAAATATTGAAAACATGACAGAATTGCACCAAGGAATGAGAATCAAAATAATAATCAAATCTTACCTAGATGGCAATAATTACAGTGTATATGATATACATGAGCATACAAATTCTAAGTAGTGCTATTCCCTTTGTGGTACAAAGAGCAGAGGAGAACTATGTTATTGCTATCATGCATGGCCTATAATATGGTTTAACCCATCACCATTGGACCATGTTCTCTGCTATCTCTTTGACCAAAATTCCAAATTTCCTCTTGCTGAATGTGTCATCTTTTGTGTTGTAATGACTGTCATTTTTTTCTTTGAAGAACAGCAAAGAGATGAAACCTTCGATCACCCACAAATTTCATATCACATATAGGCCTGAATCAACAGTATCACATGATAAAGGTGATAATTCATCCTCTTATCTCCATCTCTCTCTCATTTTAGCTTGTACGTTAATTATGCTTAATAATTGTTTTTTCTTTTTGCTTTTTTTTTTACTTCAATGCAAGTTTTGATTCCTTTCGTAAGTCTGAAACTGAGCATTTAAAACTTTCCCATTCCTCTGGCAAGACCTTAGCCCCTGCTTTTCCCCCTTCTCTGATTTCACAGGTCAATTTCCTACCAGCTCATCTATCATTAAGATTCCTGTTTGTTTGGTGAAGAGGGAGTATGGTTATTATTCTGTTGTTCTACTGGGTCATTGTTGTGAACACCATAAAATCTCTCTGGAAGACAATGTATGCAGAAATATTAAATCTCATGCAGAAAAAAAGTATAAGACACTATAGCTAATATCCTGAAGACATTCCCTCCAAACAGTAATTGGGACACTGCAACAATATCCATATGACCATATGATAAAAGACCAAAAGAATACATTTCAATTTTTGATACCCTCTCCCTTATACTACTAGTATTTTGTAGCATAACCCCAAAGTCTTACCTAGTAAAGATTCATCTGGATTGACCCCAGGCATGAGTCCTGCCATCATGTTGTAGTCAATGCTCTCATCTAACCCAATGAAGGGTGTGGTCCAGCGTGGAATGGGCGTGGACCTGGGCGTGGTCCTTGGGGTGACCACAGGGGAGGCTATAAGACTCAGTGTGGTAGGGCTGATCACACCACTGATGGCGTTCACAGGACTGACACTGGGGTAATTGAAAACCTGAAATGTGTCAAATAATGTCTGAAATACTTGTAACAAGCAGAGACATAAACTTGAATTTCTTAATTATCACTGTATAAACAGTTTTGAATGGTGTATTGCATTTTAGCTTGTGGTCATTTCAATTACAAATTTTGATACAAATTTGGACCTGCTCCAAAGTTTACAAGCAATCATATAAGTGAACAATAACTGGACAATGCCACCTAAAAAAAAGTAAAAATATTAACTTGGAATAAAAGTTTAAGGATTTTGAAATGTTAAGAAACATCAAAAATACAACTAATAAAACAAAAAATAAATAAATAAATAAATAAACCTCAATGATTCAACATAAAAAAATTATTTCTATTAAGTAACTGTTTGTGAAAAATACAACAGAGTTAAGTGAAACAGCCAAGTTTCACATTTGTCACAAGAGCATCATCAGTTAACTTAATTTCTTGATTAAGTGATTACCATCGCTAAAACTTTATTAAATACAAAATCTCAGAATCATGAACAATCTAATAGAGAACTGAGTTATGGTAACGTAATTAAACATGAATCACACTCACAGAGCCCCACATTGGTGGCAGTGGTTTAAAGAGAAAGTCCTAAAATATAGACATTCTAATATGAGGTTCTTCAGACCAGGAAACTTCCTGATAGGAAAAATGCTTCATAGACATGATGACAACTCTTATATCCTGGTTTAATAATAGGAATAGGATGTGGAATACATTTATAGAAAAACATAAGGGCATGTAAAGAGCCTCCAAAATTCCAAAGTACCCAAAAGATACCTAATTTTTTCATTTTTTCTGCTGTTTTTCTTTCTAAACGCTAAAAGCCATAAACACTCATGATTCTCCCTCTCTTAGAACATTTAATAATATAACCCCTCTTTGGAAAAATATAATGAAATACTTTAAAATTAAACAGACAATAGAAGAAGTTAGTCAGAAGCACAAGTGGACAGAAACATATACAAGTACAGCACCAAAGACACTATTACACCTTCAATTAAACAGCACCCTCCCATGCAATAATGAGGGATGTCTGGCTATAAATTCTAGGAAATTCCATAAGCTATATGGAGATGGATAATCAGATTTTCCCAGTAACAAGCTGGACATCGTTTAATATTGATCCAGTCTGGACTTCCCACCAGAACATCAATACCCAGCCTTCACTCAACCCACAAGCTCCTGCTCCTTTCCTACGGGGAGTTGGGGGAACACGGTGAGCCTGGGAAATGGCATACTGAACAAAGTTCCCTCCTCTCCTCTCCTCAGGACAATGCAATTTGTTAAGTTGCACAGTTGAGATCTCCAGAGAAACTTCCTGCCCTGTTCAACAAGAGTACCACTGTCTGAGAAATGGCACTGAAGGCATGACAAGTAACAGTACATGATGTCAATATTCTGTTTTTCTCACCCAAAACAATTCTGAAATGTGTTTTTTACAAGTTCAATTTTACACATGGTTAGATCCACTCAACAACTTGGGAGCACTTTTTCTCACTTGAATGTGCTCAAAATGTTAAGTGTCAACAGTAGATCTCACAAGATATAGTATTAAGAAAAACTAAAACTGATTTCTTCAAATTTTTTTAGTCTGCCAGTAACTACTGCTCAGACACCTTTTTTAATAATAACTTCCTGAGTTAGCAAACGCAACTCTGTATACAGCTTATTTTCACCCCGCTTACTTCAAAATATATTTCCTCTAATTCTATTCCCACTAAAGACATTATAAAATGTTTCCATGCCAATTTGGCTGGACTAATTCAGATAACATTTAGTTTCCATTTTTATCTGATCAAGAACCAGCGGAGGGTTCAACGCGCATTTTGTCCAAATTAGTCTCATCTCCAAAGACCAAATCTGCCATAGACCAACTGCATTAGCCCTCTAGCCATCAGCTGACAAAATCAACCCTTTCATATTTATTTGATTGTTGCGGCAACCTGATCAGATTAAACAATTTCACAATACCATCATTTGCACCAACAGACAACTACTTAAAGATTTTTTTACCCTCAAAGCAATTAGTTTGAGAGATTAGCTCTTGCCTAATAAAATCCTGTGCCCAACCTTTTAACCTTTCATGTATAGAGGGATGCCTAAATAAACCCACCAATCAATATACTGTTTGAAGGTAATTTTGATAAAACCGATACAAATTGCTCTCCAGACGGCTGCCTCTGGTCTGCAGGGAGCTGCCCTAAAAATCTATGGGTCAAGCAGGTGGCAGAAAGCTGGCAATTGGTCTTAAATACCATGCTATATTTGAATAACTGTCAGATTAATCTTTTCGGTTCAAGATACCAAAAAAGATGCACTTATCATCAGCAAATAAAAGAAGATATAAGTGATAGCATCAAGCACTGATCTTGAAAGCATATCTGCAATTAAATTATTGATCAAACAATCTTTTTGCTTGGTTTTCTCACTAAAGTGATTTTTGTAAGTTCAGCAAAAAAAAAAAAAAAAATGAATTAATAAACACAAACAATACATCCAGTAAAAGAAAAGTCATCAAATGCCATCACATAGAGATAATTACTGAAAAGAGGTATTTTGTGCAGTTTTTTTTTTTTTTGTTTGTTTTTTTTTTTTTTCACATTCTCAACAGATTTTGATAATATTTGGTACATGAATTGATTTCTTCAGTACATATATAAAAAATAATTAAGTTCCACATAACTTCTATGAGCAAAGACTTTAATTTCTATTTATTGAACACCTGCAGAAAATGGGTGTTTACGGCATAAAATTCAAACGTAAGATTTTATAACTTGAAAAAAAGTGACATAATTAGTGCAAATAAGATGATAATTTGCAGCCATCTGTCTACCAATAACCAAGCATGCACATGTGGTTTTGTGGCCAACCTAAAAACCATGACAGAAAACTTATTTAGCAGTAGTGTGCATATTTGTGGATATAAATAGTGTGAAAATTGTACGCATGATAAAACCACTGTAAAAGACATGATGGTCAGTTATTATTCATAACATCCATCTGCCAAGCCATGTGCCTGAGGTTTTCGAAGATGGATTCCACAATGTGCCTTGTATATGGAGACATTGATGCAATAAAAATAACATTCTCTCTCTCTCTCTCTCTCTCTCTCTCTCTATATATATATATATATATATATATATATATATATATATAAGCATAAATAGAAAATAGAAAAGATGAGATTTGTAAAGATCTGATATTATTAGCATTTTATAATTCTATAGCAACATTTACAGTTCACAAGGCTGCAGTATGGTTTCAGTCCAGGAAGACACAATAGGAGGTAGGAAGTGGCTGTTTTTGGAGGAATCTTCCTTTCACAAAAGTACAACGCAGTGTTAGATTTATAGATCCCTTTCCTTGTTCCACAATATCATGTGTTATTCTTATCTATAAATATTTGATGGGTGAAAAAAAAACATTCATCACTTGTGCTAATAGCTATTCAGTACTTTTTTTATTCAGTGTTTTATTTTTTATGAAAACATTATTAAAGACTTTTATCAAAAGTATTTATGTGACCGATGTGCAACATGCTAATTATTAAATCTGTTCACTTCTAACTTCACTCTCTCTAGACAGATTTAGCACTTGTAACAATCCATCTTAATATATCATATGGCGCCCTTGGTGAAAATGTCATCATTAGTATGTTCTCATTGTTCTCTTTCCTTCCCTTATCTCAAGGCCTCAGGTACTTCCTTTTTAATAACATAACCTGCTTCTTTTAAATATCCCCTTAAACTGTGAACTAAGAGGTAAATAGACCTTGAATGTTACTAGTTAGAAATATATGGAAAGGCACAATGTCAGAAAGAACTGTTATTTACCATTTTAAAATTCCTTGTGAGCTTGCAATTGATTTATTAGTAGAAAATTTTAAAGCAACAGTTTCAACAGCGGACTTAGCCACAATTTTTCATAGTTTTGAATTATATATTTATATTCATATATCTAGTTGAGCAGTACTATTAAATATTTAAACTTAAGTGCCTCCAAAATGAACCTAGATGCATTGAAACAAATGTGATATTTCAAACTACAGCATATAAGCCCAATCATCAATGTATAATTTGATATCACTTGCATGTTTGACAGCGCAAAATGCTATTTGTGAGATTAATCATTTTCACAACAATGAGTTACATATCCATTTCCAAGTATTAATAATTACCCTTGTTCTTTTTCCAAGAAAAAGAAATCAATTACAATACCATTTCAATAAGACAAATATTATATAAGTTGTATGACATCCTGTACCGAAGCAAGATCACTTCAGATTGGTACCTTGTTAGCACATACAATATGATGCAGTATCACAGCCATACTAATACTGCCACAGGGTCCACAAGTTTGCGAACTTCAAGCTAACACACATTACTGTCAGGAATACAAAGTCTGGACATGTGTCGCACACACAATCCTAATTAGCTGTAAGTTACCATCATACATGCCATACCTTTCCGACAACACATTTACACTGAACAGGTGGAACAATGAACAGATGTCAAGTTGCATCGTTTGGCATAGCACACGCACATACAGCACGTGTCTCGGTGACCATCCATGAAGGGTCAAAGGTATAGAGATATTTCAACAACTTAGTACAGAGATATCTATAGGGTGACAACTGGCAGCTGTGGCAATATGGTTAGGCTGGGCTCACCTCCAGTGACACTAAAAATTGTTGCTGTGCATAAACAACATGGTGAACTATTTGTATTAGATTGCCTTCAGTTAAAAACACAGCTACACATCTCTACTACTCACTGATGGCAGAAGTCTGTGTCTTTTGAAAGCAGGAAGAGAAATTCCCCAAAGCCTATTTCTATACTCTTAATGAAAGTCAAATGATGAAAAATACTGAACAGCATTTTGAACTGAACCTGTCAAAACTAAAAATAACATTCAGTGGCGGGATACAGAAAAAAAATATATTGCCATTGCCTTATACTGTTGTCAAGCTTGCTTATGAAAAGATGGAATGAGCTCCTCCTAAAAGATCAACCATCACGCATATGGACATTGCATAACCTGCAGACTGTATCAGCCTGCTAATCCTGGATTGAGAATTATTATAAATCATTTCTCAGACCCCTCTTATTAAACTCCAGCTCTACTTACTTGTGAAGGATGAGGCTGAATATGTGCAAAAGCATGCTCTGGTCGGAAGCTGAATGGGCTGTTCATGATACTGCGACTGATTGGTGGGGTGTTGGGGGTGCTGGAGGTGCCGCTAAATGATGTGGTTATTGTACTTAATGAGGTCGATGTGGAAGTACTGCTGGTTCCTCCTGAAAGATGACATGTATTGGATCTTAAGAGATATTCATTATCAACTTCAACTTGAGAGTGAGGTGTTTTAAAACTTAACCCACAGCTTTTATGTTGTATTTACAATAAATGTACTGCCAGTACAATAATTATCAAAACAATGAAATCAAAACATCATGCATATTACAGTTTTTGTTATGTACTGTAAATATCTTAAGAGATGTAGATAAGTTTTCCTTTTCTACATAAGAGGGGGGATCTTTTTCTTAATTTCATTCAAGTAACATATGCAACTGTAGGCCTATGAATATTATTAAGCACAAATATATCAGTCTCCAGCACCCACCTCCAGGCTGCACTGAACTCTGACCATCTGCTGTCCTTATAGCCACAGGCCTGGCCACTGGAGGGGGAGGGGGAGGGGGCAACATCCCCGGGGTGTAGAAGTGGGGGAGTTTGTTGGGACTCTTCAAGGAGGCTTGGGGTGGTGAACTGTTGGCCTAGAAAAAAATTAATATTTCATCATTATGAGATTTGATCATTTTCAAAATTAATGATACAGATACTGCTTAACATTTTGTAAGTTAAATTTTTTTCTGACCCCAGAATTCAAAACTATGGCCAGAAAATTGTAGTAATTTTTTTTTTTTTTTTTTGAACTGCCAAAGTGTCTATTTCAATGAAGGTTGTATCATGAAATTGAAATCGAATTTAAAGACAACCCGTGTTAAATACTTCTACTCATAGCTGTATATATGGCTCCAGAAAACGGTTTAAACCAATTTCCCAATCACAGCAAAAAGTAATGCAATTCAGCTGACCTGATTTTGTGCAGTATGGGTCTCCTGACACACCAAGTTGACAAAATCAGTTAAAGTATCACTGTTTTGTTGACTGAACTTTAAGTTTCCACTCTGAGGCATTGGCATAGGCCTCATACCACCTGAAACAATAAAAGGATCTAATAAGGCATGCAGAAAGGTATCCCTGCACCCAAGGCACAGCTTCTATTCTATTTTTTTTACATTTAAATTTTATTTGAGGCTACAGAAAATAAAATTTTGCAAATCTCATATAAAACCACTGCTTCTGTCCTCTTATTAAAATGCACTAAGAAATGAATAGGTATTTACCTCTATGTAAACCATTTTCATTCAAATTTTGATTACAACTTCAAGTTTGTTAAAATGAGAATCTCATTTCAGTGAAAATTATTTAGCAAACCTTCAAAGTTTGCCAATATTGTTTACATAATATCTCATTAACCCGGTCAAATTAAGAAACATAACAACACGCATTCACATAAATTGTTTCCTCCCCGAGTCACATGGCCGCCATTAAACCAACAGAGGCTCAAAACCAGCCTCATCATTGAAAAAAAAAACGCTACACATTAACCGACACAAGTCACGTCGCAACGAAATTTAAAGGAAAAAATTCTGCTGTTTGGTGCTGAATTTTCAAGTAATCCCAGTACATGCCTTGTCCACGGGCGGGATGAGTTTGCTGCTGTGCCTGCACACCTGGTGTGTGGTTGCTCATGGGTCTCGGTGGGGTTGGCACGTGAGGTGGCTGAGTAGCCGAGGAAACAGCAGTGAAACTACTCCCACCGCCTCCATCTGCTTTCATATTTCCAGAGTGGATCACATGGGGGGAGTGCATAGCAGGACTGTGCGTCATGGTGCCTGAAGTGAAAAGAAAGGGGAAAAAATAATCAATACAAATAATTTGAAATGTTTTTGAGATAAAAAAAGAATCCTTCAAACACATCTATTTTAGACTGAAAAAAACTTGTAACCAAAGCCTCAAAAATATGGGATCCATATGTTTAAATTTTGTCCTGGAGCACAAAAAAAATACATGTCACCCCTCCATTAATTTTACTTTTCTTTCCCTGGACTCCACATATCTAGGTCTTATTGATACATCTTTCCTAGACAGACAGGAGCAATATTTGCCATTGCTAATAAAAACTAAAATAGCCCATAATGAGAAGATGAACATTAAGATATGTGCCTTCATTCCAGTGAATAGAACTGCCTTATCAAATGCACCACATTTGAGGGAAAACTTGTGATGGATAAACTTGTGTAATTAGCAAGGCAATGATAAAAGAGATTCTAAAAGCTAACCTGTATGTACTGCCTGAGTTTCAAAACTCAGAAGCAGAACAAGGCAACAGGGTTTGACATCAACCCATCAATTTAGGGTCCCTCATCAACTATGAAAAGGCTCTGAACATGGACAAATAATGCAACAGGAGACCACAAAAAAGTTGAATCTAATCACACTAGGAAATGGAAAGCACTTCATTAATCAGTCTAAAGACACACCATTGGCCCCTATCCACCAGATCAATGGTCAGTCCAAAGTTTTCTTATGGAAGAGCAAATTAAACAGATAGCCAGCATAAGATGTAGACGAGTACAGGATAATATTAAAGTACATCACTTGTAATGAGAGAAAGAGAGAGAGAGAGAGAGAGAGGAAAAGAAATGTGATGTAACATACTGGCCATCTATTGATGACATGACATCCCAGGTTGATGAAAAATAGTTTTAAGAGAAGCAGTAAAAAAGCGATCTATTATAACCAAACATTTCCCTGTTCAAGGTTGTTGTGTACATTTTGCAACATTTCTAGTATGCTGACAACAATATTTAACACCAAATGCCAAAGTTGACATTTCATAAAGATTGCAAAGCCTGCATTCCAATGTTTAGTTGTAGTACCAGCTATAAACCACTTCCTATTCCCTACCAGACATGATTATTAAAACACCTTACAACTTCTTGCAAGAAAACACAATATTGCACACCAATTTTTAAGGGAAAAACATTACTTACCCGGGTCAATACTATGATCGCTATGCCAGCTCCCAGTCTGGCTAGCAGGGGATTTCCCGTAGATGTTCATGTTCTCGTTCTCATCCCCCATACTTTCTACTTCATCATCGACTGACGACATGGAGTTTGCAAATCTTTGCCGTTTTGTCCGTGACGGACTTAATGCTGGCTGTCCATTGGGCAGTCTTCTCATCCCCGCCACTGCTGGGGACATCAGCTGAGAACTCATGCTAAAGTTCTGGTAATAGCTGGGTGTCTCCATCTGTCCAGGGAGACTGAGAGGTGGAGGCTTACCACTGGAGTTGGGATCCACAATTGATGCTAAAAATGTTCAATAAGCAACTTTAAGCTAAGCAACTAAAAAATTCCTTTAAAACTTTTAAAATTCAATAACTTTTAAGTTTTTGTGCAATTTAAAGTTTGGTTTATCATTTATTCATAAAAAAAATTTTCAAAAATTCAAAAAAGATTTTTTTTTGTCTTGTATTGCTCAGTGTAACCATTGTAGTCAGCATGTAGTTCTGTCAAACACTATTTTTATTGTTGTTTTCATCAACACGCTATCTGAGCTTCATATACGTACAGCAAGGCATGCCTAAATTGCAAACATTCATTGGCCTCTTTGAAACCCTGACCCTATCTCAGCCACAGATAGCTAGTGTTTTGCTTCAGGTATCCAAACTATTTTCCACCTGCCAATTTGTGCCTGACCCAACTACCACCACTTAACAAGGCTTCATATGCAGCTCAAATAATCTAACAAATGGTCAAGGCTTTAATTGTATTTATGCACAGTTACTGAAGTCAAACAATTATTATTACAAGACCACCTTATTTTGTAAACAAATATCTGTAGAGGGTTATTCATACAAGTAAAAAAAGTTGTGAGATACTGTTATCTGAGTATTAGAGCACTTAATGTGCAAAGATATTCAGTTCAAATATTTCCAAAATTCAAAATGTGCTTTCATAAAAGCAACAAGGTGTATGTTTCATTAATTTTACCTGTCAGGCAATAAATCAGCGGGTTCTTTGTATTCAATGAGGGAATTACCAATAATAAGTACTGGGATCATACATTTTTAATTCTCTATTTGTCTTTTGTTGCTTTCAATTTGTCTGGTCACATTAAACCATAATTAAGTAATCATTCCTGACCTGCAGTTTCGTGTTACTACTGCTTAAATCAACTGCTAAGTCTGTCTGAAAACACGCCAAATGTGTGGTATTGCGAAGATTATGTAGGGCTTGACCCCACATTGATCTAAAATGTAATCCACATAAGGTTTCAAAACCGAATAAATTGGATTAAAACAATAAGGCACCTTTCCATCAAAACTAACTAGGCAACTTTTTCCAGAAATAAGTAAAAAAAAAATCATATGAAAATTAGGAACAGTTACAATTAACTATAAAGTATTATAGGGGTCTTTTATTCAAGAAAATACTTCCCGGTTTGTAAGACAGCATTTCCTTTTCCATAGCCAGTCTTCAATGGTTGGTAATGCACTTGTAACAAATATCATTTTACTAGCAGAACAATTTTTGTCTTTTAGCCGGGGCTTTATGAAGTGAGCTAGCTTTTTCTCCTCTTGCTCTATTTATCTGTCTGCTTTCTTATCTCTTCCCAATTATTTCCACAAGCCCTTAAAGAAACAACAGTGTTATTTCATACCACAGAATTATCACTTTTGAAAAGTCTCATTCTCTGAGTAAAAAAAAACCCTCCCCCCTCCCCCTCCCCACTAGGCAGGTAATCAGTAATCTTCCCCTGCAAGTTGGAAGAGATAGATGCTTGTGGAAGGTCAGGCCCAGACAGTAAATAAATATGATTCCCAATATGTAGGCTTGATAATGGGTTTAGTTTACACTGCTGTTGGAACCCCCAATGGTTGTAGCTGTACATCTTACCAGTCTGTTTTGGCAGCAGACTATTTGCCCGACTTGGATGAGGTTAAAGAAAGCCTATTACCAGTTTGCAAGTATTACCCTTCATAAAACAATCTATAAAATGAGTACAAGAACTTCCATTTTCACTGCTTTTTTGATAGGTACCAGAAAATATTAAATATCTTTTTTTTACACCAAAGACAGTGAGGTAGATGATAGTGTGTCTATAACAAGACCTGACTAAACACATTTTCCTCCCACACGAAAGTCTCAACTCAACTGCACACAGCCATTTTAGGTAGCTACGATGTAGATGCTGTAATTTACCATGTCGCACTTCAAACACGTACTTCCAAATCAACTGCATATGCACAAGACTGGGATGGTTCTGAATGTTATTTACTTTTGAGCAAAAAAACAGGTTGCAAATTTACAAAAACAGGAGTACAGAAAAACTCTTGCTGCAAGCATTTTTCTTCAACCAATCAAACCCAGAGAAAAAAATTTCCATGCAGGGTAACGTAATTATACAACAACCTTCTCCGTCTCTCTCAGCATTGGTTTTATTTTGCCACAGTTTGAAACGCTGATTCAATTTTGTTTGTACCTGTCGAAATAAGGTGACAGGGCCCACAAAATTAACATACTACCTCATTCTGATGAGGGAAGAAACAAGAACAATTAGTTTCCCATGTACTGAGAAAACATGTAACCAAACATAAATTGAGGCAAATTATCTTTCTTGGGCTTTTAACTCTAAAAAATTAAGTGCAAGTGAAATATAAGACACAAGATCAGCATTAACTGCATTCCATGTTTCCCAAACAACAACTAAGTCTCAGCATATGAGATTGGTTAGACTGAAATGAGCTGACAATGGAATGCAGATCTTATTGCCTTTTTCATAAAAAAACTTGTAAACTAAAACCCTAGAAAAACCTAAGGCCTTTTGTCTTCACCAGACAAAAGTAAAAGACATAACAATAATAATATTAAGCTTCTTGCGTTCTATTTTTTTTTTCTTTTTTGCCTATGCTCAACATTTCTCCACAATCTTTTAGAAGCTTATTTTATTCAAAACTCACTACAAAACCTATCCACTAATATGACTGAAATGTAAGTTCTATTTTCCAACTTTCTACCAAATGATACACATTAATTTCATCCTAAATTTCTAATGAACTATTCTGAATTACTGGAGTTTTACTACTTCCAATATAACTTCATTTCTGGTTTATCATGTTATAGCTTTCATTCTATCTATGTAGGATGTAGTAAGGTTTTTTGGAAGTTCTCCTCAATGTCATTCCGCAATTTCAAAAGTGAACAACCACAAAAATCTAGCTTTTATATTAATTGCTTCACTTGTAACATTATCTTACTGAATTTAAATCTTTCTTGTCGTGAATCCATTTGTTAACATTTTTAAATGATTGTCAAATCTTACAGAAAGTAACCACAAAACAGATGGCTGGTAGTTGAAAAGATCTTTTCACAGAATAGTTGAACCACAAGTTGCAAAACTGATAATTTTTTTTTTCTTTTTTTTTCCTTTACTTTTTAGATACATGACATGTTATTTATGTGGTCTTTTCTAAGAATTTTGATGCATTTTTATTTGGTGCTATTCAAGACTTGTAATTCATCTTGCACATGCCTTTTCTTGCCTGCCCATTTTTTTTATTTTTATACATCCTTTTGTGTATCCTCAGCCTTTTGGTGACCATAAGGCATTTTAAATTGTTAAAAGCCCTTAAAAAGTAGTTCAAGAGGCCAAAACCCTTCTTAATTTGCTTTCAAAACTGTGTGAAAGAATTCCTCTGATACTACATTTTTTCACAAGAACATTGGGGAATACTACAGCAGACAAGACAATACTTATGCACAAACCTTTTTTTTAAATAAAAAGGGTAAAATATTATCTATGACAGGTTTGGAAAAATGGGACAGCAGACTAATTTTAACACTTGGCTCAAATTTCTTTTTCAGGATAACAAAAGTTTTAAATTAAAATTAAAAAAAAAAACATTATTTTTAATTTACATGGAAGGTTATGTCAAGGTTTTAGATTTCTGAACAGCCTCAAGGCTAGAAATAACGTACATAAAAAAATTAAGAGCATCCGCATACGCAAAGCTTGTACAAGGAAATATCATTTATTCCACAATACTCCAAACAATGTGTCTGTGTCAAACCACACCTTGGGGCTAGAGAAAAGTTGTTGTTTCTAGCTTCTGGCGATCCTTCCCAACTACCTTTGTGCCCACGATTAAGTGAACCTTTAACTCAGAGGCCCATCATATAATCACACCTGGATTCTACCTTCATGCGTCAAAGACTAATCACTCATTCTCGGCGGCAACCCTTACCACTGGCACTCCGCACCAAACAGTCATTAAAACAATTGAGATGTCACCCCAAACACAGTTGGCTTCAGGCTACAGTATTCTGATTAAAGAGAATATCATTTTGGGGACTGATCAGAATAGTTAATGGGGTGGACTGAAAGGAAACTCCTTGATCTTTTTTTGTAAGAGGTAACAGTACTGCAAGGTCTGAAAGATGTTAAGGGTGGGCACAAAGAAAATAATGAAAATTTTCTTTTTGTGTTTTATCCTCATAAGCACACCTGGTGAACAAATAAAATGTATATCATAGTACTTTCTCCATTACATTAATTTCTGCAGCGTCACTTCCTCAAGTCTATCCTCGATAAAAAGGAAGAAGACCTCAGCAAAGGGCACAGGTTTTCCTCATTCCAGATCAGTAATATACATTGATGCAACAGCCGTCAGACAATTAGATTTCTGGGCAGTGGTAAATTGATTGGGTTCATCCCACATACAGTCCAGGTCAGTGAAGTGTTAGCAAACGAAGCGTCAAACACAGTTGATTTCAACTAATTACTCTCCCCTGTGGCAAAAACCTCAGTTCAAAGTGTTAAAGAGTGTAATTACTTCGAAATAAGTTTTGTTCCTTTGAGTACAAACTTCATTTTTTTCTTGAGTCTTCTTGACAATACCATCATCACCTCTTGAAAAAAATATTAAAAAAAGGCGAGCAAAGCTAACTTTTTTCTTCTTTACACAATATCCTTGAAAGCATGTTAAATCAGTAAACCAAAGAGTCCACGTCCCCTTTTTTGTTAACTATACATGAATGTTAAACAATTCTGGCACGTAGCAAATAATTAATGTCAATTTTGATTTCTTTCCACCTACTGCTTATCACTTCACTCTTCCACTAAATTATATCTGACAGCAACCTCATATCTATTTGTTAGTGGCAGTCATAAAATGGAGCATTGATATGTACGTAAATATGATGTCAGAAACAGTGGAAGAAAGATCAGTCAGTTATTAATGTGTGTATAAAAGTCTAATGACTGGCAGGATAAGGAAAAGATCATATGCCAATAATTCACTCCAACCAGAAACAAATGAGGTGGGGTCAGCCACAATCACCTACATATGTTTTGAAGCATACTTATGAAAAATAGCAGGAAAATGTGTTATGATAGCGTGGTTAACATGGTAATTTTAGCACCAAGATATAGGAGGAACAAAGATAGCACTGTATCTCTACAATATTTGGTTTCCTTTATGTAATACCAACTTTTCAGAATAAAATCTACTTCAGCCATGTGCTTTTGTTTTTTAGTTATGGTATCTTCTTTCTCTTTATTTACTTTCTTCTCAAGACAAAAATTTTTTTTAATGCAACCATTTATATTCTTACTTTTTCTAATCACCTGTTTTGTGGCACAAATACAAAGTTTGATGTTTCTGAAAATTAATTGACTTACTTCTTGTGATTCTGAGAAGCTCTCTTGCAGAAAATACCCCAGTGGCAGAAATACTGTCATTGCCGGACACGCCAGAATGGATGTTGCCTGGAACTAAACACAAAACCACAATTAATCAAAAACGGAATTTGGAGAACATAAACTCTTAACCTCTTTCTTTTTCAATTTTTGTCTTTTTTTTGTGCCACAAAATAAAAAATCAGGACTTCCTCTTTAAAAAGGGTTTTCAACCACCACCATGGGATGAACAGAGTAAACCTAATGGACACTGTCAACAATTTAGAATATTACATTTCAAGATAATTATTATTTTTATTTCTGTGACAGTTTAAGATTTCTATCACCTCCAGAAGCACCAGTGTGAACAAATATGGCATTCTATTGATCTGCAAAGAGAAGAGTCCATAATCTTATTGGTAATTCTCTATCAGTAAATTTAGGAGTCTAAAGTCAATAAAACACAACAAAGAGAGGGACATAAGATTGCATGCACATCGCTACAAAGCCTCAAACAAACATTTGGAAAGAGAAAGGTCAAAATCCACTTGGGGATCAATGACTCTTCAATAGTTAATATTTGCCTTTTTCCCCTGAACCGTACGGCTCTTTACTTGATTACAAAGCCCACATAGGGTGAGCTTCGGCTCTCAGGAGTCCTGTTCTACTCGATTAACTGGAGAAAACATATTAAATATTACTTTTAGTTCACAGGGTTAAATGCTTTCAGAAAGATTTCTTTCTGTCTTCTTCATTACTTTGACTATTATGGAACTCAGCATGTTGAGTCATCCTACCGCAGAGCCCAGCGACATGTGACCTCAGATGTAATTTACTTTCTGCTGTAACTGTCCCTTCTTTTATCATTAGTTTTGATGGACTATCCATTGTATAGATAGATCTTCTGCCACAATATACAAATGATTAGCTAGATAATCTATAAACTAAGGTCTGTGGACAAATTAGATTGCTCTAGGTCAAGTGTAGGTTAAATCTATTTATTGTTTATATCACATCGACAATGACAGCATGATTTATCAATGCAGCATGCTTGAGCGTGCAGCTCAAATGTCTTCCCTCGCACTGAAGGCTTACATGACTTTTACTCATACTTTAACAAGACAAAAAGAGATATTAATTACACAGGACAGATGTGGAAATAAATAAGGGCATACAAAATTGATTTTAAAAATTTCAAACCATGCAAAAAGAAAGAAAGCAAAAAAGAAGCCAAAACTGAGAGAATGCAAGTCATTTTCTGCTGAATACTTCATGGGGCATGCATCAGGAAGTGGATCAGCAAAAATGAAATCGGAAAAATAGTCGAGATGAAAATATACCTTTTACATCCTGCTCCTCAGCCATATTAAAAACTGTGTAATCTCTTGGAACTAAAATGAGAAAATAAATGAAACCAATACATTTTGTGAAGCATTTATGCATTAGCTGTGCAAAATATAGAAATAAAATGTCAAAAACATTTGTGAACATGTAGATACCTGTCAACTAAAGTGCTTGTGCTTTGCTACAATTAAGCTTTCCCTCATTCAAAAATTTTGCCATAATTGTAATGATAAAAAAATGTTTTTCTTTTTTAAAAAAAACATTAACCGTTCTGTTCTTTTTTGCTACTTCACAAAATTTGGATGACATTTTTAGTCTGATCACTCTGCAAATAAGGGATAATTATTTACGATTACTTTAATACAAAAACATTCTACATAAATGGATGTTTTTGGTCACCAAAACATAATCACACTAATTACAGATTATTTTTTGTGTTGCTAATTCTTGTAATGAGGGGTAATTTCAGAACAACTATGTTACATAAGCTACATAATTATAATTAACTCAGATCAGGATTTATTTTTGGCTGACGAAGAAACAAGTTGGGGAAAATTCTACTAAGGATTTGATGTCACACATCATTAGTTAGGGCCACCTTGCAAAAACTGGGTATCAGAAAAATTGATTTTCCTATGGATAACATGACAAGGAAGTCCTGCCTTTTCAAGCATAAACCCATTTAACCCAACTTAATGCCTGGCAGAACAAGCTTTCATATCAACATTCAAATTGTTTCCTTTATTTTCCTAACTGAAAAGAAAACCATAAAAACATACAAAGTTTCAGTTCATCTAGCATCCACTCTCCCATTTCGAGAACATGTTAAAATAATAAAGTGCGTGACATCAGGACACTAAGTTTCTCCAAACCAGTGCACTTACTACCCATAAAACAATTTCCAACATATAATACAAGGAAAATAAGACAACTTACCATAACTGTGAATAAAGTTGGCCAGATAAAGATCCAATTCCCTCACAGTGACACTTATATGATGTGGGTTGACACACAACTGTGGGTTCATACACTCTGGTGACTTTTCCAGTCTTTCTCCGTCTGTGCTTTCCAGCGGGATAGCTTTGAACAAAATCACCATAACCAAGTCCAGTCGCCATACTTTATCTGCCTGACGAAGGCAGTCAATTCTTCTCATTTTCCCCTTCTGATCGGGGTTACTCATGACACACGATGGAGGTCGTTTCCCTGTAATACTGAGTACAAAATCTTCTCTGTACTCTTGAGTGATGTCCTTTCGTAATTTTGCAAGAAGCCTGGAGGCCCATTTCTGTTTAACTTCAGGTTTTTCACTCTGAAAAAAAAAGTTTAATGTTTTTTTTTTCTGTACAATACCAAATAAGCCATCCAAAAAGATCTAATAGTATTTCATTCATATTTTCTTAAAAATCGCAAAGCAAGCAGAAAGACCAAAAGGACTAAAGCAATTATGGATTTTTCACTTCACAGCAACAAAAATGTTTTCTGGAAGTTGTTAAGAAGCAGGATTTTTTAATGATTACTTTCTTTCATTTCTAAAGGAACCTTATGGTAACATAGTGCTGTATTATTTCTTAGATGTGGAATTTTTTATTGAAGTGGTAAAAATTTTATTTATCAACAGCACAAGTTCTTTCTGCACTGAGCTACAAAATGACATTCAAGACCAATTAAATCAAACTAGTAAAATTTTGGCTTTTAGCTTTAACTTTACAAGTTTATTATAACATAATCAATTACTTTTAAACTATAAATTCTTAAAGCAGTTATCATGAATTTGAAAATTTTTCAAATTTTGTGCAAGTTTGCACACAAAATCATTTCTCTTTTTGCAACTTCATTAATCTGTTATAGAGAGATATACACTTATCACTCATACTTCTTTTGTACGCCGAAAAATTGAGTACTGAAAGCCTTCACTTCTTTAAAGTGGAAAATTAGTGCAATTCATTTAAATGTTTTTTTCACAGACCACTGCTCATTTCTCTTTTTCAGAACCAAAATCTATTAATTTACACTGTCCCATATCAACCTTTAAACCATCTCAAAACAGGTAATCTATTCAATTTTTCACTGTGTGAATGCACAAATCAAATAAGTCCCCTTTCCTAGTTATATCCAAGAGGGTTACTGACATTAAGCTTAGAGAAGACCTACAGCCTATGCAAACTCGGTAAAGGCTTTAAAAAAATAATATTCCCACAAGGCTGATCCAAAAAGTTTCTAAATCTGATTCATTTATGTGCAGTCTTTGTGCTTTAAATGTAACACTCTTCTTTTGTTGCCCAGTTCTCAAATATAATTTAAAAAGCCCATTGGGAAACCTTTGGACCTTGAAATACTTTTACCTAATGTATTAAAGTTCTTGATTCTTTAAAGATATGAAATTCCTAGATGAAACAGAAGAATCTCAAATTTAATCAAGAATGAAAAAGAACTCAAGAGAGCTCTTGTTGAACCAATAAATGGACAGCTAGCCTGAATTTTTCCTTTAAAAACCTGGTAAAAATCTTTTTTAAGTTGTCGAAAGCGTGGTTAAAATTTACGAGTTAAGTAATGTTAAACTACAGTCACCTTTGTCCAATTTTTTTTTTTTCGCATGGTACTCAAAGATATGAAAGTTAAATGTTCAGCCAGAATGTATAATAATTCAAAGATAATCCAAAAGATTTACGTGTCATCTTTTTTCTTCATATTAAAATTAAAATTCTTTCATGTTAACAAACGCTTACCTGTAGTTCCTCCTTAACCCTCCGTTCTTCATCCATAGACATGCGCTTTTCATATTTTTTGTAGTATTTTCTCTTGGCTGCTTGCAGGTTGAACCATGTGTAGGAGAATGCCTTCACATGAGGCAGAAGTGCCTCGATGAAGGGATGAAATTCATCCTGAAAAACGGACATAAATGAAGAAATAACACGTCTTACTATCAATTTAAATTTTACCTGAGCTGAAGGGAAGAGTTTTGATACTAATGATGAGGCTAAAAAATGCCAAAATTTGGACAGATAGTATTTTGCATCAAAAACGATCACATCTCATCAACATGAAATGCAACCTCACCTATGAAATAATCATAATTTTCATTTATAAGACTAAACTTTTTGTCAAATATGAGCTGTACTGTATCTGAATCTATCTAAAATAGTTTAATACTTAAAAATTGACAGCACTTTTTTCTAAAATGTCATTTCCATTCATTTTTTAAAATTCTTTTCCAGTCAAAGAATGTTAACTTTTGTTTGACTTCAAGTGCACCTGGAAACAGTATAACATAGTTATTCTTTTCTATTAGATTTTTTTCTGTTAAAAGCTCTAAAAGAAGAAAAATTGCAATCTGTTCATCTAAAACACTTAAAATATATGGTCTGTATAGACTAATGTCTGTACAGTCTGCTCACTTCTGTCTGGCCTCAGCTCAGGTAAATTGTAAAGGTGAGTCTCAGTGCAACAAAATATTACCCACATGTTCAAGTCAACTGACAGGAAACATTAAGTCTGATTCTATTCAAGTAAATCTTTTCTCAGACACAACTTAATTCCAGGTAAAAAAACTATTCACTTAAACATTCAAAAACCCTGAAACGAAGCATAAAATGACAAAACAATGGTTTCCTACCCCTGCTCTAAATGGATTGTTTCTTACCCCACGCCCCTTTCTGATAACAGAGAGTGTTAACCTCAAGGCATTTGATAGATTTTACCCGTTTCTGCCAGATAGCGTTTCTAAATTGAGAACAATCTGATGCCTGCTGCAATCACTCCAGTTTCACAAACTATCATTGTTAAAATGAAGCAAAAACTGCAGCAATGCCAACTAAATCTAGAGCAAGGTGGTGAAATGACTAATTATACAGTAGAATGAAGCCAAAATGAAATAGAACCCAAGAACTCTGGCCAAAATCACCCCAGCAGTCGTGTACAGTTTCTACTGTATGGTGGTTGAGCCAGGGTCTGTCAAGCAGCACTGGCTGCCAACACACACTTGCTGCCTCCATTGCTACTTCTGTAAACTAAGTGGTGGGAAAGTTGGCCAATTTTCTGATGGCCACATAAATAACTGCCTAGCTCTGCCAAAAACTTGTGCTAAAATGATGAGGCAATCAGTTGCCAGCTCCACTCCTGCTATAAGCAATATGCTTTCAAAAACCAAGCCAAAGTTGCAGGCCAAGTTACAGCCGGCAAATGGCAGAAGAATCGTCAGAACTTACAAGAGATGAATACGGCATTGACATCATCATCATCTTGCCGAGTGTGGTGTGCGCAGTACTATGCACGGTGTGACTGCACAGTTCCATCCACTGTCTGCTCACTATATAGATTTTCAGAGGTTAGCTCCTGATGACCTCTATATTGTTAATGCTGTGCCCTGAAGAATTTCTCAGATACCACTGTTGGACCCAGGTAGACCCAAGAAATGATTGTCCGCCCTTGACATGAGGTGTAGGACTATGATTAATTACCCGAGGAGAAGAACTCCTGATTTGATTGTGCCATTGTTTTGGGCACTATCTTATCCATCTTCATCTATTGAGTTCCTTGCAGGAAACGGGATTCCCTTGATCATACAATTAAGGAAGAATAAGTGTTAAACCTTGTTAGGACCAAGTCCCAGACAGGCTGTGTGCAGCAAAAAAACACGCTGCTTTCAGAGATGGAGAGAGATTATAAGTCATTTCCAGGATTACCTGCTTATCATTGGATCAGAACTTTTCGCCTACCTAAGACTTTTGGCAACAGCAACAGGTTTCTTCATTTGCTGTACGAGTTGCTAGACCCGAGGAAAAATCCATGATTATCACAGCCCCAATGAATTATCTCATATTTTCTAGCCCTCTGATAAAAGCAGGCAGGTAAATATCAGGTGAGTCAAATATTTTCTTCTTCAGAGCTTTTCTAGGTGTATATATTTTTGACCCAGGGCTAAGCATTTGTCATTTTCCAATACAGTTGTACAGTTCCTCTGGTAAAAAGAATAACTTCATTGCTTTCCCTTCAATTACAGTCCTTTAATTACATTTTTCTGGATATGGTTATCCAAACAATTTCAATGCAAGATGCTGAATTCATCAAAATATCCCTTTCATCCATAGGAAATGTTAATGCACCTTCATAATATAAGGAAATAATTGTAAGAAACTTTCAACACAAAGCAGAGCCAAATGTTTCCTCTACATTATTAAGTTTCAAAACAGAATTGACATATCATTACACAGTACTTTAATTTTTTTTCACAGTTTTACTCAAAGTCCAAATTCAGGAAGTACATCCACACAGTCAAAACACATGACAAGACCACAAAAGTAAGAAACAGCCAAGATCAGGAAGCAACAGATGATAAATTTTTGTAGACAATAGCTGAATCAGAGTCACAAGAAACTATATGTTGCTGATAGAAATCAGCTTTTAGATAAAAAGGACTAAATGAAATAAAAAACATGCCATCAAAATAATTACAAATAAATCCCTTTGTAAAGCATGACCTCAAATTCTACCAGTCAGCTTTTTAAGCCTTCAACTTTTCTTTGCTTCCAAGACTTTGTTTTGAATTTTTGTTCTCTTGCCTTTTAAAACAGATGAATTTCAAAGAAAAAGAGCTATTTTTCTTTCCCATTTTTCTCATTTTCTATAGCCGAGTAGCTCTGGGCAATGTTAAGAGATAGACTCCTTCATAAGTTCTGGATCTGTACCTCCTCACAATGTTGTCGAGTTCCTACCTAACCCTATCCCACCAACCTGTATTTCCATGGTGTATCTAGACCTTTCCAAAGTCTGCTCATATTCCTACGTACTTCTCAAGTCTGCTTTACATCTGCTTCTGCATTCTGACATCACAAACACTGTATGTGTGGATCAGGGAGTGAAAAAAAATAACATTACAGCAGAGAAGCTTGTAATTCTGTATGTCATACTCTCCTTCCTTGGAATACAGTTGCGTTTTCACTTATAACAACCACTATCAACATTAACTTGCTCTGCCTGATCAAATGTTATACATTACCAGGGGCCCAAATATAAAACAGGCTGGCTTTTTCCAGCAACTTAATAAAGAAGCCAAGTTTCACAGTTGTTCTGCCCTTCCCATTGCCCCAGAATAGTTCTAAAACAGTTATTCAAAATGTAAACTTGGTACAACAGAAAGCAACATAAAATCTCTGACTGACCATCCCTTCATAATCACAAGAAGTTTTCCAGACTTTTTTTTTCTTGAAGATATGTAGAAGTCAATATATCCAAGGTTGAATCTGAAGAAAAAAATTCAATCTGACTTGCGGGCTTCTAAAGGAGCCCTATTTTCACTGAGGTTAATGGTTCTTCTAGGTGTTCCTACATATATCCCGATAACTGTGTGAAGGCTTTAATTGTGATGGGATCACTTTCACCTTATGTTAGGACCCGCATGGTGATAACTGCCAGTTGTTGACTTTTCAGTGGGAACTGTTGATTCTTTCCATGGAGCAAAAACAATGCTGTCATCTAAGCAATGGATAACTCTCATTTCCTCATTACTTGACTATCCCATCCCTTTTTTTGGGGAGCAAGAGAGCATCTGAACTATGCACTGATGACTGTGAGTAAGATTTAACTGCCTTAAATGACTTTCATAAAGCACTTTGCTGTTTTTTATGGGCACTCTATTTTTAAACTGTTCACAAATAACATTGATATTTGTTTTTATTAACGATATTTCTTTGAGCTTCTAATTCGAGCTCAGAAATCAGAAAAAAAATGTGGTTCCAGCCTTACTTCTTATCAGTTGTTTAATCATATTTCTATGCTAATATCAGTAATTTCTTAATCACAAGATATCAGGACCAATTTTAACAGTTCAAATGCCTTCTAGAGAACACTCAAAATTAAAAGCTTCAGTGGGAAAACTCTGGCTGATCCTGTAAATTGATAAACATAATATCAAAGAATCAAATCTACTGTGCACTCAATCATTTCCCTACCAAACACACAGGAAGTACAAGTTCACTCTTTCACAGTCTACCTATTCATGTAAAAAAATAATAATTACATTTCCTATTTCACAGACTTTGAGACAGCCCATAAACCTCTAGTTTGCTACACCCAAAACAATAAAATTTAATTAATTTTTTAACTTCCTCATAGAATAATAAGAGTCAATCTTGCTATTTAGCAGTTTTTTCATAACTAATGGATCAGGAATCACAACTCAGCAACTTCCTTGCTGCCCATGCATGTCTGATTGGTCAGGCAGTGACCAGCCTATCTCAATGTCAAAGGACAGATGTGTCCAGCTGTGAAACAAGACCAGATGTTGCTACTGGGCACAACTGGACATGTCCAGTTGCTGTCATATAGCCTTGGCTCCAGGCAACAGATGGTGGGCTCAGATATCTTACAAGGCTGGACAATACAGCTGGGGGCTACTGTGCGGACATTGCCATTCCTCCCCGCACACTCCTTTATTATAATGCTAACGGGAATTTGATGCTTCTCATAAAAACACACCAGAAAACCCCTTCTGACACATCTCCAACATTTTTATGCTACACCTTTTGGGTTCAGTGCAACAAATTTAATAGAAATATTTTTAAAAAATCAGTGAAATTATTTATTCTACTGCATAATTGCACCACTACACATCGATAAACGATCAATCCAATGGCAGTTAGTTTTTTTTTTTTTTAATCAAGAACCAAACTTGCTTGCAGCTGGAAAAAATGCATCATTTAACCAAACCAATGCAAATTCAATGCATTTAAAATCTCTTACTAATTAATATCTTCTCATTTTATCTTTATCTATTTATTTTTTTAGTTTTGTTATAAATACAATAGAAAACTGCAAGTTTTGAAAGATCTACAAATGTAGTTGACGCTTTGCCCTTTTTCAAAGGAAAGTCACAATGATTCACCAAGACACTGCAGGTAGTGCAGCAAAATATTCCGAACACAATCCACAAAATCAACTACAAGAACAAGGGGGTTCATGCTTTTTACATATCCTTTTAAATAATTTTTGGAGTGACTCTTTCAGTCCTACACTCTGTCCTTTTAAAATGAGACAATATTTTGATCAAATAACACAATACAAAGGTCTCGTAAAGATTAGTAACCATAGTGACCATAGGGGTTGTTTCTGTTTATATTTTAACTGTGCTTTGCTTGCAGCTAATAATCCCAACTCCATAATTCCTTGAATTAACTTGTGCTGTTGGTAATCTACCCACTGAATATATAGGCAGTCTCTTAATCACAGGTTACCTAACCAATCTGACCAGACAGACACAAACAAATCAATCAATAGCCCTGGTAATTAGAAGGTCTGAATGCTTTCCTGTGTGCTAGTGACCACTGTACAGTAATGAAG
Source organism: Lingula anatina (assembly GCF_051362555.1). Classification (NCBI taxonomy): domain Eukaryota; kingdom Metazoa; phylum Brachiopoda; class Lingulata; order Lingulida; family Lingulidae; genus Lingula; species Lingula anatina. The sequence continues at coordinate 24,775,234 of NC_141767.1, forward strand.
TCTAGCAAAATTAATGAGGCATTCATTTTCCTTTTTCTGTTTTTCACGTTTATAATTTTTATTCATTAGGTGCAGATTTTGATAAAAAAAACTTTTTACTTGCATGGACTTCCAAAGGGTGGATTTTGGAGCAATTAAAGGCATAGGGGAAACTTTTTGTATCAAAATTCAGGGGAGTTTTGTCATTGATAACCAATGCCAGGCATAGATATGACATGACAAAAAAAAACCCAATTACATTAGTTGCAAAAAATAAATAATAAAAATTCCAAACCCCACACATAACCTTAAGAGAACCAATGACAGACAAATTTTGGTTGGGAATTATTTAGCATGATCTGGAAAACACATCCTGATACAGTAATTTTAAAAGTAAATAATGTGGGGAAGCTGATAATTAGCAGTAAAAGTATAATATCAAAATGCAATCTAAAGCTATTTTATGTATCATTTTGCACCTAGTACTTCTACCTGTTATAAAAAAAATCATGCCTCTAAATCATATCAATTACCACATTCTCACCAGAATATTGAAATTAATAAGAATATTAATGGTCAACAAATGGTCAACTCTTTTAATTATAGTACCCCCCCACTAATTGAACAATGTTGCTATCAAAGCCATTAATTATTATCTAAAATATTCCTTTCTCTCTCTTTCAAATGTCAAAAAAGTAATTTTTTTTTGAAAAATGTAAAAGAAAACTATTCACTTACTGGAAAAAACAGCTGGATTTTTAAAATAACAATATAAATTCTACACCATTATACCAGACTCGTTTCATAAACTTCCAATCAAGTCACATTAACAAGTCTTCTTATATTTTATATTCTATTGATATTATATCTTCTACAGTCTTCTATTTCTTATTACCGTATTATATATATGTATTCAGACTGAATAAAGGGAATGCAAAATTGACACAACAACCATAAACAGTGTTGTATTGGAGGGGCAATATTTTCTCCCTTTCAAATGATTTTTTTTTACTCAGAAAGATAAATGTTGATTAAAATGAAGTTAAATCATACAGTGCTTTAAGTAAGATGTCAAAACATCAACAATGCAGAGTATTAAACATTTTAACATTATCAGGGAAGCCAAAAATTGTTGAAGTTTTGATAAATTTTTTAACGGTACCAAATCAGTCCAAAGAACATGACATAACAATGTTGAACAATTCTGTGAACCACTATGTCTGGGTTATACAATAATAATAAAAAAAACATTTGGAATCAACATTACTTCATACCATTTCAAGCACAAATCAAGAAATGAGCTTTAACAAGCAGAAGGGGAACCTCCATTTATTCATGTTCATCTTTATTCACTGACATAACTAAAACATGTGTTGTGGTAAGGACATTCAACAAACTGCACCAGCATAAAATATTCCTCCTGTTAGAACAGCTGCATTCAGAAACCTGTAGCAGAACAGAATGAAATAACATTTGATACCAACTTGCCCTCCCACATGAACACATGCTAGCTGACCATTTCAATTTGTCAAGATTCAAAGTGTATTTGATCCGAGGCCTGTCATTTATTACAAGGCAGTGTTCAGAACAGCAAAAGAAAACACATACTACTGACACAGAAAAAAATGGACCATTCTCTCTGGGTCGGTGCAAGACACTTAATTTTAGAAAAATAATTTTAATTTTTTTGGCATGACATTGAGAATACTTGTTATGTCACTATTGGAGAGACAAATCCAGTATGTGAAGGTGTATGTCGCAGAAAACTGATAAACAAATAGTATGAAGATTTAATTTCTTGATAAAAAAAAAATATGTTATAGAATCTCAGGAGGGTAACTCATCCGCCCATTCAGTATGTACTTATGCTGATTACGGTTATCATGCATAATTCTGGATAATATGTCAGACAACAAGCAGACTTTGCAAATTTTGATGATTAATATTTGATAACATTTTCTATTTCTTGTACTGTAAAAATACTCGACATTTTTTAACATCCTGTCATATAAAGTCATCCATTTGTATTAATTATTCAGTTTTAAAATATCAAGGAATTGCATTGGAAAAAAATGCAAAATGTTGGCACTGTCACTGATATAAATTGAAAGTGTTAACATTCAAAAGAGAAAAACTAATATATTATGAAGAGATCAGGTTCCTTTTTTTCAATGAAACCCATACAAAACACCAAACTACAATTCAAACAAATGAGGATATAGCCATGCAATAGATTTTTGTGAGCTTGTGCTTTCTGGTTTTAACATAACCTACTTTTACCATAAAACCACACATCTTTTTTCTCCTTCCATATTTCCAAGTCTAGCATATAGAATATTTTCACATTTAAACATAACCTTTTCTTGCTTTCATCACAATAATTTAACATTTGACAGCTTTCACTTCAAATAATTCCAAGAATAATGCATGTTTCAGTTGCAAAAACCTCCCTACCTCCTCCTCTGGTTGTAGCCCTCTGCTCGACTATGTACACATGATGTTGGAACAAATACAGGGAACTAAAGCCAGAACTGCTCTCTGGCAAAGCATTTAAAGGGGTATGGTGCACTGGGCTGCAGTCCAACTGGTGTTTATACATCATGGTACATATTGTATACTTTGAGTTCACAGAAGTTCTGTATTGCAAGCAATCGAAAAATCATTGCCAGGATTGAAGAATTTTTAGAACACTGGTAAAAAAAAGACATTCTCTTATTTTGGTGAACAATTTTCAACAGGATCATGCTCAGTTATTTTGCTTTTTAAAGTCTGCACTTATCTGTCCAACAACAGGTCAAATCTGATTCTCAAAGGGCAAGTTGTGTTGAACAGAAGGACGGAGAGAAAAAATGTCCAGATAACTGCCGGCCTTTGCTAGCTAGTAACAGTTGGAATTCTTCAGTATATGTACATTGAACTCCAATTACACAGAGGCCCAGACATTTCTCACTATATTACAGACCCAGACGGTTTAATATTTTTGCCTCAGTGGCAACCAGACAGCATACAAACAGAATATAGGGTAGAAGGCAGAAATCTAGACCACTTCATTTCCACTAAAATGTGTGATCAATACCAGATTTATATAATGTTAGTTAAGTGTTGCAACAGTATGTTTTACATAGATGGACGTTTTACAAAGTTCCTGGGCAGGGGTACCTCGATACTGAGCCCAACAGCAGGATTATACCAGAAACCAAGCCTAGGAACATCCACACTCCTGGCCCTTACTGTGCAAATGAGGTCAGAGGCAAGGCTAATGCCACATCTATATACAAACCTATGCAGTATGTAGCTGCTATAGGAGGCAAAGGAGAAGCTTTGCAAGAAAGGTAGAGGCCAGGGCCTCAGACAGAAACTGTATACCCCATTAAGTAATTTGCAAAAAAAGTTCTGTTGTTAAGGAAACCTGGTCTCACTAAAGGTGAACAGCTGAAACTGGGGATGTATAAAACACTGGGCTGATCCTGCAATGTATTCACAACTTGTTACTTTTTCTTTATAAACATACACATTAAACTATTCATCTTATTTGTGGATCATGAATTACATGATCATAAGAAGAGCCAAATAATAATGATGACAACATACTGTGGAGCTACATTCTGATCTAAAAGTGATGACAATTCCATAATTTGCCACTAAAAAGAAATTTAAGTATTCAGCAGTAAAATGAAATAGAAAAAAATTTGCTCAAGGATATAATTCTTATAACAGACTTAAAATATCATAAATATATATACTGAAAAGCACGAAGATCACAGAAAACTTTTGCTTCAGAAAGAATGATACAGTTACTGCTCTTACATGTTTGAACAATACACTAATCTGTTTGAATAATAGTTGTACATGTTTATACAAAAAACTTCACACATAGGTCCAAATTATTTATAAATTGGTTTCATAAGTTGCTTCAGAGCAACAGGAAGCAGAAGCAGAAATTCTGAGGGAGGATGTGAGAAGAGCACTCCACCTCTGCATACTTGAATTAGTCACCATCTTTAATCTCAACAACCTGCTGCAATGCTAAGAAAGTACATATTGGTAGAAAAATTACACCCATTCCTTTCTTCAGATAGTTCCCAATTCTCATAAAATATTTCACATTCTTACATAGTGATGGTTTTACGTTATTCAAATGCTTTTTGTTAATACTTCATCAATCTTTAAACACCAACTATTTGAAATTAAAACTCTTAAATTTTCCCATTTGATCCCATCCATAACAATTTTATACAGGATAAAGGACATGTCAGTCAACAAAAATGTGTAAAATAAACCTTAACTAGTCGATTTTAATAAATAATGAATGATATCATGAGGTCAAACAAACTATTGCAAAGTATATACTTTATAACTGTCAAAAATATATAATAAGAATAGGCATTTTGGGAGTCACCCTGATTGGATAAATTGAAAAGAGATGGAGATGATGATTGACAATACTTTTGGTATATTACATCTTTTATGCAACCAAAAATTGTTGTGTAACATAAGACCAAAGTCCCCTCATAAAGCTAAAGGTCAATGCACTTCAAAACTGGGATATTTTTGATTAATGTTTTACTTTGTGTAGTTGTGTAACACTAACATTATTAAACAATCTGAAAAGCGTCCCATTTTGGCAAGGGGTGCAGCTGTAATGCAGACTTGTTTCCATTTCTGAATAATGGAAGACAATGAAATTTGTGAAAGACAACATCTAAGGCTTCATTCACATGCAATGTCTATTTTCTAAATTCTATTTTCTATTCGCGCTATCTTATGATCACGATCTGTGCCCTGAATATCCCGCCGCGTAATTACTGGCAGCGCGAGCCAGTTACTAATAGTAACTTATAGTAACTGGCTCGCGCTGCCAGTAATTACGCCGCAGGATATTCAGGGCACAGACCGTGATCATAAGACATACCGCGAATAGAAAATAGAATTTAGAAAATAGACATTGCATGTGAACGAAACCTTAACCTTTGCATTTTTTTACAAAAAATCTTTCATCCATCTGTATAGCTTAATAGTACATTGTGATGTTTTGTGCTTATGTCACATGTTTATTGCTTAGCATCATGTGACTTGCAAAGAAAATGTAATGGCAGCAGTGTTCTGTCAATATGGTAGACAAAAATACAATAAACGTGACAATTTCTTGACAACTAACATGTTGCCAGCTGCTTATTACTCAAACATTTCAAGAACAAAGACTAAACATCAATAATTAAATGCTACTTGATTTCTCTTCCTTTTTTTTTTCTTTTAAGATTATATCATGAGAAAAATGGCATTGTATTACATGAATCCAAGCCACTGATTAGTAAGTTTCGAAATGCATATACCTATAGGGTTTTAGGTACATTGAGCATTAATGTTCAAACAAAACAAGGATGCCTACATTATAAATGCAACCAGTGAATGTACATGTACTGACAGGTTTGATGATCAAGACACCATATTGTCTGTTTACCCTTAAAAATAAGATAGGAAGGATAAACTACAAGGACTATCATTACATTTGAGAAAATCATTTCATTTAAACTAAAGTCAAGATTGTTAAGATGTTGAAAATGTTGCCATACCCACTGAGGGGCTTGCTTCAATTCTGACTCATGTATTCCTTGTGCAAAAAATATTTGAGTGATTTAATTCTCACAATGTTTTAGAACATGTGTTAGAAATTATTCACATAACCCAAACCATCTATAATATCATTCTTTAAGAGCTTCTCAGACAGTATAACCAGTAAGTTGCTGTCCAACTAGGCAACTTCACACCTAACGATTTTGTATAATTTCACTACAAACAATATTGACCTAGTTCAATTGAGGTCACCAGGTACCGTATTTCTGGAATGTTGTGATATATAAATCATATGTGATGTTCTACCTATAGGTTATATGACGCAGCATGAAACAATGCTTATCTTCATAAGTGTGTCGGATTTCTAAGAAACCTGGTGCTAGAAAACATCACGAGATCAAGTGTGTATCATGCGTATGGGAAGGGGGGCTGGGCACACGGGTCTGCCATAACACACTTTTCGCGAGCTTCTCAGAACCATACCAGTATGTAATCCTATTAAGCTCCTATTCTATATGTAGTCTAGTTACGAGTTTTGTTTATCTCATAGAGGTGATAAGGCTACCACCAAAAGTTGGAGAGCTACTACAGCTAAAGTCTGTCAAGTTTTGACAGGCACTGGTGGCCGCCATATTGAATATCATTATAAAAGATACTTCAGCATTCTATGGTCATATGTCTTTAGTTTGGTGTACATATACACTTCTGTACTGAGCTCTTACTAAACATAACAGTTATTACCAACTCTTGTATCACTCCAGATTTTAACCAGCTTAACCTGACATTTTGACCCATGTCCCAAAGTCCGCCAAAATCCCCTAACGTCGTTGAATGTGCAAAACCAAAACAAAACTTACCATGGTCATTTTTCTCCAAACCTACGCATAGGTTTGGGGTTTTACATCCTTCGTTGGCAACACCTGACTTCTCAGTACGTCTATCTACCCTATGAAAACGATATCTTCAACCAAAAACACACTTTGTGGCTGTTTTTTGGGAAAGTATTCAGCACCACAGATGTGTTGATATGGCGTAGTATGTTATGGTGCAATCTTTTTGTTGATGTCCATTTCCGTATGCGCATTTGAATATCAATCAAACCATTGTAGACCAATCAAAACATTGTGCACGTGCGTCACTTTCCATATAGGGAACAACATTGGCAGATGAAGGCGGGGCTTACGATTCATGAACCTGACATCATGTGCCCTGTTTATTTACAATCGTGGCACTTACGATTGAAAATTTAGATGAGAAATTTTTAACATTCCCGTGTTTCTATGGAAATCAGAAGTGCGTCATTTTTGACATGTGGATTATGATGCATTTAAAATTACTTCTCAGGACGAAAGCAAATGAAGAGCGTGGGGTTGTCCGAACTGATTTCACTTTCGCTTTTTGTTTCAATCTGCGCTTGTTTCCCTTTGTAAAATTGTAGCAGTTTCAGTAAATTCAGCGGCTCTCACCTCACCACCCCGTCAGTAGCCGAAAAATATGACAGACATTCTGAGACAGGAGAAAGAGAAAGGTGGAAGTTTATAAGCCACAAAATTCAAAACATTTGTTTTAGCAAACAATTTTCTTTTACTCGCACGACAAAATTATCAATATTTAAGGATAAAATTATCAGTATCAAATGCCAATAACGTAAATCTCAGATATAACGGTTTTATAAGTCAGCAGATAATTGGTGGCCAAAAATAGGCGTTTCGTTGGACAACCGCATCCCAGCCCCTGCCTACATGTACCTGCCGCATGCCCACTGACGGAGCCTGAATTTCAGAGAGATTTCAAAAGGGAAGAGCCGATAATTTTTTCTTTTTTCCTTTACTGTTCCCTCCTTGCAGTTCTGCTCGAAGAAATCAAGGTGAATGACGCGAATGTTATTATGCCTCCTCTCCCAAATCTGTTCACGTACATGTATGTTATTCTACTCCGATTTCTGTTGCAACGGTTCGGTGTATTGTTTTACTTCTATATTTCTTTTACCATTCTATATATTCTATATATTGTTCGATACCCTGCCTGTTTCAAAGCATTTAAGAAACTTCTTTATCTTTCACATCAGCGCGAAAGCAATCGTTGTAACGTTTTTGAGGATGGCATATGGAAACTAATCGTTCATAGGGTAGAAAATTGCAGTTTTTACTGAATCTGAAAAATAAATCTGCTAAGCAAAACAAATTGCTACTTGCCACATTTCGACCACCCATATTTCTTTGGGTGCAGTTTGAGTATCATCGTTATCAGGGGCGGATCCAGGATTATTTGAAAAGGAGTGGGGTGCGGGAGCCGGTGAAGGGCCCCGAAAAATTTAGAAATTTTAGAGGGCAAACGGTGCCATTTGGTACGCTTTAGAATTATGATTCAGCTAGTCAAAATTCTAATTTCAAGAGGGGACCATTGGTCTGATTTTTTTTCGAAGGGGGGGGGGGGGGGGGGAAGGGCAGGACTCCCCTGCGCCCCCAAATCTGCCACTGGTTACGTCGTTATAATCTGCATTTTGATCTACGGCTGACATAGTTGTTATGCATGCTTATGTGAGAGAACTGCTCATTTCTTTTTCATCTTATATTTACTGCCAAAGATTTGGCATCCACGTCTTCAATAATTGTGGTTTGTTCTACATCTACAAGCATTCCACAACATATAGTTCTTAAAATTTAATAATGATAAAAAAAAATTAGAATGCGGCCTATTCCTTTACTTTTTTCGATCAACCGTGATTCTCACGTTGAAAAGGGTTAGAGATCAATATAACGATCCCTGTTTCAAAAATAATTCGAACATCCCGACATTAGCTTGACATATAAGTACATTTTCTTCGACACAAAGTTTTTTTTTTCGGTTACACCCGACGGTGAACTTTACACAAAATTTGCAAAGAGGTTCTCCTATACAATATTTCAACATCTCACAATACCTTTCAGTTTGAGCAGAAAATGTATTGTAACTGGTAAGAAAATTTACTAAGGACTTTGGGGAAGTTTTTTACCACTTTGAAAGCTATTTCAAATGCTAGCTTCGGTAATTTGTTGGTTGGCCGCGTGTACCGCCACTTTTACACCGATGCATTTTGATTTTCTTGGCAGATCATTTTTTTATGTATAAATGTATCATCCGGAGCGTTTTAATGTATGGTTAATAAGTTACATTTCTTCTTAATTCCCCTCCGAACTGTAGTTATCACAGTGACTTTTTTTTCATTTATTTCAGGAAACAAAACAATTTGCCTCTCAACCGGTGTCCGACGAAGCTAGAGACGCTGAAGACCACGAAGAAAGGAATGGGAAGAAGACTAAACAATATAATATTTTTTCTTCAACATCACTTACGGTGATTTAAAGAGAACTTAATGAAAAAGGTTATTAAAACTTGGACGTATCTCAATTTAACAGTAAATTGACGGCTTCTAGGAGAAATAAATGAAGAAATATAATTATATTTCTATTTCTATATTTAGCACATTGTAAATGTCCGACAGTTCTAAAATCCAAAATATTTAAATAATAATAATGTTCGACTGATTTTATAAAGAAATAAATAAACTACGCAATGCAACAGACCCTTCACTCGGAGAAGAGACAACAGGAACAGTGAAACATGGAAACGTGAATTAGAACAACTAAAAAAATGAATATATAATATATATAGGATCTTCCTCAAAAGGGAATCGTAAAACAATCACTAGTTTTCTTTATTCGTTATCAATGGACATTAAAAATACCCTAGAATGTTGTTTTCGTCTTTTAAGACCTTTTATTTCTACATAAAACTTATCAAACTCTATTTGTCGGTCACACGTTTGATACCAAAATTGAATTAGCAATTGTCACAAGGAGTTGTTTTGGGATACACGTAGATTGAATATAACTGTAAATGCATGTAATGTTTGAAATCGATAACAGATTCATACATCTTGCCCGTTTTTTCCGAGTATCGATGGCAAACTTCTTTCAGAAAAAAAAAAAACTTCAGGTGGGTTTTTGCAATCCTCCTTATTTTGTAATCCGGGCCAACATTGCATTGATCATTTTTTTGCTGCCTGAATTTAGGTCTAAGTCACAACCCATGAGGAAACGACAGGTATATGGACTTGATATGATCAATGAGGATTTCAATTCAAAAAACATATGAGCGATCTTTCATAAAACCTGCACCAATTTGCAAGGTTACTGCATATATTTCGGCATGAAAGAAAATTTTTCTAAACAGATGTACATGTAGCTTAATTACTACCGGTCAGAAAGGCAAATCATGACCTGCATTGCAAAGCAGTAAGAAATGAAGACTGGACGTTGGTGAGCCAAAGAGTTCTTGCACGCACATTTCACTGTTGTGATTAATTCGATATTAATTATCACGGAAAAAGTCTAATTATTCGCTTCCTTTTATGCAAAGAAACCCCCATTTAGAAAAGAATCGTTGAATGAGAATAAAGGGTTGAAATAAATATTTTTTGCATGAAATCAATGTATTGAAATGTTACTATATAAAGACAGATTTCAATCCGAACTTCATTTTCTTAATGTCCTCGATGGCTGCCAAATGGTATTTACTTTTAAATGTTACATATGCTTTATGAGTCTTTATTGGATAAATTTCTAATTAGCAAAAATGTTAGGAAATATAAGCGACATATTAATTCTCAGATTCTTGAAATTCCAAGAAATTTATAGTTTTAGGATAGGGAAGAATTAAGGTAGGATATGACAAAAGGCAGTGTTAACTCATTTCCTACAGAGAAAAACGATGGACAAAAATTTAATGTTAACAAAATGCCAAATAATTTAGTTCGTATTAGCACTATGACAAATGTTTTATTTTCTTGTCGTATTTCGCCCAATAGCATTTTTAAAAATTAAATAAACCTCACGGGGTACTACAAGGTAGAGGCAGGGTTTTTTTCTGTACGTATAGAACTAGGCCTTCAACATATGCTGCCGAATGAGGGTGACTAATTTCAAGGGTAACACTGTCAAAACAACCACTGCATTAGTTTTTGCTATAGCAATTTTTAAACGGTGGGAGCTAGACTGCTTCGATAATGATGTTTTTCTGAACAAATAGCGATTAATGAGGCGTACTGGCTTTTGTATAATTGAACTGAATTAAGGAATATGCCAGAATGGCTTCAACAGGGTGCTTTACTCTTTCTAAAAACATATATATTAGATTTTTGGCTGAGATTATTCACCGTTTTACAGAAATGTCAAATATAGTATTAAAATTCATTTTTGAAAATACATACTGTACATGTAGGCCTAAGTAGTGTCGGGCCAACTATGATGATACATATACGACTCCTGGGGCAATTACTATGTACGTGCTGAGCAAATTCGCTTTTGTTGCAGAAAGGGTCGCAGAATGCAACAATGCATTTTTGCCTGAAGTTAATAACGTCAAAGTTCTACACTGTAGGCCATATGAAACACTCTCAGTGAATCTCAAAAATACTGTACAATTTCATGAAATATAATGTCAAGATAAGATTACTTTGATAAAAAGAAATAAAGGAAGGAAAAATAATGGTTTTGTCACGTTTCTTTCCCATATTTACCACTTGCAGTTTTACACCATTCATTTTCGGATGCGCCATCACTAGGGTTTGATCGTTCATAATTAGCTTTGTATGTCGCCTAGTGAAAATCTACAAACCCCAAAGAAGGCTTAGATATAACTACGATACTGTCCACTGGCAGTAAATTATCATCCTTTTCATGTTACTCTAGCAAAAATATTGTTGATATTACTAAAATGTTCGTACACATACCCCGGTAGTTGATAAAAATTATATTTTAATGTTCAGTCCACGGATTTTAAAACATATCTATTTGTCACAGAAGAAGACACGCATTTCTGTCTTTTTGAGAGGTTGAGAGCTATGGTTCTAAGACGAATCATGTTGACTGTAGAACGCTGTAGACATGTCGTCCGAGTTCTTGCCTGTTCCACTCGTATGAAAAAAATTATGACTATAGGAAAAGTCATTTAAAAATGTTAAGATATTGTGCAAATTAAAGAAAAAGTTACCTTTAAGACAAATGAATCAATTACATTCAGCGAAGAGAAACATTTTCAAGTAAAAGTCAGGTGCATTTATTATGTCTTTGCACGAAGTTGCCCGATTTATATTCGCTGCGGCAAAACGGGTAAAATGCTGAAGCAGGGCTAAAAAAGATCGAACGGCCGAATCAAAAAGACAGCTTAATTGACAGGTGTATCTTCGAGAGGCTTGCTTGTCGTTTGGTGTGATACCCATTCTTATGTGTGTAAAACCGCCAACCTCCTGACAAAATTGGATATCCCCATTTTAACTACTTACCAGCAATATAAATGACGTTGCATCCAAAATGCCGGCCATGCCAATGAGCGATTTCAAAGCACGGATTGCCGCAGCTGATCCTTTGAGAGACAAACCAGCAAACACAATCAGAGTAATGGAAACAGAATAATCTGCAAGTAGACCTACAAACACCGACACTTCTGCCATAATAACTGAAGACAACCAATTTAGAAATGAATTAACGACGTTGAGTCGAATCTGAAACTTGGAGAATGTAATGTTTCATTTGCTCCAGTATAAAAGGCATTTTGTCCGCCTTTTCATTAGCTTAATACTAGGGATGCATGAGGATAAAATAACCGCCAACTATAGGGTGCGCCCTCGCCAACGGGTCACCCTCTTTTCTGAATTTTTAAATAAAGTAGTACTGAACTTTTCTCTCTTCCCCCTCTCTCTCTCTCTAGGTTGTGAATTTGAAAAAAAATCTAAGAATATAGCTGTAAAACTGTCAAATGGACAGATATATAAAATATAAAACTGTCAGAAAACGTTAAAACTTTTATAAATTGTTTAAACAATATTTCATAGTACATAGTAAAATATCAGCCTCTTAAAGGTCCACTGTCACTACTGAGTAAAATTTTAGGTTTTATAATTAATAATACACCAAATGGAACAGTATTTATATATATATGGTCTATGCCCATTAGTATTACTAACATGAATATATCATTACCAAGGAGTAGAGAAAGGGAAAAGGAGAGAGGAGAACAGAAAAGTTACCAATAAAGAATATGCAAAAGGCAAAAGTTTTTTTGTGGTTTTACCTTGCATATCAATTAAGATTGGGGTCAATACCATCGTCACACCCAAACAATAACAAAATAACCTTATCCCAACTGAATACATCTTTATTAGATGCCTATAGATGGTTTTTCATAACAATCCAAATTGCAATTTATAGTCTTTAAGAGGAAAAGAACAGGCAGATTGTAATTTCTCTGGAAGACATTTTATGCTTCAATATATAATATACAAAAATAAACAACATTTATTTTGAAAAGCTGTCCATTCAGGTGTTAAAAGGCATCCACAAGGCACAACATATCATTTGCTTTCAACCCAATGCAACATATAGGTATATCATGGTCATTGTGCATCCAGATTGCATTAATAAAGAGTTCACTAGTTTACATATCACTATGCACTTAACAGAGATTTTTAAACAGCAATACTTTGTTTCAAAAATATTCTAGGGCATGTGCTTCCCTCATGATGCTATGATTACCCCAATATTTCAAAGCTTCACAACAACATGATCTTTGTTAAAGAGATAATAACTCTTTGTATGAGATCTATATTTCATAATAAGATCATTGTGAATAACTCATAGAAATATAATTTATTCTGTTTTACCACAAAAACAGCAGTTATAGCTATTATTCTGATATCTGAGCTTGTCTTTAGACTACGTGACCTCCATTGATGGCTATACTCTGGTAAAATCTCTTAAGAGATTTTAACAAAAAACCAAACTTTTTAGAAAAAAACCAGGGACTAACTATGAATGTAAAAATGGATTCATTAACCATTGGTAAGTATGGGAAAATTGTTTACTCCAGGAAAATTCATTTTTTGGCGGAAACGAAGAGTTATTATCCCTTTAAACATTATATCAAAACAATTTGTGTCCAAGATCCTGGTATCATACTTGCACTCAAATCAAGACAAATTTGAGTGCAATTCAAGGAAAAAATAACATCTTCAAACAGCAGCTGCAATAGTGCACAGATGGTACTTCATAATGCTTTTCAACAGGTGTTTGTACTGAAGAAAAATATGTATTTTGTTTTGTTTTACATTCTCTTAGTATTACACTTGATAAAAATGCAAACAACCAAAATAACAGACACCCAGTAAGCAAAAAGTACAAAAAAAAAAAAAAATCATAAAAAAGCAGACAAGTAAGATATAAAATAAACTGATGATAAATTAAAATTCAACCTGCAAATTGTCAAGCACTTATCATAATGTAATCAACTGTTATATCAAAATTATTCCCCCCTTTATATCATTTCTGCATCAAAGCTTATTAAAAATCATAACATATTATCAAACATAACTACAAAATGTTAAACAGTACATATACAAGTTACAATTATACCCTGTAATTTAACCCTTATATACTTTTCCAAAAGGATCATTTCTCACTTGGTACACATGAAAAAACTTTCTCTTACCAGAGAGGTTTACTGCAACTGGGCCTTTGTCTGATTACATTCATCTGGGACTGTCATGCTAGTCAAAGGATAGAATCTACCCAAAAGAAAGTTACAGCTCTCTTCAAGCAACCTACACATGGCAATAACTAGTATACTCAATATCACTGCAAAAAAATCCCTTTTTTATTTTTTGCAGTATTTCCCCAACTGCAAATGTCCAGTAATTCTCCAATCAAAACCAATAATATCAAAGATCCATGTATCAGGATAAATTTTACAATTGCCTTTGCACATGCATTGTCTCAAACTGGATTGCCATAGTAATGGTAAGATGTTAGAACTTTTCTCCTCCTGCAGGGAAATGCCCAAAATATTTTGTGTCCAGGTCCACAGAGATCTGTGTAAGCTTCATGACAAGTACGGAATTTCACAGTCAGCGGTCTACTCCTGAAAGAAGGCAGTTTTGTTAAATATTAATTTTAAAAAAACACTTAATTTTTGAAAACACATTTGCCTCATTAGTTTTTTTCAAAAGTGGGGAATTTTAAACCAACAACTTTACTACCAAGCTTTAAATTAATCGTAAAATTAAATCAACATTTTATTTAAATGTTAGGATATCATTTCAATATCATAAAATAAAAACACTTAATAAGTTTCAATCATAGCTTAGATGAAAATGATCAGCATAAAATGTTGCTCTACAGAATGGTAAAATATGCAAAGGTTTTAATCCACTCAATTTTAAATTGAGAATCTACAGCAGTAACATTTCAAAGGTCACTAAATAACAGATCATTTATGTCCTTATTAAACTTATGACAGGTGATGTAACAAAGATAAGACAAAATATTTTTCAATTGAAAAAACAACAACATAAACATACAAGTGAACCTTATCTGGAATAAGACGGGATTTTTGTTTAAACTTGCTCTTATCTTTCCAATATGTTTATGTTGAGGTTGCCAACAAAAACAAATCTTTATTTTACATTATAATCTTCACAATGAAGTTCTTGGAACATTGTATACAGAGAATGTTCAGCATAATCTTTCATTTACTTATTTAAAACATGTACTTACTGATCTTTACCAAATGGATCCCTGAGGTTGTCCAAAGTTGTTCTGTCCTGAAAGAAAATCAAACTAGAGGATCAGAGAGGTGATGCCACCTCAGGGTATTGTACCACCAGCTGTAGTAAGAGCATTCATATGGGAAACAAAAAAAAAAAAAAAAAGGCTACCACCTCCAGTGTTGTGCTTAACAAGCTCTTCAAAATGCAATAAACAAGAGTTCTAAACTTTTATGTAAAAAATTACAATTCATAACAAAATTGTGGGAAAAAGTAAAAGGTTAAATCCAAGGTTGTAGTGAGATTGTGAATTTAGGACTTGTAACCTCTTGCTATATAATATGAGAGCTTAGATCTGTGTATTTCCTGAAAAATCCCATTTTTAGAAAATTTTGGCCTGTTTGACCTTGAAATAAAGATCAAAGGTCAAATACAAGGGCATATTTGGAATCTCCACGTATGACATTCGGTCAGCCTTCTGTGGTTCCTTTCCTAAAATTCCTTTGGTTTCGGAGATATTTAACATAAAATTTTGAAAATTGTGCATGGTGACGACACCTAGACCAGTGCACCGACAGAGCCCATAATTTACTTGGATTGGGATGAAATTTTTTGTGACCTAAATCCAAGGGATGAGTACACAAGCCCTTGTAGTCCAGGAGGAGCAGTAATGGTGACATGGAGGGGGGGAGAGCCTATGCTGGTGGTACAATAAAAACCATTAACTAAGAAGTGATGTTCCAACTTAACAACTGACTTTAAGATATTCATTGTTCACAACATTAATTTTCTTAATTTTCAAGAGAAGTCAATTCATGTCTGTGCTATTGGGCTGATTTCAAAATGTCGATTGAGTAGGCTATACACATCTGATTATGCTACGCATACACACATATACAAACACACAATTTATTTCTTACAACAAAAAAGTTTCTTCATTTAATATGCAAATAAGCACCTCCTTTTCATGCAGGGTTTTAACTGCCAAATACATACACACAGAGTCAATGATAATGTGATATAATGATAGCTTCTCTTACCATAATAAGATTAAAATGTTGTCCTGACACCATTAACAGCATGCTAAAGGCCATCAGAAAGGATAAGAAGGTAGAAAAGTAGAGTAAGGCCTGCTGATGCCGCATGTAATAAACAGACTGAAAAAAACAAAGTCAATACATTAAAAAACAACAACTGAATATATAAAACAGCATCAGTTAGCATGATGTAGCTAACTTGTTTACCATGAGCATTTGCAAGTGGACTAAAGTACTGCAATGACCATACAGGCACTAAAGTTAACATTATACAGCTATTTTGCATTAAAAAAAGTTGATCTGAACTAGCATTCTGTTTTGCTGATTCCTCCCTGTCAAAACACAGGCAGGACTTCCAGTGCAAAACACAGGCAGGAGTTCCAGTGAAATGCCCGTGAAAATGTTTACTCTCTCTATCTCTCTCTCTTTCTCTTTTTTTTAAAGATATATCTTCATTTAAAGTTGGTTACATTCAAATCAAGTAAACAAAATATGTACATGGTCTACAAGCAACCAACACAAACCAGTTCCATTGTTTATCAATGAGACAGCATGAATAAAGGCTTGGGGTCACTGATGTGAATGAATGAACTATATTAACTTGACGCTGGCTGTAGCTGCTTCACCATACCTTATCACATATTGTCGCAGGGCATTTAGGCCACAAGTACCAGTGCACCATACACATCACAAAGGCAATAAGGCTCATTAGAAAGGCATAGGTACACAGCTGCATGAAATGGAAATGGTTGGCTTCACCAACACAATTGTTGATCCTAGAAATAATACACAAAAATATTCAAATATTCCTCACAGTTATATGTAATAAAGCACATAATTTGCCAGTTTCACATTATCGATGTTCATGCATTCATTCTTACAACAGATGTATGGTTATTTAATTATGTTTCCTCGCATTGCTGCCATAATCTCACCAAGGACAGTGATGGTCCATTTTCATGACACACTGCTGACATCGTCTACAGTGGTGCGCTCTGGTGGGCCGCTGCTGTTTGCACTTCTGGCAAAATGTCCACTGATCTGCATCTAAAAATAAATAACAATAACAAATCTAATTTTCAAAAGTGAACCCTCAAACAAACAGCATCGAGTATAATATATCAAATCAAATCATACTAAGTGCAAATATTGTACTCATTAAGTTTTCCTGTCACATCAGTGACATTTACAGCTGAATCTTTAAGTTACATTGGATTCTTAAAAAATAAAATAAATAAAAAGTATTGTTTCATTTCTTTTTGACACACCCTGCCCTTATATGCCAAACAGAAATATCAAAAGATAAGATTATTTTCCTTAAGTACAGGAAAAAAATCAAATACACAGATAGTTATTTATATAAACATAAGTGTTATCTAATTGTCCTGTTCTCATTTTATTTTCTAAAGCATTCATAAATAACAAAAACAGACACATAAGGGCAAACAAACATTCATGCACAAAAAACAGACAGACAGACAGACAGACAGACAGACAGGGAGGGAAGTAGTGCTGTATCTACCAGAGGTCAGGAGGGTGAGGATGTGATTACTGTGAAAAAATCTTCATTGGACATAAACATGCACACAGCTAAAGAAAACTGGGAGAAATATCTATGAATGTTTAGCAAAAAAAAAAAAATTCTGTGGCCCTGGTAAGGGTAGGGAAGAAGAAAGAATATTGAGAGATAAGTGCACAAACTCACTCACATACAAGGCACATGCTACGTAGGAAAAATTATTGCTATCTATTACCAGTCACTGGAGGCTGCTCAACTAATGGTACCCTCCCTGGGTTGGTGGTAGCTGCTTTGAACAAGCTGCATATAGTCATAACACTGCAAAAGGCATATACTAGAAAGAAAATATAGAATATGTTTATTATAAAATTGAAAACAAGTTCATATGATTTTTATAACAAATGAATGTTTCAATCAACATTATAAATAAAATAAACCACATATATAATTAATATGAAAATATTATACAATATTTTATAGAATGTATTATAAAGTGTGTGAGAATGTATATGTACATAAAAGTCTTTTACCTTTTTAAAGTCTACAAAAATATCTTTTTGCACTATTCTATTTGTTCCCCTCATCTCAGTGTCATAAACAGACTTAATTTGAGTGCTACAAGTACTTTATACTCTAGTACTCCTGGGGGATGCCAGTCTTGTGGAAGTTGGATACACATCTTCAGAAACGATCCCAAAACTTATTCCATTCTTATTTAACAGATCTACAATTTGTCCCCATTTGGTTGAGGTCAAACAGTTGTACCCCTTGATACATTTTAATTTCAACATATGGATGTCACAAGTAACAGAGATAAGATGGCTCCAGATTACAGTAAGAATAGACTTTAGGTTGCTTGCCAATATTGATGTCGGGGATCATGAGGAGTAGACTAAAAATGCTGATTCATACATTTTCTGTAACTTTGATTGAAAACATTTTTACATATTTGAACCACAAACTACATTCTTTTTACAATGCCTTCCTTTGAAGGACCTGAACCTAACCTTGCAAATACTGGCTCCAGAGTTCATACTTACAAGCTATGGCAACAACATTAAGGAGTCCTTGTTGGTACCTTGGGTAAATAATTAAGAAGCTCATACTCCAGACCCCATATATCCAGTAGAGAACAATAAAGCTCAGGCATGCTATACCCCTTTGATCTCTAACAAAATGAAGTCTTCCAAAAACTGGACATCGATGGACAGTGACATTGGATGACACCTCACCCATTGTCTTATCACCACTTTCTTCCATAACCCATCTGAAAAAAAAAAAAAAAAAAGATTGATGCATACAGTAAAAACATATGATATATAACAGACCTTTACTTTGCTGATTACTTTGGTACTTATCCAGCATGCCCTCCAATCTTTTACATGTATGTGTGATTTCCAATGCTTTTCTAAAATTCTGTTATGTATAGTGGCTTTGATCATTGGCTTTGCATAAGTAATAAAATATTTGGTACTTATGGAGTATCCCACCTCCCACCTTGCAACTCTCTAACTTTTTAAACTTTTTTTTAGCATTAAAATGCTAAGCAAAATTAAAAGACTTTGATCAACATCCCTGCTGTTCAAATAAATATGTTTAGAATTTTACTAACGTATTTTATATTTATATTATACATTTTATATTAAGTTGTCAAGTTCTCTGCCCAATGGATTACTGCAAATTGTCCCTCCAGCAATTAATCGGCTCTCATAATATTTGGAAGACACACAGTTTCAAAAACAAAACATCTTAAATTTAGTAAATGAATGACCAAACTAATTAATTTGATGAGCACAGACATTGTCTTAAGTCATCACACAAAGAAAAGATATTGAACATGACATGTGTAATGTGTGTGTGTGTGTGTGTGTGTGGGGGGGGGGGGGGGGTCTGCAAAAAATCAGTCAGTAAAACGCAAAAACTAATTTATGTGAATAGCGGGGCATTGATCAAATATATCAATAATACATCGAACATCAAGACTAACATGCATGACTTTTGGGGGCATACTGCTCCTGTACCGGTGGTACCATACAAATGTACAATGGGTACCTAGCCCAGGTAACTTAGGTGACTTTATAGGCATTAGATCTTCTTATTTAGAAAGTTGGGTGATATGGTACATACCCCTGTTATATGACAGTTACTTACGCGGAGTGCAAACGAGAAAAATAGTCCTCAGTAACGCGTTTGTAATTATTGGGTGTTTCCTGAGCCATCGTCGTCAGGAGGCTGCCATTTTGGTTATTAATAAAACATGGAATGCGACGACGCAACTAACGCAATCTGGTTTTACAATTGGCTACATGTATGTTTGACTGTCTCTCCGTGATTTCAAGCTTGTGAATACAATGCCTTCGTCCGCAAACCTGATTTAATTTTTTAGTCGCCCTTTATTTTATTTATTCATCTTACATCCGAAATAGAGTCAATTTTTATATTGTCTCGTTTAAAACAATGATTATTATTTTTTAAATGAAAAGTCCTAGTAGGCCTACGTAGGCTAGGTAGCCTATAATTTAAAATCATGCAGAAGATCCTACATACTACGGTGCATTAGTTTGAAAAATTTTATTTTCTTAAAGAAAACTTGATGATACCCGACATTGCAAGAGACTTTAAAAATAGACAGATAAAGGGTAATGCTCAAGCGAGTTGTGAGTTACCAGACTCACCTGGAGTCTGCCACAAATATAGGCCTATCGACCTTTTGATCCTTTTTCTTATTACCTCCGCCAAGGAGGTTATGTTTTCATCCCTGTTTGTTTGTTTGCTTGTATGTTTGTTTGTTTGTCTGTCTGTCTGACATCAACATAACTCAAAAAGTTATGGACCGATTTTGATGAAATTTTCAGGAACTGTCAGAAGTGGGCCAAAGAACATGATTAGTTTTTGGTGGTGATCTGGATCAATAATCAATCAATAATCAATAATAAAAAAATCGAAAATTTAGGGGTGAAACGGCATTGGATGGAGTCTGATGGAGACTTTGCTGCCTTGGCGGAGGTCTGGGCTCTCTGAGTGCTTTTCTAGTTTCGAAAGGGGTCACTCTTGGTTTCAAAAGTTAAGAATATTTGTTAACCGTTTGATAATTATTTCAAGGATTGTGAAGAAACATTTAAATAGCAAAACATTACATCAGTTTATTTTCATTATAAACATTTTGATCTAAAGAAATGACATCCGTAAAAGAAAAAAAACACTGAAAAAAAGACTAATTAACATTTTTGTTGATTGGATCTGAAATACGCCTCTAAGGAGAAATATTTAATGTCTGATATTTTCCATATCTGCAAATACCAAGAAAACCTTGGTAACTGAAAAATCTTGAAACTAACAATGACAACCCAGCCCTCCCCCGGCAATTTCCAAAATATAAAGGTTTTTACTTTTGGGTGATTGGGATTTAAAAAAAAAAAAAATTTTGAAAATGTTTTAATGTTTTATCAGATTTTAATCACTTGTTTCATGGTTTTTAAATTACTAAGGTACTATTGGCCCCCTAAACAGGGACATATTAATACGAGTACGTAACTAATTTTATATAGACCTACATTCGGCCTCATATTGTTAGTTAATGTTCCTACTTTTTTCATCAAAATAGAAAATCGCCAAAATGTTTGCATCCTCAATTCGTCTCTCTCTCTCTCTCTCTCTCTCTCTCTCTCTCACTTTTACCATTATTTTAAAACTTGTTGCACTCGTCACGATTCGTTGACCTGGCGTGTCATTTCTTCTTCGATAATAATTAAGACTTTTTGGTGTTGACAAAAAAAATGTCTGTTTTGTGAGCCCTAGGTACCGTGTCCTGACGCCTCCTCTCCTCATACATACCGTTCAACATTTCGTGCGAGCTACTGAAAACCGAAGCGTTTGTGATGCATTCGAAAAGGCGTAGACACATACTGGATTATTTGTGCGTATTATTATTATTATTATTAATTTTTTAACGTAGGGGAAAGGGATTTTAATTGAGGTCCACCGTGTAAAATTTTTTTCAACCCAGGTTAATTCGGACGAGACTAAAACCGGGGTTCCTATTTTCATGGCTGAACTGAATCTTATCGTCCGGTGTTTTGATGATTAATTATCTTTAAACACAACAAAACTTAATTTTGAATTACAGAAAACTTGCGCGCAGAATGTTGATGTGATTGTTTTTGCATCGCTGTTTCTCAGTTGTTCTCGTTTTTCTTTAATAAAATCAAACTTCTTTTGTGTGTCTCTCTCTCTCTCCAAACATATATATTATACTTCTGATCGTGTGTGTCTCTCTTCCCAAACATATATATTTTACTTCCGATCGTGTAAAACAAAAAAAGATATTTTGATTTTGAAATAACCATTTACTTTCAAAGCAATATCTATTCTATAATACGAAGAGCACAAAATGGTTTCTTCACTCAAGACCAATCGTATACATTATAAATATTATATTAATAACATTTGTTCAAATATGCTACCAATATATTGCTGTCTAAGAAAAGCATTGTCCATGTTAAGATTGTAATACAGGAGGTAGTAGCAGTTACACACACTGGACAATAGAAGTGTCACCCCATGAATCAGAGTAGGCCTAATCAAAGTTATAATGCCTGGTCTACTTATAATGTGACTAATGAGTATAAAACTGCTGTACCATGGAATTATATCGTTGGTCTTTTTGGGAAATTTGATGTTAATAAAATGATACCAGGAGCATATCATTCCGCAGTCATTTATCTCCCCTAAAGTATTGGTTCAGTAGGGGTAACACTTCTATTGTTCAGTGTGTGTATGTCCCTGTGACTAAAGAAATATAGTGGTTGTATAGATGGTCTTTTATAAATTTTACCATTGCAAAATACAATAACATAATCCCCGTTACAGCTATAAGAAGAAAAAATACAGGAAATTTGCCTAACTCCAGATCTAACAAATGTTTTGATATTATGCTAAATAAAGTTTTTGCTACTATTGTTATGTACACGATTTGCATAAAGACAGAGTCCTTTTTCGTCGCCGTGCGTCATTCAACTTACATAATCAAAGAATACCTCCTGTCAGTTAGTTTGCTTTCAACGCCCTAAAGAAGGGCGGGCATTCTGTATAATTGTGATTTTACAAAGGAATCGGTGCTTAACGACAGCCACAACCAGTGGCTATCATACGAGGAAATGATAAAATCACCACATTGCCATCTTCATCGAAGTGCATCAATCCGTGTTGCTTATAAGTAATAGGGACGCAGTGAGCGACTGGGATGTGCTTTTGCCTATGCAGGATGCGATACAGGCTTTGGACAAGCCCGTGGTTGGTAATATTCGTGTCGCCGAATTTCAAAGGTCGTGGACAAGAACCGGCGCAGTAATTTGGTGAAAACCCAGAGGGAGCTATGATCCAATCCCATCCTAATTCAGCAAACTTGATGTCCCAGGAATGCAGCTTACAGGCAAGGTCTGCGTCCCTTCTCTGAAGACGTAGAGCTGGTGGAGGTGTCTCGCGAAGTCGCTGGAGAGCCACTGAATAAAGCTGATCAACTGAGGTCGAGAAAAAAACCAAAAGCGGCGAATATTTGGGATGGTCATTTTTCAGATGATACATCCGACGCAAGAGGCTTTGCTTTCTCAAGGGTTCTCGCATTAGTGGCGTGATCTTGATGCGGAAACCATGTTTCGATCTTGATCTGTCAGCCCAACCAAGAACGATGTTTGTCACGTTGAAGGTATGGAAACCGTCCTTCAAAACATCGTTAGGTCGAACGAGCCGGTAAGCCACTGGTCCTTTAGCAGCGATGTCGGCATCCTCGATGGTGACCTAACGATAGAAATTAAATACTGAAATATTCCGTCTTATCAGTTAGAGCTTTGAAAAATAAATAAATTTCGCTATAACTTCGACAAAAAAACGCCAATAATTCATGGAAACAATGGTAACTGAGTATGACAATGGTTAATCAAATGACACATGCATTTCAATAAGTGCAAATACGTATCTACAAGAATTGGTATCTACATGTATTACGGGGGTTCCGGGATATCAAGAAAGGGATTTTTATCCCGGACCCTGCCCGGACCCTTTTCCCCGACTATGATCTATTCAAATTCATTCTGACAGATACTGTAAATTACTGTAAAATATTGTAAATCATATAGCTTCTTCGTACTTTTCGCATATCCAGACCAAAAAGAGTTAAGCAAAAGCTAGGAATATTAACTTATTGGATTAAAAAATTAACAGAAATACGTGGCCCCGTCAGTTTGATGTCAGATAACGTACATTAAACGGAGCTCCCAACTCCATGAAGTGCAGGATCGACAACGCCTTATGGTGGACTACAAGCTGTACCTGGCGAATTTCATCCAGGTGAGGGATGTTGATTACTTTGAAATCAATAATCTCTGGATGTCTACCTGGAATAGTAAAAATCGAGGATCAAATATGGTTTACTGGCAGTATGAAATGACAATTACCTTGAAAAAGTCTTTTACTATAAATATAGCAGTTTTTACAACGGATAAAATACAGGCGTATTTGCGATTCGGCCATCAATTTGTTTGAATGTCCAACATAACTAAACCACAGTATACAATATATGCGATAGTAGAATAATTTTATGCGTGTGTTACTACAAATTCCCACATAACACGAGCAGTGCTGTGTATGAAATTAAGTTTACAGAGTTTACACAATTAAAGGGATGACAAGTCTTTATTAGGGCGGGAAAAGTGCCATTTTTCTGGGGTAGACGACGATTTTCCATGGTTAATAGGTCTGTTCCGACATTCAAAGTCAGTCGATTTTTTAACCGTGTTTTTGTAATAATCTCTGAAAGAGACTAAATTTCAGGTCCAGTAATAGTTTAACAGATTATTGAGGAGGGTAGCCATCTACATATGAATGTCCACGTGGTTCGATGGCAAGCACAGATTTCTGAATAATTGCGACAGCCGCTGTTTTGGTGGTAAAATGGAATTTATTACATTTCAATGTGAGAATATTTGAGAGCTGTGTACTATCAACTCTTCTCTATGGTTCAGAATGCTGGCGCATAACAGAAGAAGACCTAAGGAAGCTATCTTTCTTTTACACCTCAAGCCTCAGAATTTTTTAAAAATATTCTGGTCAAGATCTATATCAAATGACGATCTGTTAAAGCAAACCAACCAGAGAAACATAGGTGAAGTCATCAGGACAAGAAGATGGAAATGGATTGGTCATGAGCTGAGAAAAGACCCAAAGTCCACCACAAAAGTATCCATGTACTGGACACCAGAGGGACACAGAAAAAGAGGCAGACCTAAGACCACACGGGGAAGGACTGTCGAAGCAGAGGTAAAACAATTGGGAGAAAGTTGGGGGACAATCCTGGCTAGAGACAGAGAGGACCTCTGTTGATGCCCTAGACGCCTGACGGCGTAAAAGGAGATAGTTTATAGTATTTATGTGTAATTTTTGTGGTATTTTGAATGTCATGTATAGAGTAGTTATACATTTAATGAAATATTTTTACTTAACATACTACTTTTTGACTACCGCATAACATTGCTCGTATGGATGAAAGTCTGCAAAACGAACACTAGTACTGAAACTCTGGATTAGTCTGACTAATGTGTATTTATGGTGTGTTACATGTACAACTACCCTTTTTTAGTTGAATTTACTAAGATCTGTCTATCATGAAGTATACGAAAACATGGTGAAATATGCTAACAGCTTTTAGTTATTATACATTGTAGTATCACATTAAAAATATTGCTGTTTTTAAGCTTCTGAAGGTTGTTATTTCGCCAACTTAAAATTTGACCACATGCCCAATTTTTTTAAACTGAAGAATAAGTAATGTTATAAATTTTTACCGTTTAAGTTGCAAAGATATCAATTTAATACAATCTAGTATCTTTTTAAGCTCACCTTCACGTCCACCTGAAGATCTGATTCCCTGGATACGTGTCGCAGTAGGCCGATTTGAACTAGATACACTTTGGGGTTCGAAGGCCGCACCATTTGTCATCTCCTTATACAGTTTCCACATATACTTGTTCACAACCTTGTTACTTTTGCCGTTTACCCTAGGAGGTATCTGACGATCAAAGAAGTGGAGAAATCTATCCCGAACATAGTTGTTATTTTGAAACGATGTCTTTTCTGGAAAGACGCTGGCCAATTGACCGCTTGGGGTTGTTTCAGCCGATGCCTGACAAGCGGCGAAACAAATTATTAGAAGACTGAAAGATACGATCGCCACAGACATTGCGAATTGAAAGATAACTGTGAACTCAAAGAAAACGCAAACCTATATATATATACTGTTTATAAAAGGGTCTGATTGGTTTTTAGTGACCCAATTGGCCATAAGCCAATGAAAATGGAATTGAAATTCGAATACACGTGTTTGTATATATTTGTACTTGTGATAAGTCCAGCTGTGTAAACGACGAAGATAGCACAAATAAAGTTTTTAAAGCTATTACTGGACTTGAAATTAGTTCTCAATCAGTCTGAGCCTTGGTGACGTATTCGCCTAAAAGTTCCAGCACGTCTTTGAGACTTCTATCTACAGAATTAAAAAATGGGGAAATATCGTAAGCCACGGGGTTTCATTCAGTATATAACGGGTACATGTATATTTCATAATGATTAAATATAATATTTTGTATACTTTGCAAGTATCGTTGAACATCAATTGATTCATTATTTTCATAAACCTTGGACGGGTTGTATTCAAACAGCACGTCCCACGAGACTTCATTTTACAGACGACTCTATTTCAGGAATGAATGAGTAGAAGGTAATCAAACTACGTTTAACTTATATGCGATCGCGTTAGTAGTAGTTTGTAGTTTGTAGTATTGAATAAATCAGATTTGCTGGAATTTCCTTTTTCAGGACAGGTTGTTCCTTTTTTGAGGGAGGTAAATAATTGTGAAAGTCACAAGGACAAGGTTACATTCCTCCCCCGGATGATTATCGACCCGCAATAATACTACCCGAATGATCATCCCCACTTGGTAAAAATGCGACATATAAAACACAATTCTTAATCTCAAAATCTTACCAGATCCTGATAGTGATATTTATTACATGTATTATTATTATTATTCATAAACCGATGCGAAGGCGTTTCGGTTTGGTATCGGTATTGGGTGCGTTTTACATCAAGACGGTATGAAAAATGTTTAAAAAACACAAGCATTTTCATTAAAGACGTTATACCACCGTTTCCCAAAGACGTCCGTCTCTGTTACCAAGACCAGTGGTTGACTGGATTGTAATACATGGAGACTCACGTCTAAATACAGTCTACCTTAAATTGCTGAGTATGGATGATGTTGAGGTACATGTACATGTGCATGTTATATCCAGAACCAGCAACATTTTCTTTGATCAGGCCATTTGAATTTCTTTGTATAAATGTTCTCACAGAGTTAACATCTAATTGCGTCTTAAATGCTGATAAGTACGCATACTTAAAAAACTGTTAATTCAGCCAACTTAAATGTTGTAAACACTGAGGAATATTATTTTGCTATAAACAGTTTGCAAATTTTTGTTGAGTGAGCTAACATTTCTTTGTTTTTCAGTGAAATCCTAAGCGATTATGTCATGTAAATCACAGATGGTTAACGAAAAAAAAAACACGTGAAGACTACATGATCACAAAGTTTCGAAGTATCAAATCACGTCTGAAGAAAGTGATAATTGTGTATGCCTTTTTTTGTATTGTTTAAACAGCCGCATATTTGTTAACGAAAGTGTTTATCCTACATCGCCTCTTTTTCTATTTAGCTACAGCTCCCTAGATCCGTTGAACTAAAAGACGCAATGAAAGGAGCTTTGTGAAGTGAATGTCTTCGTATGATATAAAATTTCACTCTATACTTCTTTCGTCCATATATTAAAGCACTTCAGTGTAAACAACTGTAATGTCATAATTAAAATATTTATTTATTGATAGGGGTACTCAAGACTAAAAATTTAAAGAAGAACAATAGTTGAAAATAGAACAGCTTTTTGGAGGGAGGGGGGAGGGGTCATGTCTTTATTTGTGCGCTTTTAATGAAGCACTAGATATTTTTGTCTTTAAATATTTTTAAATTCATTTAAAGCCTATTCAATAGGTTTTACCGTACTTTCATCTGCGACATAAATAAAGTATTTTGATTCAAAATTGATTCAAAATCTCCGCACGGAGAACAGAGACATAACGGAACACAAGAAACCTCGTAAGGTACTGGTGAAGCAACGTAAGGCGTGTACTCATTCATCTTTGGAAAGATGCCAGTGGCCTTCGTGTATGTTTAGGGTGCGAAAATCAGTAATAAGATTTTGACAAATTTCACGGAGGGTTGGCAAGTATAACCCCAGAGGCAGACAGGTCCCTCAGTATTGTTCTCGTGTGTTCGAATTATAAGATAGAAGGTAAAGGGACCGTTAACAGGAGTATCCATACGTCAGCACTTAATTCGACCCTTTCTAGAATGTGTCCAAGTTTAGATGTTCATCATATCTCACCTATTTCATGGCAGCAAACGATAAGAAAGACAGTGCCCTCCTTAACAATCTGATGACTATTTGCGTAGATTGCAGGGCTGCGTTACACTAAACATATGGCACTTTTTGTGGTGAGAACAATCCTCACCCTCGTTTCCCTTTTGTGTGGTGCCCGGGAGGTGGTAGGGTGTGGAGAAGGGTATATAGATCCAACAATCTCAGAAAACATCCAGTACGCAGAAGCTGTGGTCTATGGGAAGGTGTTGGCCCGTTATCCTGCGACTGACACGGGGCTGTCATATACGGTGACTTTGGAAACACACTGTATTTTCAAGGGACCCCGAGTAAAAGGGCTCATCAACATCACGAAGACTGGCAAGTGAAGTTTACAATTTCTCATATCATTTGTTTGGTTAGGATGTTTTAGTTCAAGTTCCATTATATCATGCTTAATCAATGCAACTGCACTGGTTTGAACTTTAGACAGTGTTATGATATCTGATGCCCACTAAGCAGGATAAGTCGTAACCTCAACTTGCAAAGGTCAAAATAAGAAAATGACAACTGGATCATGAACCTTTGTGCATAGGTTATATGTTTGAATGCATTGCTGGTCCTCTGAAGCCCCTTTGGAATTTTCAAAATTTCAGACAAAAAAATTGATATAAAAGTGGGGCCGTTTGTAGAACGCACTGTCCATCACTTGAATCTTTATAAAATTGTTTGCAGCTGTGCCTTTGCTATGTTAACTAAACTATTACAAGATTGTATGTAAAACAATTTTTGATCGCCGGGTTTAACAGACCCCATCTTTTTGCTACACAGTCATAATAAAGAGGCTTAATTTGTTGTTTATCATAAATGTTCATCCCAAATTTGGAGACAAAACTATTGTAACCTGGAGAGAATTATGGATGATATGGGTAAATTAAGGAAATTTCATAATTTTTGCTCTTGTCATAGGTTCACCTTATTGGACACAAGTTCTTTTTTTGTCTTAATTTTTGTAATAAGATTTTCTCAATGGATACAACTTCATGAATAACCATTATCTGATTTTAAAATGTACTTAAAAACTGTTAAGTCTGTAATACTGTAAATACAATCTGAAAACGAAGATGTTCTTTATGTCTCTCGGATGTCCATTCTAATGCAATTATCTATTTTTTTCTAAGTATTTGTCGCAAAAATGGCATTATTGAAGCAGACATTAAGGAAATTTGTGACTGTAGGCAAATTAGTGGTTCAAAAGTCGTATGAATAAAACCCTTATAGTCTTTAATCTTCTTTAACATTTATCACAAACAAAATCTTATTGATGGAAAATTGTGTCTTCATATTTAATATTACTTTAAGTCCAACAATGCATTTACCGCTAAGAGGCTCAAATCATTGTGAACGGAGGGTTAGAATATAATTATCATTATGGAAAACGCCCTTATCCCCATTTTGGCAATACCAGGGCATGTTGCGTCTTCAGTCGATCTCTGTTGAAAATTAAGATTAAATATGTTAGTTTAATCTTCTTTTTCTGTACAAGGTCATATTCCTGGCTGGTGCTACGAGACTAATTTTCAGGAGAACAGCTGGTACTTCGTGTTCCTGCAAGAGGAAGGCTCTCAGTGGGTCCCGTCGGAGGTCCCTGTAATCTCCAATGACGTGCGAAAGGTCCAGGAAGTCCTTGGCTCATGTGGTCTTTCTGCAGAAAACCTTCATCCAGTGGGTAAATGTCATAATGCTGTTCATAGTTTATTCATTTTTTTAAAAGAAATGCATTTGATCGAATAGAATTAAGAAAAACAAATATTGAAAAACGCCATATGTGTTAATCAGCATTAAAAAGCTAAAAAGTATCTCAGCATGTTTTGGTAGTTTCTTTTTTTACACAGCATATGTCATAATAAATGTTTTTGTGGATAATAGGGGACAAAACCGATAGCAAATACAAATGCCCACAAGTGGATGAAAAAACGTGTCTTGTTGAGTCTACGACCCAAGCAAACAAATCCAGTGCCGGAGTGACGCCTCGACCTTCAACGAAAGCTGGGTCTTATCAGAAACAATCTCAGCTGCCTGAAGGTACAGCTGTCACAGTAATTCAATTAAAATATACTGACAGTCAATGAAAACTCATTTATTTATCAAATAATATATAAGTTCCTTTGGAACATTAAGAAAATAACAGTTTTCGTGTGAAATATGACCCATTATTCAGTCAAACAAGGTGACTTTCTTATGACCAAACAAGTGCATTTGTACTCGTTTATATGGTTGGAATCGATTCTCGGTAAAAAATGTACAAGAAAGTTTTCTGATGCGTTTTCATTGACTGTCAGTATATATATGGTATGTTTTTTCTATGTCAATATTACGTTTTTAACAGCCTCTTGGAAACATTCCAATAATTAACTTACAACTAAGGTGTGAAAATCATTAGAATTTTATAAGTATCATTTACAGTATGCATACATCTTTTGATTTCAGGCAATGCCGGTGTTTCCGTTCCAATATTTGTGGTGTCTCTTTTCTTGGTGGCTCTTTTCACAATGCTGTGCGTTCTCACGGTGCTATTTCTGCTTCGGCACAGGTTTGTTAAATACTACACAGATCACTTCAAGTTGCAGAAACTGAATGAAGACCCAATGCCGTCTGCACTTTCTGGGACGTTTCAGGCAAACTGACTGTTAAAATGTTTCACGGCGGAGAGTAAGAAGTTAAAGATAAGGTTTTAATATTAGAGATAACTATTTGAATGACTATTTTGTATGTATTTTCACTCTAAGAACAAATCGGTTATTGACCCCACCGATAAAATCGGTTGACTTGAAATCAGTTACAAACAAAGGTTTACTCGGTTAGTTGTCAACCAGTCAATTGGTCAACATGATGACCTTGTGGATCTGTTACTGAATAACTGACCTGAGAACATTTGAAAGGAATATTGAAAGACTGTAAAGTAAACTTGTTGAATCGTGTTTGCTTCGCTTGCTTCACATGCTTGGGGATGGACGAGTTTGTGAAAAAATTCTTTCTTCCCTCATTCATTTTTAAAGATGTGTTCGTCAGCATCCTGTATCGGATGGCCTAGTGGTGAGAGTGCCCGCCAACGAAGGTGGAGAACATGGGTTCTACTCCGTTTGGGGACATGCTAGTCTTTCAAGGCAAATAGTAATAACAGATATAAAGTGATAAGGGTTATGCATCTACTATAAAGACAAAAAACTTTGAATTACGGAAACACAATGTAAATTTAATATATAACGCTTTACTTAAAATTGGCAAAATTCATAACAAATAAATGATTTCGAATAAAACCTTCCACAACTGTTAGAAAAAATATTAAACAGACATCCTTTAAAAAGTATAAATGTATCACAGTAAAAATTACAACATTCGTCTACCTAATGACATTTTGGACGGATAGCGTACATAAATTCATTAGTCTGTCATGGATAAAGATCTTGCACAATATTCAATACATGGCAAATAAAATTAAGGAATGAATTATCTTGAAATACTAGAGTGCATTTCATATATTGTATAGGAAGTGATGTGGAATGTTTACACGGGAGTCGGTGTCTTGGGATTTGCGTCTTGTCTGTTGGCGTTGGCAATGGCTTCGTTACTGTTCTCCACATATTTCTGCAAACAAAAAATTCAGAATATTTTCAGCAAATTACTTCATCAGCTATGTTATGTTTTTAACATTTTTTCAGGTCCAAAACAATCTAATTGCATTCTAATAAGATGTTGAGGTACATGTACAGGTCATCTGTACCAACAGTTCATTTAAATGCTTTCTTTATCTAAATGTCCAAAGATGGCATAGTGACGTAAACGATAATGGGTATCTAAATTGTAGAAATAATAAACCTATCATGTTTACCATTAGGTCTTTGCTCATGTAGTATGGTTTTTGCACGCCATCATTGCGCTCACAATCCTCGCAGAAGCAGAGAAACACGGTGTCAATGGCCATCTTGACGACAAAATAAATACATCGGTTACCATTTTAACAACAACAACAGCAAAAAAAAAAAAAAAAAAACTTTTTGATTACGGACAGTTTTCCACTAAAAAGGAATACATGTAAAGACCGCTCTAACTAAAAGATGACTTCATTAATTCATGTAACAAATATATAGATGGGCTATGTTTAAGATTGCTAGATGCACATGGAATTTTGACTCCCTAAATGCTTAAATAAAAAAAAAAAAAAATAATATAACTAATATGACAAGATTCCTCACCTCATACACCGACAGGAACACATGAGCCACGAAAAAGGCAAAGAGTCCTACAACTAGCAGTGGCGCCCAAATGTAGTGAAGGGTAGGCTTAGTCTATGAAAAAATTATTAAAGCATAATAAAAATAAGTACCGGATACTCCTGCCATCCTCAGCAATGGCTTTGAAAATTAGGCCAGACTATATAAAAGTAAGATTAAATACAGATATTACCCAGAATACTATATACAAAGGTTTTCAGATTAATTGTTTGTATTTTGGAACACTTCACGTGAACACAATGGAAAATTTACACAGTCAACTGATGACAAAAATATTAGTTTAACACTATGAGGAAAACTAAAAATAATTAATTCCGCTCAGTGTTTAAAATATCTTATTTGCTTGTATTCGTTTGTCTCAAAATAAACCATAATTTCAATTATTATCAAAATCAAAAAGAAAGTATGGTACCTTAAGAAGTTCCAGCCCAACTGCTACTACCACGCCAGCGGTGCCAAGTTTGCCGAGAAAAAGCAGAAAGTCGCCCACTGTGTTAATGGCGGCCACACGTAACGCGTTGGTGACAATCAGCGTGAACGCTTTCTTGGCTGCTTTGCAGAAGTTGTAACCATAGATAGCTGGAAATGAATATAATGCGAAATCTTTAACCCAAAGAAGTGGTAATTTTGGTAAAAATGTATTTTTTTAATCTGTTGATGCAGTCAAAAATGTATATTCTTCAGCCATGGTTTGAAGTTTTGCTTAAGTCAAAATTCACCTCATATTGTTATTTTCGAACAGCACATGATTACATATCACCCTGCACTGAAATAAAAACGCCTTGAATGAATTCTTTCATACAATTACCAGTTTCGATGTAGGCATTCCTGTTAATGTATTTGAGTATCTTCTCGAAGCACCATAGGCAACACATCAAGCATTTGAGCAAAAAATCGACGATTTTAGAGGTTCTTCCTCTTAGTCTAGA